>NW_021703785.1:33510815-33829516 GCF_005190385.1 Monodon monoceros
TTCTTTCTTTCTTTCTTTCTTTCTTTCTTTCTTTCTTTCTTTCTTTCCTTCCTTCTTTCCTTCTGCATTTGAAGTATATGGATACAGATTTAAATATAATTTTGTATCTTGATATTATCTTTGTATTAATTATAAAATTGGGATAACTATTAAATATTTTGTGGTTGCTAGTGGAGCATAAAAATAAATATATAATTATTTGAGTTATATCTATCAATTTGCTGTATAATTGACTTTATAATTTATTTGTTATTTATGAATATTATTAATTACTATCTATTCTATCATGACAAAAACTAACCTAAGGCTTTTGTGAAAAAAGTTTGAGTTCACAAAGCAATTTCATTATTCATTTAAGAATCAATTTTCACTGGAAGCACTCTAGCACAGGGGTAAAGAGCATAGTCTGAGAATTAGACCTCTTTGTATTCAAGTCCAGGTTAAAGCTGTAAAACCTGGTACATTATATAACATCCTTGGCCTTCAGTTTTTCATCTGTGAAAATAGACAAATAGTACCTGAAATATAATCACAAAGTTTTGTTATGGGAATTAAGCGCTCAGCCTGTATGATATATTGTATACACGGTAGGTCCCTTCAGGAAAGAGACTGTGCATAGGAATAGAATTCAAGGTGTGACTGGAGAGGATAATGCAGTAATCCAGGGCTTAGTAGAAGCCATGCTGTCACATTTTGGTGCTCCATCTGATCTGCTTGCTGGGGCATTCAGTTGACTGATCCATCCAGAGGACACAGACACATCTTGAAGTGACACAGATCAGAGAGCAAGGTAGAGAGGGTGGACAGTGAATATGGAGCAGACTGACAGGAATCATAAGTCACTGCATTTCAAGCTCGGTGAATGCGAGTTTGGGTCTGTGTTATTCACAACCAGATCTGCAGTGTCTGTCACTATGGTGCGCTGTAATGCATTACGTAAAGGGGTGAATGGTTTATCTGATCAGTGGTCATTTGATGTAAGTAGTAACACCAAAGAGAAGATCACAGTTCCAAGAAACATTTGTGGAAGGATATGGAATAGTTTTATAGCTGTAATCTCATACCTTTAAATAAATCATTGTAAATCGTTTCTTAGCAGCATTCTAACAAATTTACCATTTATTTAAAAAAAAGCAAGCAATTTTCTCTGTATTTCTTCATGTCTTCATTAATTCAGCAAACGATTTGCAATTACCTGCTATATGGCAGGCACAGTGTTTGTTGCTGAGAATTCAGAGGTGAATTTTAAAGGAAGGACATAAGACATTGTTCTTTTCTTTATTTAAGGCATACTAATGAGAAGCTTTTGAATTAAATTGATGATACCGAGGGACAATCCTAAATATAGGAGTTATTCAAAAATGCCATACTTCTTGCCATACTTTGCCTAAATGTAAACTCTATTAAAAAATGGCTATGTGTCTCATGGCTTTGTTTTTTCCTTCCATTTTATTGGCCATCATGAATACACAGGAAGTTTTCCATTCCACCTCCTCTACAGTCATGCAATAGGTGTAGTTTTACACCTGAAGCTAGATTGAGAATTGTCATAGACAGTGGTGTGCATTGCTTTACAGGTAACAATGAGACAATTTTAGGAAACAGATATGCAGTAAATCATTATTGTGTTAAAGGATGTTATCATGTTATCTCTCATGACAGGGGAGAGGACGTGGCACTTCTTGGGGACCTTTAACAGAAATAGTCCTTTTAAACCTAGATCTAAGGATGGAATGCCTTTCTGAGTTTTACTATTTACAGATAGGATGGAAGACCAGACATGACCTACGTCCTAAATTGTCTTGCAATTGGGGTGGGGGGTGGATTTTTGAAGACAAATAGTGCCACATTCTCCAAATCAGTGTTCGTTCCACTTATGCTATCTAAAATAAAATCCAAATCTAGGCAGGTGGGCAATTTAAGGGTAGTGTATTTCCTTATCTCACAGGATTTAAGTTAGATACTCTATGCATCACTTAGAAAAGTATTTGGAACAGTTATCTGCTCAAGAATGTTGGTTCCCTTTGTCTACAGAGAAAGAAATCAAGAATTTAATTATGTCTCCATACATGGAAATAAAAGCATTATGCAAATCAAGTTTTTTTTTTCTGTAGTTTTCCTCTAAACTGCAATTTACATATTTGTTCTTGTGGTTTTTTCAGTTAGTTTTGTTTTAATATAAGTATTTTGAGTTTTCAGTTTACATCATCTTTACTAGGATCCAGCTTAAAGAAAAAACAACATTGGATTATAAATCTATAAAAGACTCCAATAAAGGATGCATGCTAATGCCAGTTTCTCCTCCAAACATTACTCAGAGGCCAAAGTCAATAGGATTAAATTTTTCTTCTGTTGCTTTTGAGTTTCTAATGATGAACCTAAATCCTTTCAATCCCAACATAATCATAGCTCATGCTGCATCCTAACTTAAATGCAATATTCAAGTTTAGGCAGCGGGTGGAAGGAGAGAGAAGTCTATTCCAGTAATATTGGAGACAGCCTCCTTTTTTTTTTTGTTTATTATTAATTCATATTCCTCAAGGGTCTCCAATCTTTTATTTCGTATATATATATATATATATATATATATATATATATATATATATATATATTTGATTCCACTATAATTCTTTTTATTCTAAGAGCCTTCATAGGCTTGGAATAATTGCTAATGATGCAAATAGCTGAGATTATAGTCCTCTCAAAATGTCCATTTATTGTCCAAATTGAATCCTACTTTTGGCTTCAAATAGCCAAAGCTCTAGGTTTTCTTTTTAAAGGTAGACTAGCCTTAGGATTATTTTTTTCCATAGTACATGGAAGGTACAATGAGAAACTCTAAAGTTAGAATTCAAATTAGAGTTTATATTTTCTCTTTGAAGAAAAATTTGTCTTCTTACAGCATTCATGTATGAAACACTGATGGACTGAATACTGTCAGTGTTTCAGGAATCATGGCAGTGGATGGAGAAGAACTAGTCCCATTCTCATTGGTTTAGACCAGCCCCAAAAGAGAAATATTTATTTATCAGGAGAGAATTTTAAGAGGGAAGTTCAGAATCATGAAAGTGACATGATCAATAGTCAATAGGACACTATCAACACATGTATTTCTTTCTTTCTACCAATTATTTATGGCTAATAATTTAAATCTCCACCACCAAATGAGAAAAACTACAGTTATGTATGAAATTAATTCAGGTGATTAAAGATGGTTATTTTTACTTTTTTCACATAATAGATTTCTCTCTGTACAATGGTACATTTTTTTATACTTAGTTTACAATCTTGCAATTTGTAATGTTGAAGAAAAGAACTGGGCAAAGATCAGTGATTTTGCCATAAATGTCAATAAGTTTTTTAAAGGATGTTAAGCTAAAGGATATTAGAGTGGAATACTGCAGTAACTCATTTTTAGAACCCATAGAATCAACATAATTAAAATCAATTGCAAAGCAAATTTCACAGGGTATATTATTTTTAGATAACAAAAATTTAACTCTTAACAAGTAAAACTGTCACTGATATTCCAAGCAAAAATGTTACGCTTTTACCTTGTTTTCATTTAATTATGGCAGAAGACCTCTGTTTAATGACAGCAAATAATTCATATGATATTATCAATAATAATGTAATGTAATTAAACTAGTATATATAAACTGTAATATGTAGAGTAAGTTTATGTATACAAATTGCAAATCCAATATGCATCTTGCAAAGAAAAAAAATTAATCCAGATCTTAAATAGTCAAGTAATGAATGTTTTCTTTGATATTTTCCATAATTTACCTTTTTATTGAAGGTGTTGTATAGTCTATTTGTATAATGAAATATTAAGGTAAGCCATGACAGTTTTTTAAAAATCATAATCTTTAAGAGAAATTAAGTCAGACATAAAAGAAAGTTTAAGAGCCAATAGAAAATCATTCCAGAAAACCATAAAAATACTTCTTTGAGTAACTGATACTCAGTATCATCCAAGGAAGCAATCTTTCTTTGCTTACTGTTGGCTAGTTAATACCATACACCTGATTGCAAAGCATTCTAAAGTGAAATTTCTATGGAACCTTATATACTAGGACTTTATAAAGAACAAAATAATCAATGAACTTCATTTTCCACAAATACTAGTGTCATAGTTTGCACCTATTACTTACAAAAATATTTCTAGGGAAATAAAGTTCAGAATATTGTTTCTTTCCTACTTCATGAAAAATGCTATGAAATATAATAATTTGTATTTAACAAAACTTAAAATAAAGAACATGTATTAATAGGACATGTATGTGTAAAGAAAGGGCTTATGGGATTAATAGATAACCACCATATAGATTTTTATTTATGTTGGTGATCCATCAATTACTTGAAAAATACCTCCAATTTTAGCTTAGGAAATATTGTAGAACTTGATTAGTAAGTTTGCTACCTATGATATTTTTATGGTAGACCAAATATCCTAATTTGTGTGAGTAACATAAATTTAAATAAAATGAAAACCTACAAGTCGCCATAATGTCCACAGAGCTATAAGATTTCAAAAAGATTTTTATTGTATCATAAGAATTATGATGTTATATAGAATGAAAGCACCGTGAAAAATCTGGATTTTTTTATATGTAGTATCAGTTCCATTTATTAATGATAGTTATGGTGATATTTGTTTTTGTGATAACCCACATATAATATCTGTCCTCAGAATGACATGACCAAAGGCATTTGTAATTATATTTACTTCTGAAAGATTATGGTTTATAGTTAAAACAAAAGAGGCATCCTGTCATTTTCTAAACCCGTTAAATGTGACAGAATCTATTTTTCTGCCAACTTGTGAGGACCAGGCAGTGAGCAAATTTGCTGTGGTCAGCTAAGTGTAACCACTGAGGAGGAAAGTGAATTTAATAATGCATTATTGTTCTTCACTGAAGGTGAACTGTTACAGTGCCTTTGTTATAGCCGACTTTGCCTCTGCTTAGGTTTCCAGATGCTGTGTAGATTACCTGCTTAAAATCTCTAATGCATGATAAAATGTAGCAGGTATACTTTTATATTAACATAAATGCATCCTTTTTAGGGCCATAATACTGAATCTAATTGGAAATATTTTCTAATTATATTGCCTTGTGAATTCATATTATAAATAAGCATTTGCTATACAATATAGAATAAGTGACATGGAAGTAGAAATTCATAAAGCTTATCTTATACTATTGGTGATTGATTTTGTTGATACTGAAAAGAACTTTCTAATATTTTATGATATGATAAAGAATATCATCTTTTAAATCAAGTTTATTTTATTTTCCATATTTTAAAACAAACTAAAAAATAGAAGAGACTCTTGAAAATAGATTCAGTTCTCCCGTAACTACAGTTTTTTAATGCTCTTTCTTTTCCAGTTCTAACTTATTTTGATGCTTTCTTTTTAAATGTATTGATTAACTGTAGAATTTTCATAACATTTTTACCTCTCATTGAGTTGAAAAATGCATGGTAAAGAATTCAAGTTTGCTGTGATTTTTCTTTTTCTATTTTGTCCAAGTTCAATTCATTAAAAAATAAAATAGAATACGTAGAAGATAATGTCTTGAAAGAATTAGAAAGAAATGTAAGCTTTATTTAGGAAATCAAAACATGAGGAATGTATGCATGTAGATTACTTATATCATTGTAAATTCTCATATTGATAGAGGTTCCTGTCCTTAAGATTTTCAAAGAGCTCATGAAAATATTGCAAGTTGTAGGCTCCTGTTAGCTTAACATGATATAGATTCATAGTTGGGAATCGAACAGTTAATTTGGAAGTTATCTCTCAGAGATTTTTTTTTTTCTAGTGAGTCTTTTGAAGGAGATGTTTCTTATAATCCATAACTGAAAAGCACACAAAACCTAATCTCTGGTGTCACTGCTGAACTTTATGGGAAAGAGGCTAAGAAGAGCATTTTTCTGAATATCAGGAGCACCCATCAATGAATATCACTACAGACCATAGAACATGCAAGTTCCAGAGGCAGGAGGAAACCAGGAGTTGACTAAAAAAAAATAAATAATAGCAGCTAGACCCAGTGTGAGAATGCTTTTATAGAACAGTAAATAAGAAAGCGATTTCCACCATTGTTTTTCTCTTAACAAATAGAGCTCTGTGAATATAGTAGAACCATAACAGTTTTAGCTACATTTGCACTCTAACATATAGATATTAAATATTTTGATTCTATTCAGTAATTACAAAATAAAATATAATCAACTGTGCAGTCTTGAAGAAAGAGAAATGAATTAAAGTGTGATGGTAAATATAAATATCTACTTACTTTCTAAAATGATTTAAACTCTTTAATTACACTGTTAACAATGTTAGTCCTTCCTTTTATTTTATTAATTTTTTAATCATATACATTTCAGATGTACAGCATTATAATTCAACATCTGTATATACTACAAAGCGATCACCAGAAGTCTAGCTCTTATCCATCACCATACAGTTGACGCCTTCAACCATTTTGCCCACACCCAACCCCCTTCCCCTCTGATCTGTTTTCTGCATCTATGAGTTCACTTTTGTTTCATTTTGTTTGTTGGTTGGTTTTGTTTTAGTTACAAAATTTTTTTTTAGATTCTCCTTATGAGAGAGATCATAAGACATTTGTCTTTCTTTGTCTGATTTACTTTGTTTAGTGTAATAACCTCTAGGTCCATCTGTGTTATTGCAAATGGCTGAGCAGTATTTCAGTTTATGGCTGAGTAGTATTCCATTGTATTACATATATACCACTCCTTCTTTATCCATTCACCTATTGACAGACACCTAGATTGTTTCCATATATATCTTGCCTGTTGTACATAATGCTTCAGTAAACATAGGGGTGTATATATCTTTTCAAATTAGTGTTTTCATGTTCTTTGGATAAATATCCAGAAGTGGAAGAGCTGCATTATATGGTAGTTTTATTCTTAATTTTTTGAGGAAACTCCATACTGTTTTCCGCAGTGGCTGCACCAATTTACAGTCCCCCCAGCAGTGTACGAGAGTCCCTTTTTCTCCACATCTTCCCCAACACGTGTTATTCCTTGTCTTTTTGACAATAGCCATTCTAACAGGTGTGAGATATCTGTTTCTGTGTCAGTATCATACTGTTTTGATGAGGTTAGTTTTGTAGTAGTTTGACATCAGGGACCATGATACCTCCAACTTTGTTCTTCTTTCTCAGTATTGTTTTGGCTATTGAAGGTCTCTGTTGGTTCCATACAAATTTTAGAATTACTTATTCTAGTTCTGTGAAATATGCCATTGCCATATTGATAGGGATTACATTGAATCTATAGATTGTTTTGGGTAGTATTGACATTTTAACAATATTCATTTTTCTAATCCATGAGCATGAAATGTCTTTCCATTTTTTTTGTATCTTCTTAAATTTTTTTCATCCATGCCTTATAGTTTTCAGTGTACAAGTCTTTCACCTCCTAGTTGGTCTTCCTTTAAAAAGGACAGGAAAGATTAAACAAAATTGAAATGCAACAAATACGTGTTTAACTTGATGCTGAAATCTTGATTTAAAACAAAATAAAAGTAGACTTCCTTAGGCAAGAAAGGTGCCTAACACTTGAAACTTCAGTCAATCTTAAAGATTTTTCTTTTTAAACTAAATTTGTGATATAGCTTGCAGTTTCTAAAAATCTTCAGAAACTTCTGCAGGTTGATTTTCAGCTGCAGGTTGATTTTTCCCCAGTAATTTTCTCTGGGGAAATTCATGTGAAAGTTTGTTTATTTCAGACTGCTGATTTTCTTAGCACTTGAGGTTCCTTTTTTTTTTTCCCACAGATCTAGTGTTAAAGAAGCCAGCACATTATCCCAGTTCTTCAGGACCTATTTTCATGGGTCCTGCCTCTCTTTTTAGATCTTCAGGAGCCTCATTCCCTCGTTTTTGGATATTAGAGTCTTCTTTAGCCACTGTAGAGTTTATGGCTGCATCTTATGGTCTCATGGAATTAATTACATGGTTCTTATTTAATATCTTCAGAGGAGTAAAATGCACTAGTGAGAAATACATTCAGTCTATACCATTCAAACTAAATCCCAACGTTCGTTAGTCACTTCAAATGTAGTATTGAAATATCTAACTTACTACAGGAATTACATGATTCTGTGTAAGTGGAGTGTCAGCGTTTCCTTCCAAGTTCACAATCTCTTATCTGTGTTCTCTCTAATCCCTTTCCTTGCTCAGAATTCTTATATAGGTAGGGAAGACCTTCCAAAGTTTCTTTTGTCACTCCTGCTTCTTCAAACACTGCAGACAAAATCAATTTTGCATAAAGTAATTCTCCTTGGAGGAAAACAAACAGAACAACAACACAAACAAACAAAAACTCATAGAACTACACTTACCTCCTTCCTAATAAAATGATGAAATTGATGATACCTTCAGGTATTTTATCTTAAAAGTTCAAATAATTAGATTTTTAACCTTAGTATTATTTTAATTCTTTCTATACTCTAGCCTTGAGAAACAATCAACGTGAAGTATCTAAAAGCAGTGACCTTGGGTGGGGCATCTAGCTTTAAAGGTCAAACAATAGTGTACCCTGACATCCAGTTGATGGGTGGTTATGTTTGCAGGTCTAGAGAAGTAGGAAAGGGTTCAATGAAAATTCAGAAGCTGGCATATCCGATGCATAAAATGATTTGGATTCTTGTGGGGTATATTTAGGGAAAACGCTAGTATCACTCATGTATTTATGATTTCAGTAGGAAGAGCTTGATGGAAATATATAAATATACATATATATACACAAATATATGCATTTTCTGTACATTTCTAGAAAACGGCAAATATGTATTGAGCAGCTACTCTGCATCAGGCATCATACCAGATACTGGAGGTACAAAGAGGAACAGGGCATCACAAGGGGCAAAATTTCTAATAAGGAAAACAAACATGAGACAAAATTATAGTGTGATAAATCTAACAACTACAGTATATCCAAAGTGGCATCAAAGAAGGAATGATTAAGTATGAAGGAGCCATTGAAGGCTTTGTTGTATCTCTCCTTAGAAGTAGACATTGTAACAACATAGACATTCCTGAAATTTCTTTCCTTCTCCCTCCTCTCCTTTTTCCCCTTTATTTTTACCAACAACTATTCATTTTTTGTTTTTTAACATCTTTATTGGAGTATAATTGCTTGACAATGGTGTGTTAGTTTCTGCTGTATAACAAAGTGAATCAGCTATGCATATACATATATCCCCATATCTCCTCCCTCTTGCATCTCCCTCCCACCCTCCCTATCCCACTCCTCTAGGTGGTCACAAAGCACCGAGCTGATCTCTCTGTGCCATGTGGCTGCTTCCCACTAGCTATCTATTTTACGTTTGGTAGTGTATATATGTCAATGCTACTCTCTCACTTGGTCCCAGCTTACCCTTCCCCCTCCCCGTGACCTCAAGTCCATTCTCTACATCTGCGTCTTTATTCCTGTCCTGCTTCTAGGTTCTTCAGAACCATTTGCAAATATTTTTTTAAAGTGTACTTAGGAAAAAATTAGGGAAAGGGAACTTTTTTTTTCTTTCTTATCTCTAAAATCAGGGGAGTTGAAATGATCTTATTTCTTTGTGTGGTTTTTTTTTTTTTTTAAATTGGAATATAGCTGATTTACAATGTTGTGCTAGTTTCAGGTGTACAGAAAAGTGAATCAGTTATACATATACATATATCCACTTTTTTTTTTTTAAGAGTCTTTCCCCCTATAGGTCATTACAGAGTCTTGAGTAGAGTTCCCTGTGCTATACAGTAGCCTTATTAGTTGTCTATGTTATATATAGTATAGTAGTTTGTATATAAGGATTTCCTGATTATGGAGGGGAGGCAGGTTGGGGAGGGCACACTGAGTTAGAGTACCCTTAAGCACAGTGAAAGAAATTTAGTGCATATGAAGAAGGTTTTTCATCTAAGAAATAGTTGACATGGGTCTCATTGAAGCCTGAGGACCAAGCACTGGGATAGCTCCTGGGGGCACAGTGCTGAATAAGATTTAAAAAAAAAAAAAAAGCCTCTGTAAATGTGGAGTTTATCTTCTCATCAGAGATCAACTATAAACAAGCGAACAACTACTAGGGAAGCGAACATATGAAGGAATATCAAATGGTATTTTGTGCTATGAGCAGTACAAAATGGGGTCATGTGATAAGAACAGGGCGGGGCATTATGAGTAAAGATGACCCCAAGAGGCCTCTCTGGGGTACTATTTGAACTGATGTCTGAATGACAAGACAATGCCTGGCAGCCAGGGAAAGTCCAGAGATGTGAGGGGAGTTATTTCAGGCAAAGGGACAAGCAGGTCCGTGGCCCTGAGCAGAAAGAGCCTTCATGAAACCTGGTGGCTGGCACATAAAGATTAGGGTGGAAAACATGG
Source organism: Monodon monoceros (assembly GCF_005190385.1). NCBI lineage: Eukaryota > Metazoa > Chordata > Mammalia > Artiodactyla > Monodontidae > Monodon > Monodon monoceros. The sequence continues at coordinate 33,521,226 of NW_021703785.1, forward strand.
TAAGGAGTCCGGAAGGTAGGGAGGTACCAGATCATTTGTACTCTGTGATAAGAAGTTTGTATTTCATAAGCACCCATTGAGGATTTTAAGCAGGGGAATGACATAATTTTAAGTGGCTTTTGTGCTGCAAATATATAATGGGGTGGGAGGACTAAAATTGAAGAAGAAACTAGTTAAGTGGCTGTTAAAGAGTGTAGGTGAGAAATGCTGGTGACTTTGACTAAGGTGTTGGCAATTAAAATGGAGAGAAATGGATTGCTTGGAGTGGTGCTGAATGGGTTTGCTTGGAGATTTAATAATGGAGAGCATGATAGCAAAAGAGAAATCAGAGTCTCTTACATTGAGGTGTGAGCCTTTTGTGAAGTCCATGAGGGTTACCACTTTCAACCCATCATGCAGTTGAGTGCCCATACGGACAAAACACTCAAAGTATTTGTTAAGTGAATGCATTCCATATCATGCTTAAGCTTGGATTTGAGGAATGACATTTGTCATACAATTACAACAAAGTTAAAATACTTATATTCATAGCCACTTGGTAGAAAATGCAGTCAAGAAATTGATTGATAAATGTCTTTCTTCTCCCATATGCTCTGTTTCCCACAGCACACTGCCTGTCAGTAGTTTTCTAAGTATTTTACATTAAGCCCTAAGGTTTTGAGAGGAGAGGATGTCTCAAGAATGAGGTGAGATGAGATCACAACATTCCATGGACTAATCCTTTAACCAAAGTAGCTCTGCCTAGAACTTTAGGGATAAAATTTCACTTGAAAAAGGATTCGCCTGCTAAAAATATTTAAAATGTTTTAAATCGACTTTTTTAGTAAATTTACTAATTTTAAAAAGCATTTAACTTAGACTATCACTTACACTGTTTTTTTTTTTTTTTTTATGGAATGTTAACTTTAGTTACATCTATATTTGTTAAATTTTCACTAGAATATAGTTTAGGAGGATCAAATCAATACATTCCCCTTAATCATTTACCCTTAAAATGAGAGTAAATAAAATTCTTTATCAAATAAAACAAATATGGGCATTAGTCACTCAAGGAAAAATACTTTAACGACCATGTTTAACCATTTTCAACTCTAATTTTGGTGCAGAATTTTCACTCATTATTTTATAAAGAAACTCTCCAACAAACTAAAATGTGTACATTTAAATGCATCTTTTCCCTCTAGCCAACTTGGGAGAAAATGTTAAACCATTGTTTGACACTTTTAAAGACTTCTTTAGATTATCATTGAATCTTCAAAATATTTATACAAATATTTTCAGTTGTCATAAGATTTTATTAAGGTTTAATGTATTTTGGGAAGTTATCAAAAGTGAAGATTGGCAATCTTGACTTTAATAAAGTAAATAAAGTGCAAACCAAGCCACTTAAGTGTTCATAGCAAATATTTTAAAGCAAAATATACTCAGCATCAAAGCGCTGACTTGGGAAAAATTCATCTGAATTAATTTTAGCCTTTTGTAATCCACAGAACCTGTGAAGGAACTTACCATGTATATAAAATAAAGCAAATGTATTGTTACTTTCCATATCAAGTTTTCTGTGACTGTCTCATTTTTTCATGACCAAAATTTGATAATCATTTTCACTACTTTATTATTGATTGGTTAGTTAATAAAAATTTTCCAAATCATAATAAAAAATCTTAGTAATATGTTATTTGTAAGTTCTTAAGCATGCTACAAACCATTTGGGAGTTTTAATTTTGTAAAGAAAATTTACATGATAGATGCCCATTATTATGTCTATAACATCTAAAAATATAATCAATGTCTAGAAGAAAATGTCTTTAAGGTTTTCTTACACCAATTTTTTTTTTTTTTTTTTTTTTTTTTTTGCGGTACGCGGGCCTCTCACTCTTGTGGCCTACTGCCGTTGTGGAGCACAGGCTCCGGACGCGCAGGCTCAGCGGCCATGGCTCACGGGCCCAGCCGCTCCGCAGCATGTGGGATCTTCCCAGACCAGGGCACGAACCCGTGTCCCCTGGCATCGGCAGGCGGACTCTCAACCACTGCGCCACCAGGGAAGCCCTCTTACACCAAATTTTAATCAGTATTTTGCATTGTACAATATTATGACATAACAAGATACTAATATATTGATAATATTAAGCTTGATTTTCTAAAGATCATTGTTCTGCATTATAAAATTACATTACATAAAATATTTTATATTTACTACAATAATTTTAAGAAACATACAGATGCTCTAATATGTTAAGTATTGTTCTTGGAGTTAAGATGTCAAAGTTTTCTTGTCCCTTTTCTTTTAGCTTGTTGTTCTCACCTCTTTTATTTTATTTTATTTTTTGCGGTATGCGGGCCTCTCACTGTTGTGGCCTCTCCCATTGCGGAGCACAGGCTCCGGACGCGCAGGCTCAGCAGCCATGGCTCACGGGCCCAGCCGCTCCGCAGCATGTGGGATCTTCCCGGACCAGGGCACGAACCCGTGTCCCCTGCATCGGCAGGCGGACTCTCAACCACTGCGCCACCAGGGAAGTCCTCTCACCTCTTTTAGAGGAAAAGAAAATTATCTATAACGTATCTAGATAATTTAGCTAGAATTTCAGCAGGTTTATTTGTGTTGGAAAACTTACAGACAGAAACAAAGTAAAGGCACAATTTTATTTTAGTGGGTTCATTTAAGTGATAAATTTAAACTTTTTCCCCTTTCAAATAGTATGTATACACTATTAAAAATATGGGTTGTAACTTTAATATTTCATGACATTATATGACAATGGAATTTGCAGTTTTTATCATCATCAATATTACTTCATCTTCATCATCCTCTGGCTCTTTTAGAAGTTTTTCTTTTTCCTAATCTAAGATTTAGAATATTTTATTGTAAAATCTAGATGCTGTTTATTTCTTTTCATTCTACATAGCTGCAATTCCTGACTTTGGAAACCATCAAAATATCGTTTACCCTTTAGAAGCTAAAAGATCTGGTGTTGATATTTTGGTTAATTTTAGAAGTAAAATGTCAATATATAATTCAAGAATTTTTTTCCTTTTCTTTATGATTTGTGTAGATATTATTAAGGTAGTAAATATTACTCAACGATTCCAAATCCATCAACAAAGTAAGCACACTGTTAAGATATCAAGGATAATTAGATCTTAAAAACAAATAAATATTTCTTGAAAGATTCTGGTCCTTTCCTTATTGCTATTGATGTTTGTATTTTTCCATCATTTTATGTGTTCCCTGTTTAGTATACCTTCTGTCTATCAAGAAAGTCAACAATAATAAAAATGTAAATCCACATAAAATATGTTGCCTCTCATTGAGAGAACATTTCAAAGATTTTTTTTATCAGTTCTTCATTTTTCCCCTGTCAGATGCTGAAATCTTTTACTACCCCTCATATTGCACAGAAATGCAGGTCCACTGATACTGTCTTCTTGTAGCTAAGCTGTGAAGAAGTCAAAATTTCATTTTGTAAAGGCAGTTATCATGAAGAGTGCCACAGGCCCAGGTTATTGGTCCTTATTGAGCAAACCTGAAGATAAGATGTCTAATTTCCTGACCAAGCTTCTAGTGTGTTTATGTGAGTCTTTCTTTCTATGCGAGTGGGGGTGGGGTGGGAAGAGAGAGAGAGAAGGGGTTCTCGTATAAAATGTTGAAAAAAGTGTTGGAAAGACCCTTAAACTAATTTTAATGAGATTACTTAAAGTGGCATATTCGAATTTAATATGGTCTTGAAATAACTGTGGTCAAGTTTTTTTTTCCTTTTTTTATTTAAGTATAGTTGATTTACAATGTTTCAGGTGTACAGCAAAGTGATTCAGTTGTATATATACATATTATTTTTCAGATTCTTTTCCATTATACAAGATATTGAATATAGTTCTCTGTGCTATAGAGTAGGTCCTTGTTGTTTATCTATTTTAAATATAGTAGTGTATATCTGTTAATGCCAAATCTCCAAGTTTTAATAATGATTTCAATATCATAGTGCTTAAGCCTAATTTGAAGCACTGAGAAAAATAGGCAAACAAGTAATGGTCAAGCTTGGAGTTTTCTCTTGACTTTGTTTTACTATTTTATGTCTTTTCCTTTTCTCATGATAATTTTTAGTTTGAAATAAAAGGAATTACATATGAGACTTCCTTTTATTCCTTTGGATGCTGACCTACAAATAGTCTGATGAGGGAAATGGAATAAAAATTGCTCTAACTGCAATTAGTGGAAAAGACAGAAAAAAAAATCTTCTGAAATATGCTTTGAAGGGCTTTTCTGTGACGCAGAGTTTCCATTATATTCTCCTATTCTCCTAACCATTAAAAAAAAAGTTACTGTATCGCTTTTTGTATTTTTCCAAAAAAAAAAATGTTTCAAACACCTTTTCTGACTAGTTGCTCTAAAAACAGTAGTTTACTCATCAAAGTAGGTAAACTCAAAATATGTTGTTTCTAATAGGGTAAAAATGTCTCCCAGTGTTTTTTGGATTCACTTGCCATTAATTTTTCTGAATATAATATACCTGATATATAGGAAAGTGCATCATATTATCTGAAATTAGGCAGAGCCTTGTAAATTCCATTTGACACCCCCAAAATAAAAGTAATTGAGAAATATATTAATATATAACTTGCTACCATCACATATATCCCAATTATTTTGAGATACTGAAGCAAATACAAAGTGGAAGAGATAATTAGGGCTACTGTCATGGATTATTAAGACAAAAGCATTTTTTCCTAAAGTTATTATTATCCTCATGATTCAGTCAATAATGGGAAGGAGAAGGAAGTCAATTGGTATTTACTGAATGCTTATTATATACTAGAAATCTTTAAGCTTACGAACATATTAGAGATTTTCTTTTCCTTTCAGGTTTTCCCAAAATCTCATCTTTCGTCGGTAGTGTAAGCTTTTCATAATTAAGTACTGTGAAGGACAGACTTCTTAGTTTTTATTTTGGTAAAGCTTTTCCAATTACTTTGTGTTGGTGTTGGAGACACCCCTCTAGATTGCTTTTGGTGGAACAGTTTAACACGTAAATAGTAAATGTTAGAAAGTGGGGTATAAATATTTGAAAAAGTAAACTGATTTAAAATTTTCATAATTTGTTTTACTTTTTTCATCTCTCTCAGTATTTCTAAAATTAAAACCAATTTTTAAATTGAAAGGCAATATATCTTTTTCTCAAAATTCTCTTCCAGGGTTAGATTTTAATAACATAGTCTTACAACGCAATATATTTGAAAACCCCAAAGAACTATTGTCAGCTAAATTGTCTTTACAAAATGGCAAAAATATCAGTATAAAGACTTAACAACTGGCAATGTTCAACCAAGGACTTTATCATTGTTTCATTGTCATAGGTCTTATAAAAAGTGATTCAATAATATAATTAGCTGGGCTTCCCTGGTGGCGCAGTGGTTGAGAGTCCGCCTGCCGATGCAGGGGACACGGGTACGTGCCCCGGTCCGGGAAGATCCCACATGCTGCGGAGCGGCTGGGCCCGTGAGCCATGGCCGTTGAGCCTGCGCGTCCGGAGCCTGTGCTCCGCAAACGGGAGAGGCCACAACAGTGAGAGGCCCACATACCGCAAAAAATAAATAAATAAATAAATAATATGATTAGCTTATTTTCTGCTTTCTGAATGAAAGAGGAAAATGATCCTTACAATAATAGCAAGAATTTATTAAGTACCTACTATATGCCAGACACAGTATGCACTTATATTTATATTAATATGGTTCTTCATCAAGACAACTATATAAAAACATATTGTTGTATTTATTTTAAGAGTGAGACCTAAAAACTCAGTATCATGGAACAGGCATTCAAAAGAGGTCTTCAAGTCATGAGGCTGTGTTTTCCGTTTACCAACCCGTTTTGAGTACAACACCTCTGAGAACAAAGAAGCACACAAAATGGCAACACTTATAACGTAACTACTTAAAATCATTAGACATGTAACTCATATTTTCCTATAACATTAGCTTTGTGTATTTATCTCAAGGGCTGATTTTTGTTTATCCGTTCCTTTCTTCTTATGTTTTAATATTTCAGGCGTTAACAGGCCAAGTCCTATTTCTGAGTTAATATTTTAAAAAAGAAACAATGATGATCTCATTATGCAAATACATTTATTAAGCAGAGTTTCACTTTGTTTATCTAGTATGAGATTAGGGAATTTCAGAATTCATTCTAGAGGTCTTCATCCACAGTTGCATAACTCTTAATGACTTGCCATTTGAGTTTTTCTTCAGTTCCCATATGTTTATGCAAGGACAAACATCTCTTTTTTGTTTATAAGGTTGTAAACCCCTCCAGAGACCTTCCTTCATTAGAAGCATGTGAACACAGTGTATCTGAAATTCAGTTATGTTCTGAAATAATTTGAGTGAGTTTAACAATGTATATTTATACATGGGTAATAAATGTAACATTTATAAGACAAAAAATTCACATAAAACTCATTCTTTGTTAAACTATATAACTTTTCTTGAAAGCTAGAAAAGCACTCCTCTCTCAATAAAGAGATGTCTAAATGTTCATATCCACAGGATGCCTGGTATTATTGTCTAACAAGAGGAAGATACCTACACATAATTATCTTATTTTTGTTATTGTTATTATGTATTTTTTTTCTACCTCACTTTACACCTCCTAACATCTTCCTCTGTCCTCCACCCTCATGTTGATCATAAGAAGGGAAGAAGAAGAAAAAAAAAAACCTGAAAAATGATAGTCTGAAACCAACCTAGAAATTACCTTATGAAATCCTTTTTTAAAAAAAAAATAAAATGGAGAAGAAATGAAAATTATTTTTACAAATGAAAAATCTGATTTGTCTTTACCTTTCTGCATTTACTTACTCAACAAATATGCATTGAATGTCAATCCCATGACATGCTATGATGTCAAAGTATTAGTTTCTTTTTTTTAATAAATTTAATTATTTATTTATTTTTGGCTGCATTGGGTCTTCATTGCTGCGCACAGGCTTTCTCTAGTTGCAGCGAGCAGGGTCTACTCTTTGTTGCAGTGCACGGGCTTCTCATTGCGGTGGCTTCTCTTGTTGCGGAGCACAGGCTCTAGGCACGTGGGCTTCAGTAGTTGTGGCTCGTGGGCTCCGTAGCTGTGGCTCATGGGCTTAGTTGCTCCGTGGCATGTGGGATCTTCCTGGACCAGGGCTTGAACCTGTGTCCCCTGCATTGGCAGGCAGATTCTTAACTACTGTGCCACCAGGGAAGCCCCAAAGTATTAGTTTCTAATATTAAGGTTTTTATTATTATTTTTTTAACCACAAGATGATCAGGAAATATGGGTTGCTCGTCTTTCTTTTCTCTTCCCTCTGTGAAATCATTAGAGATCTTTAATCATTTAAGAGCTTCTTTAGCAAAAGAAACGAGTAAAGTGACACTGAGAAGGCAAGTAGGCACCTACAGACAAGTGATTACCTTAAGAGTGGGCTTCAGGCTCACCCCTTCCCTAGAGTTTCTTTCCAACCCTTTTCCTTTTCCTACAAAGAACAGCGTTGTAACCTCTTTTAAAATTTAAGTAACTTTAAAAAAAATTTGACTTCGTCTAAAGAATATAGGATAACTTTCAGGTGTTAATAAAGAAGAGAATAAAGTAATATATATTTTAAAACAATCACTACCAAACCACGTAAGTTAGAAAATTATAGAACAAACAAAAAAGAGTACGTAGGGGCAGTGATCAGAACATATTTTTCCCTTTCTACAAGGGTAGCATGCCCTAGAATTGATATATAGCATTGGGAGAGGTTTATTTGTTGTTCCAGGCCCTTCTCTAAGTAGTAAAACAAATAACATTAATTTTTCCTTAGTGTTCCAAGGCACACAGAGTCGAAAAGCTTTACATGTTTTCTGTAATTGTGTTGTGTTACTCATTCAAATTTTACTACTTCAATTTTTCATCTGCAATATTTAGTTGTTTTGCATTTATTTAATATAGTATACTCTAATTTTATTTAAAAGCTATTTCAAAAAAATCTGTAACAGTGAAAGAGCCAATATAATGCAAATATTGTTTTTAACTATAACCTAAGTAATTTGATAGAAAAGATCTATATACGGAAGTCTTTTCCTTTGAGTATAAATTGAACCTTGTTAATGTGACTCTGCTTGCTTTCTAATGGCCATTTTGCTAAAATATTGGTCCCCAAATTTTGTTTCCCAAAATGTTTGTTTTCTACAGTATCAGTTACTTTGGATCTGATCTTTGGGAAGAAAGTAAAATACTTACAAGGAGAATGCAGACTTTTTGAAACTTTATAATATCAAGTAATTAAGGAATTGTGATTGGCTGAACTTGCATTTAAAATGAATGGTAATATGTAGATGCAGCTAGATTATACTCTTTGACAAAATAATATATTATAAAGCTTTCTGAAGTCTTTAGTAAATATTTTCTAAAGTCATTTTCCAGGAACATAGCACTAGAGAGAGAATACAGACCTCAAGTCAGGTGGATCTGGCTCTAAGTCCCAATTGCTGCATTATGAGAGGTATAATAATAAACCAATAGAAATATCTAAATCTAAATATTGTTTGAAGCACTTTATGAAAACACATAATAAAGTAAGCACAGCCTTTGGCACATAGTAAGTGCTTTATTTATTCCTCTCCCTCTGTTTCAGTAACTCCAGTCTTACTTGTGGTAAGCTTATAAATTTCTTTTATCACTTATCTATTAAGATAAAAGGTCTTAAAAAAAAAAAGATAAAAGGTCTTTTCTTAGTGGTATGGTTGACAATTAATAAAATTCACTATATGTGAGAATACATAATAATGTACATGCTGACAGTAGAGACACTAATTTGACTTTTAAAAATATTAGTATTAATAGCTACCATTTATAGAACATATAATGTGGGACAACTACTGAGTTTTCTCTGTTATCTTTAATCCTCACTGTAAGCTGCAAGGTGGATGTTATTATCCTTACTTTACAGATGAGGTTCTGGGAGGTTAAATGACTTGTTCAGGGTGACACAATTGTCCTGCAGGGAAACTGGAATTGGAATCATGGATTCTGTTTCTGAAACCTTCTTTTTCCTGAAGCAATCTTACTCCTTGAAAAGAAGACATACCACACAGTTGATGGAATTAACATAAATAGGTGAATGTATTAATTTGAATTCTAAATTACAGTCTCATCACCTGCATCCATCACTTCAAATACTCTGGTATAATCACTGAATTGCTCTAAACAATTTGTTCATGTTCTTATGTCTGTATGAACTCTGTATCATTGCTGAGCTTTGGAAAACAAACCAGAATATCTTTATTTCTGTGCTTAATCTCCTTGAGAATTTTAACTGAAAATATTGGGCTATTCTTTTTTTTTTTTTTTTGCCATACGCGGGCCTCTCACTGTTTGGGCTCTTCTTTACCATGAAATTTTGTTGATCATCTTTACAAATTATAATGTTTAAATTCACAAAGAATTCATGGTAAATGATATTTGCATTTTTATACTTGAATCATTGTTTGCCATGAAATTGGTATGCACCATCTTGAATTATTTGATGATATGTGTAATAGTGAAGGGATTCTTTTAAAAAGCCTTAACAAATTTACCAAAGGCAGTTCAAAGACCTTTATCATTTTTTTTTGTTAGTAACTTCCATTCTCATGTCATTTGTTTTAGTTTTTACTACCTTCTTCCTCCCAAAAAAGAAGTCACTTTGGAAATGGAAAAAATTGTTTCAAATCATTGGCAAAACTTAATGACTTCTGACTGCTGTGATATGTTAATGTAAGCCAGACCAAATGTTCCTCAGCTGCATATTTGGTGTTGTTCACTGGGAACTGGCAAGATTTATGAAAGCCCAGTGGCAAAGACTGTGCTCACATGCCTCTCATTGTAATTGTTTCCCATATTCAGTGATGAAGGACTGTTAGGGAAGAAAATATCAACTTTTCAGGGACTAGTCATTTAGGCCCAAATAGAATGCTATTTCACCTCTGATTTACTATGGCATTCTCATGACATCTAAGTTATCAAAGTTCTTTAAACTTTTCTACCTCAATTCTTAGAGATATAATCTGTGACTTTTCAAGGTGCTCCGAAGTTACAAAACAAAAAAAGGAAGTGATTTGGTTTCAGTAATTTTAACTATAAGGTACTTACTTTAACTTATATTTAAAAAATGAAAACTTATTTTATCAGTTATGTGTATCGCAAATATACACACATTACTACTTTTATCAACTTTTAACCTCTTTTTAAAAGTAGTGGAAGGCAGTTCACATTCTCAAAAAAAGTAAGTGTTAAATATAAGTACCTATTTGTAATTATTAAAATGCTAGTTACTGTTCAGAAGGATGAATAAAGGGGAGTGTTTTAAATATCTGATGAAGATATTTCAAAGATGTTAATAACAGATCTAATACCAGATGAATATAATAGTCAAAGTTTAAGCTTTCCATGGAAGAATTGAGCCTTAGGCAGATTCTAAACCTGAGAGTAATAGCAAGCCCCCAGAAGACTTCACTGAGAAGACAGGATTTTGATTCAAAGGAAGTCTTAAATGTATGACAAGAATTGACAACAAATAGCTTTGTAATACTAGTATTCAGTACAGGCCACCCTGTTCTTACATAACGGTAAATGTTCATTGTAAGTATTCTTTGCAATAGTCATACATATTTTTACCATCATGGTAGAACAATACTTCCTTCACAACTATTGCATTTAAAGCTAAGTCATAATCTAACCTGTATATGCTGCCTATTATGTACTAAGCAGTAGTTGAAGTTGACAAGTACTAATTTGCTTAGTCCTAAGATGACTTTTGGAGATAGGTAATATTATTTTTCCCATTTTACTGATTAAGAAACAAAGTTGCAGAAAGAATCTAGAGTCAATATTTGTGATCTTAAACTGAATCTGATATTGCTTTTCAACTTTGGCTGTCTTTTGGGAAATATGTCAATAGTTATTTGCTTCCATTATCATATGATAAGAAAAATGATGCTAATGATGACAGAAAGATCTCACATATTTATTCAAATGCTTTTTCACACACTATGAAATTTTATCCATATAAAGACTCAGTAAACTATATAGTGATTGAAAAAGGATGAATGTATTTTCATTTTTCTTATGTTTTAGCATGTAATATCAAAAGACTAGCTATGTATTGTTAAAAGGGTCAGCCTCTGCATTATTCAATAGTGAACTCCTTAATTATGTATCTCTGTAAAATAAAAGGAAAAGTGCTGACAGAATGCAGAAGAAAAATCTAAATTTTTTTTCTTGCAATAACTGTGACACAGATAGTATAAAGCAATATTTTTGTCCTTGAAATGTTTAGAAGTATTGACATTCTGTCCACTAAATTGTCAGCTTGTCTTTAAGGTTAGAGCTTCTAAGTCCTTAGCATTTAACAGACTGACATTGATCTCTTGGTTGTTCAAACTTGTATACCACCAGCAAGCTGGACTTGATTTTGAAGCAGGGCATTTAAAATTTTTCCCTTGATGATGATATGTCATAATTTCCATCGACTATGCTAGGATTATTTGCATTGAATGTCTAGCCTTTAAGTATGGTTCCAAATATTCCACCAATATTAAACTTTTTGATAAACTCAATGTTAGAAAAATTTCTTATGTATTAAGGGACAATTCAGTGGATAATAAAATACAGATACAAAAGCAAAAGAAAGTAACAAATTGGTTCTAGTCTGACATACACTTCAGAAACCAGTGTTATAAGGATGTTCACAATGCTTATTAACATCATTTTGTTTTGATAAACAAAACAAATTGTTTAATAACTTTGTCATGTTTATGGAAATATTTCCAAGAAAAAAATCTAGGAACAAAATTCTAGTAACAAAATTCATTTGTTACTTTTTAAATAAAGTGTGTCAGTGGGAAAAATAATTTATAGGATTTGAAATAATATTTATTAATTCTCGACAGTAACTGGACTTTCCAGATAATATTTTCATTGTTCCGTTAGTTGGTTAAAGAATCACAAGAAATGGCAGTGGAATTTTTTTTTTTAAGATTTCTTTGACTCCCTCCACCCACAGGCTCTGAGCAAGGCAGTAAATAGTCCATTTTTGTTAATGAAGCTTCCCTCATACAGCTGGGATTGTTTAATATTTTACGAGTGTTACTTTGTTTTGCTCTCAACGATCTCAGGCAGTTAAGGATTTATGAATCGTGTTTTTCTCAGCCCATCTGCGGTTTCCTATCTTCCCTGGCCTTGAGAATATGTTTAAATTTATTAAAGCGAAGCAAAGGCTCATTATTTCAAAGGAGAGCCAAAGTGACACAGTGAATTGGTTATTAATGGAAAGGCACTGCCATAGGGCGATTGAAATTTAATGATATCCTACAAGAAAAAAATGAGGGTGTCACTTTCCAAAAAGTCATGCTAAATGCCAGCCTTTTTAAGGTCCTGCCGCTAATTTTATGCCTACGCACAGTAATGTTTTCAAAAGCGTTTAGGAAACACGGACCAGTGACTGTACTGATTATCCTTTTCACCTTCGCGCCTGTTCCAAATGGGTTTGTGCAGTGAGCGATTTAATCTCTAAATATAGGGAACGTTAAAAAAAAAAATAACATTGCTGTTTTTCACAAGCTAAGGGCCTTTTGCAATCCTCCAGAGATGGACTTGCAAATATGTTATCTCCATATGCTCTCAGTAAGCTCTCAAACTGGCGCATCACCAAAAAAGAAGAAAAAAAAAAATCAATCCCTTGATTTTTATTTCTGTCATTCAAAAGATATTTTAATGTCATAGTCTATAAACTATATTTAGTAATATTCAGATAACATTACGTTTGTGCTACAATATGGGACTTGGTGTAATTTTAAGTTTTCCTTATTTAACTTAGTCATTTTATTGAATTACACTGTTGACGCACTAACATACCATTTCTTTATCTCCCTCCATTTAACGTAAACCAGAGACATCTATCTATTACTAAGGACGTTTTTTTGAGTTTTATAGAGTTACTCTCAGTAATTTCCTGTATTAATCGAAATACCCCTTAATTATTTTTAAAGTTATTTCAAATTCCTCTGGAAAAAAATTGACATGATAATATCCCAATCATGCTTCAGAACGTTAGATGGGATTCCATAAGGATTCCTGAAAGCATACTATTCCTTTTACAGTTTTTGCTTTATTTGAATTTTTCTACCTGTGCGTTAATTGGTGACCCTAATATTCTACCTCTGTATCACTTTCAAATATATATTGATATTTGAAGAGGGATGACTGTGTGCATTCCAGGAAATGGCAGTTTAGATTTAGGGATCTTGTTCAGTTAGACTTGGGATTCAGCAATTTAAGCAATACATTAATTCCATGAAGTCAATATAATATGAACATTTTTAATTCTGGAACAGCAATGGGTCCAGTTTTTATGCATCTTTAGTTACTACTGCTGAATATAAACTAAAATGTAAATGGTGCATTTGACAGGCACTGTAGTAACATATAATTTTCTCATACTGCATCTGGTAATATTAAATTGTCTACTGGTGGCAAACACACTTTTGGATGTAGAATAGTATGAGTTCTTTTTCCTGTTTTATGGCAAAATATGTTTTCCGAGAATTTCTGAAGTTAATTTATAAAAATTAAATTTACACTAAATTCAGAATTATGTTAACAAGGTTTTATAACTTGTGATCACACGTTGGGGAACTTTTCATTTATTCTGGGTCAGAGTGTGAATCTGAAGAGATGAGAAAAATGTTCAAATCTAAGAGACAGTAATGTGTCTTATAGGAGAAAAATCACTTGGAATAGGGTGTCAGGGATCCACAATTTAAGTTTCTCTGGATCCTGACTCTCTTTAAGAGTAAACTTATCATTCTATAATCTTCCTAACAAAGACATAAACACTCCAGCTACATCTACTTTGATTGTTTCACGACAGTTTACTGGAGGCTGAGCAATGACAGATTTCTTCATTGTCTTTTTGCCAAAATTTGTCCTTTAAGTCATTTTTGTTGACTGCCCCTTTTAGCAGCTCACCTCACAATGAGAGAGAAGACAATTAATGGGAGGGTGATTTATCACTGCCAAAAACTGTCAAGGACTTCAGTTGTAGCTGGAGAAAAAGCAATTTCACATTATGGCATTTCATTCTGAATACATTGTATTTACAGCTCACAGTTTTATTTTCAGAGCCTATTATCAGGTGAAACAGTTGCATCTGAAATGTTGTTTGTGACATAGGTGACCTGTTAGGATTTGATAAGTATTTACGCCAGAGCACAAGGGGCTCACACATCTGCTGTTGGCAGAAGCAATGGAAAAAAATAACCTGGAAATGAGGCGTTTGATTTTTCTGGTTCCTACACTCGAGCATCTGTTGCTATAATTAAGTGGAATTCAGTAATTGCAGAGCAATGGTGAAATAAACATATGCATTCTTGCCAGCTTTTAGGATTTGGTGTCCTTACAGTAGGAGAGACAAGCAAAGTGACTTCAATAAGAACAAAGGGTTTTGTAGCAAAGTTTAACAACTAACTTCTTGGTAGAAGAGAAAAAAGAATGCCAGGTCAGAAAATGATTTCATCAGAAAGTGAAATAGTGTAGTTTTACAAGAAGAAAGTTCCTGCAACATGCAGCCTTTGGAACGAACTCTGCATCTATAAGCATGTCAAAAGGGTTAAACACCATACTCGAGTAAGTTATATCATGGGGGAATAACAAAAATCGGTTTATTATTAATCTTAATGGTATTGTGCCATGAAAAAGAAATTACAGTGAAATTCATTTAATAAGCTAAAGAAGTACATTTGGTAAGTTGTAAGAAATCAGTATGTTTTCATTGGAGCTTGACTTTTAAAAGCAATATGATGGATTATTTGGGGGCTAAAGTAATGCTCTCATCAAAATAGAAAGTGATTCTTAACAGTGCTGGGGGCAAGAGCAAGCAGTGAGATGGGCTGTAGCACTTTTTTGAATTACAATCCACAAGCCTTGCCCCTGCTCTCCAGGTACTTCTGAGAATCTTGGAAAAGGACCCCAGATGTCTCCCAAGGTATTTTTATTCCCATGTACTTTGCAGAGAAAGTCTTGCCTATGAAACAAAGATACCCTGCTTATGAATACTGTATATACTTACTAAAATTCTTTAGTCAATATGTTTTATGCCCCATTAGTTATTTAGAACAATTCAAATTCTTCCACACAGTAGAACAATTTGGATTTGGTTGTTATACTGTAGTAGTTTGCAGTTTCCTGGAAATGTCACATGACAAATTCTATTGTGCTATAAATACCTGCAAAACAATGACTTTTGGAAGGAGAAAATGTGAACTTCAAGCTCTCATGAAATCAAAGTATTAGTATTCATTTTTTAAAGTTTTAAGTGGATTTCATTATTATTAGTAAGGACAGTATGGTGGCTAATAAGCTAAGCTACAGCGTCACTGTGACGCCCTTGCTCTGTCGGCCATTTGAGAGGGACTGTGAGTTTAAGTATAGAAGAAGCTGGCCTCGTATGTGATTTGGCATTTTTATCTGATACTTTGGCTTCAGATGATCACTTAACTTTCTGGGTGAAGAAAAGACATGAGGAGTCAACCATGAAGAAATGAAAATGATGGATTATGGCTTCATAATGTCAACAAATGTTGTGTGTCTGCTTAGAAGAGAGCTTCTTTTTTTCCTTACACTTCTTTTTCAAGAAGTGGCTTTAAAATGTGTTTTAAAATAGGTTCAATATTTTTAACTCTCGTTGGATTGTATTGAATAGTAAGGAGATTTAGAGCTATAATAAGTCCATATCTATATCATCTAATCTATATATTCATATTCATATCTATATATTTAATATGGGAAAGTCACAACCTATTATAGAAGAAACTGAAAGAAAAATATCATCCCTGCCCTCTGTTTGTTTACAAAAGACTTACTAACCACAGCAAACATTTACACAGCACACACTATATGCCAAGTGCTATTCTAAATACTACAGATATAATAACAGCCTCATAGCAATGTTTTAGACAGTCACATTACTGTTATTACCCCCATTTTACAGATGAAGATAACAAGGCAGAGCTCAAGGCCCTTTGACCAGTAGGTAGCCCACAGGTCTGGGAATTGAGTCCAAAAGAGCCTAGAGGTTAGAAGTGCCATAACTTAAGTGCATGAATGTTTTACACGTGGGGAATATAGTATGTATGTATATACATACTATAGGTTGTGATGTGGTGACGAGAGCATGGCATTATTGCACTTAATCCTTACAATAATTTTCTGAAGTTGGTATCATTTTATCTCCATTCTAATGGTGAGGAAATTGAGGTTTAGAGATGATTAATAGATTTTCTAAGGCTCAGAGCTTAAGAATGACATTATCAGGAAGAAACCCAAATTTGACCTTTTCTAGTGCCTTTTGCTCTCTGAACTGCCATATGCTACATTTAGCCTTATTTCAGTTTATTGCTAAAATCTTTTTCTTACATGTAAATATTAAAAAAAAAATAAGTAATGGTGATGTAGTGGCCAGATAAATTTTCTTGATTAGGTGTATATCAATTTCTGTTCAAATGTTTAATCCTGCCCATATGTGTATGCCCATATGTGTATGTGATTAGGACCCAAACACTTGAACAATAGATTCGCTGAAACTTTAGTGGTAAAGTGTTACAAAGTCCTCAGAAGTCTTCCTTTTATCAGTTGTGAATATAATTGGCATTTCTTTAATGAAAACTTTAAAATTCTTTCTTTTGTACTTATTTTAAAACAGTTTGTTAATAAAAGTATTAAAATATGAACAGAAGTAATATTTACCTAAGTGAAATTACTGTAGACAGTGGAGCATAATGGTTGAAAGCATAAGCTCTCAATTCAGGACAATTTAGATTCTACTTCCTACTCCATTTAATAGTGAAGATGCTATTAAATTGTGGTGGTTACTTAGCTACATTAATCCTCATTTTCCAAATGTGAAAAACGGGAATAATAAGTACCTGCTTTGGGGAGAAGATGTAAGAATAATTGAATGATGTATAGACATGGGTAACTATCATTCCTATCAACTTTTATCATCATCAATCATCCCTAAAACAGGTAGCCACAAATTGATCAACAGGTATGTTCCAAAAATTCACTTGTGCATTGTTTGAAAGTTGAACCATCTTTTTCCCCCATAGAATAACATCATAAATATAGATTAGAGCTAATTGAAAGAATACTATCAGCTCATTAGTGATACCCTATAAATTTGTTATGAGTTAAATAGGCTCCCTGGAAAAACCAGAGCTAGACTATTTGAAACAATTATAATAAAGGATGGTACTAATCCTATTGTATAAAACATGAGTCAGCAAACTTTCTCTGTAAAGGCCCAGATAGTAAATATTTTAGAATTTGTGGGCCATATGGTCTCTGTCACACCACTCAACTCTGCTGTTGTAGTGTGAACGCAGCCATAGATTACAAATAAATGAACAATTGTGGCTTTGTTTCAGTAAAACTTTATGGACACTGAAATTTGAGTTTCATATAATTTTCAGGTGCCACAAAATATTATTCACTCTTATTTTATTTTTTCAGTCATTTCAAAATTCAAAAGCCATTCTCTGCTCGCAGGCTACACAAAAAACAGGTGGTGGGCTGGATTTGGCCTATAGCCATAGTTTGCCCACCTCTGACATGAAACATGATTTTGTCTCTTCTGAACTTTTTCCTTAAAATATTTTATTCCAGTCACCTTTGTCAGCCTTTCATCTCTCAGAGAGGTAAAAGGTTCTAAAAATTGGAATTGATTGTTTTCACAAAAAGTCCAAAGACACATGGACAAGGCCAGAGTGTGGATAACTTGGAACTTAGAAGTCCAGGTACAAGAGAGCATCACAACCTAACAGTGTTCTGCTTTGGTGCAAGCCAGTTAGCACTTCAAGCCCAGACTTCTCATGTTGAAAGCAGGGGAAATAATCTCATATTTAACAGGCTTGCTGTAAGGAACAAATGAAATACTATATATATATTTTTATTTTATTTTATTTTTTGCGGTATGCGGACCTCTCACTGTTGTGGCCTACTCCCGTTGCGGAGCACAGGCTCCAGACGCGCAGGCTCAGCGGCCATGGCTCACGGGCCCAGCCGCTCCGCGGCATGTGGGATCTTCCTGGACTGGGGTGCGAACCCGTGTCCCCTGCATCGGCAGGCGGGCTCTCAACCACTGCGCCACCAGGGAAGCCCTGAAATACTATTTTAAATGATCATAAGTTAGAAAACACTGTGCTATTGCACAATTCAAGAAGTTTGAGATATGAGTACCTCAGTATATGATGGTTTTCAGTATCTGTACTCTGGGTCTCTGTATTAGTTTTGTAGGGCTGCCTGAACAAAATACCACAGACTGCATGGCTTAAACAACAGAAATTTATTTTTTCACAGTTCTGGGGGCCCAGAAGTGCAAAATCAAGGTGTGGCACTTTTAGTTTTTCCTAAGGTTTCTCTCCTTGGCTTGCAGACTCTGCCTTCACACCGTGTCTTCACATGGCCTTTCCTTTGTGAGCTAGCATAGCTGGTATTTCTTCCTCTTCTAATAAGGACACTAGTGTTGTTGGATTAGGGCCCCACCTTTGTGACCTCATTTAACCTTGATTACCCCCTTAAAGACCCTATCTCCAAATACAGTCACATTGAGGATTAGGGCTTCAACAAATGAATTTTAAGGTGACACAATTCAGCCCAGTCCATAACAGTTCAACTTAATGATTAAATGGTCCATAAATCAAGGTAGGTAGCCAAGCCAAATCCCCTTAGACATAAGGCAGAGTCTAACATAGAGGATAGACAGTGTTACTATAAGGATATACCTTATAATAGCTTATTTAGTCTCAAAATGCAATATCTGCATTATTTCTATCTGAGATAAATTTAAATAGAATTATATTGCATTGAATTTTTACTTTTGTTGTTTTCTTTCTTCTTTTTTATTTTGCATTTTGTATAGGAAAATAGAATGCCAAGGAGTAAAATTAATTTGCTTTATAGAGATTGATTTTTGACCTGTGAGTAAGGTTAAAACAGCAAAAGCTTTTAACTCTAGGAATAACGAGTAGTGCTTCAGGACTTTTGGCTGTGTTTATGCAGGAAACTTTTGCCAAGGTACACAATATTGTTTTCCCTAATGCCCTCTACTCTTTATTACTTTCCTTTGCTGAAGATTAGATTATTTATTTCCTGAATGTTTGTTTGCTATCTATCATGTAGACCTTTTTGTTTGTCTTTAGTTGATTAAGTCATGTGTCAGCTTTTACTCATGTCATTGCTTTTGGTGGAGTAAAACAGATTGCTCTGGGAATCATCAACCTTGAGGGAATTTACATAGTGCTATTTTGATATTGAACAAAAATTTAAAAATCCTAATTGTTCTCTCTCACTACTTCTGTAAATTAGTCTTCAGATATTTCAGAAGGTTTTTGGTTTTCATAAACAGCTACATCCAATGTTAATTTAATACATATGTATTTGATTTCTAAAAAGGCATGGCAGAAGATAATGTACTCTTGAAAATCTACAAGTCCTACAAAAAACATAGACTGACAGGTGTTTAATGGACGTACATTTATAATCAAGCCCCTGTTGACAACCATTACTTGAAGAGTCAGTTAGATAGTTAACTTCTAAATTCTCATAAGCCAAAAAGTGGCGGTTGAGTTAATTTTGTCAATAATATGTAGATTCATGTTATGGGATGTAGTTTGCTAAGAACCTAGTGAAGGCCATAGAAGTAATTTTAATTGAGTTTTTACAACCATTTGATAACAGTGTTTTGATCACTGTAGTTAGGGCAGCATTCCAACAGTGGCCATAAAATCTGTGACTAATCCACTGAGTCACCCAGTCCCTGTCATATATTTTTTAATGGCCCATGTTACTGGGAATTATTACAGCTTTCTAGTGATAATTTTTAAAGAGAGAAACTTTGTGGACACAAAAGATGAATAGAAGTTTAAAACTTATGTTTGTAAAGACACTTAATAAAACATCTCACTGAGTATATAATGGAGTTTACTCACTTATTTATAATGAGTGTTCAGACTCTTAAATCATATACATATAAATATATAGTTATGTGTATACGTATGTATGATACTGATGAATATTCTAACTTTCCTTGCTTAATGTTTGCAGGGCACTTACAGATGCTAGAATAATCTCTAATGTTTTTGCTCAATCTGCTCTGGAGATGGATGAAATAAATAGTTTAAACTAATTAATGTAACACCAGCTGTTACAAGTGCTTGGCAGACGTCTGTGTGTTTTGATGGGCAGGGAGCGGCTGTTGTACTTGACTTTATTTTCGTACAATGTTGATCACAGTGTAAGCTGGAATAAATGACAAGCCGAAAGAAAAAACAGAGGATGAATTCCATGTAATGCAAAATAAATACCATCTTCTTCTTCTCTAAAAATATATAATTTTTAAATGGAGAAACTGTTGTGCTGGAATTCACCAAGTCATAAAGCCTTTGATAGCTGTTAGGTTAAACATGCCCGGTAATTCTATGCAGCAAACAAAAAGCTGCTAAAATACAGGTATGTGAACTTGGACACTGTCCTTGGTTTTCCAAAGGACTTATCTGAGTTGCAGGTATGCAGTGACAGCTAATCGTTTGAGACCCTCTTTCTGCTAATTAAATGCCTTTAGAAAAAAATAAGAAACATTGTAGTCATCTGGAACAAGTTGTGAAATTATTTTAATTATATTATTTTAGCAAGTGGAAAGGAGGTATTGGGTTTTATTGCTTGGTGATAATGAATGTTACTGTTTTTAAGTTTCTGTGGAGTACTAGAGTATCCTTCTTATATATCTGATTCCCTTGTTGAAAAAAAAGAAAGGAATTCACAGCCCAAACCCTAAGTGGGGATTGTTCATTGGAATGGTATCCTTGTGAGGAGAGTTTTGTTTGTGAACTTACAATGGAGAAAAATGCTTCTGCCCATATGCTTATAGTTTCCATAAGACTTTAGAAGTATAAATAGCCTCCTAACTTTTAAAGTTGGAGGCAGAATCATTGTGCTCTGGCAGAGAAACAGTGGTTGTTATCTCAGTATGTGCCAGCATTAAAATAACAATGTCATTGTACAGATTGTTACCCTGTGAATTTGTCTAATAAGTTATAACAACGTGTGCTGGGCAGATGGCAAGTGTGCTCCTGAAAAAAACTGATGGATGGGATATGATGTCATCAATGAGATGACAAGGTTCACAAGGTACTTGACCTCCAAGAATAAGTCCTAACTGGTTAGAATTCTAAATGGTGAACTTTGGTGACACTAGCTAAATGAGAAATATGTGCAATTTGTATTTCTTTATAGTGGTGTTTACCCCCTTCACTGAACTCCGCATAATGGGATTTTGTCCCCGAAGACTCAGAGATATTGTTGGAGGGTTGCACCCTGTAACCTTACGAGGATTTCAAATACAAAATCCACACATCTAAACTTTAACAAAATCACAGTGAATGTTATTTATGAAGTCAGGTTCAGAGCTTTCCCTTTTTTATATGTATATATGCAGAAAGAACTTAGTTAAGACGTCCCATTAATTTTAACATGTTATCACAAAACAGCAAAGTGCTGACTCCGTGGAAATATTCAGTGCATAAAATTAAACTTTTATATTTTCATTAAAATATGTTTCTATATATACAAGCTTAAAATAAGCTCTCGTCAGAGATCCTGATGTTGTCTTTATACTTTAATTATGACTTTACTTGAACTTACAGATGACAAACCTAAACACATTAATACTTTTATTTCAATATTATCATTTTAAAATTCCAAATGACTTCACAATCTATTTCATATCACCTGTGTGATATGACCTCGGAATTTACATTGGCCTGGCAAATGTATTCTGGATAGAGCTCATAACAAGTATGATTACAGATGGGGGGCTCAGAGGAAATGTGGGCAAAACATGCTAATAGGATATGTGCATTGTGTGAAATAGAATAAAAAAGACCCAACTGTTGATAATTGTTTCGCGGAAAGAAGGTTGACTGATCAAAAGACCTGGCCCAGAAGAAAATACTGTAGTTGTATTAAAGAAAGGACCAAGCAGCAAAGCACAAACTCCCATTTTTAAACATTCTCACATCAGATTTTATTCATAAGCTGGCAAAAATTCTAAGGTCTAACAAAAGTAAATTGCCATAAGCTACGTTGTTGTTTTTGTTCATTTTGAATAACTGAGCTCAGGTTATTAACAGTGAAGATGTTTTAAAAAATGAGATAAGTACTTTATTATTGAAGGAGATGAAAAATATACACATATTACTGTGACTAGCATAAAGGATATGCGTGTTTTTGTGGCATATTCTGGAAGACTTGTTAAGTGCTTGGAACAGTAATTTGATTATGAAATATATTATCAGGCACATATATATATATATATATATATCAATTCTATCAGTGTTAAAGAGGAAACATAGAGATAATATCTATAGCTCGAAATTTAATGAAGTTATAAAAATAGTAATTTTATCAACTGAATGAATTTACAGTAAGTTAAATCACCCCATGACGTTCATTTGTTTGGTAACTTTATATGAATTTGTAGTGGCAGTAGAAGATGAAGAAATGTAGTATTTTAATGTATTCCATATTTTTGATATAAATTCTAACTGTAAATAGAGTGCTGAGGGTTTCTTAATCACTTTAAGTTGACAGCAAAGTTTAGCTTATAGTTGCAAATGTTATAACAATGAATTAATTTTAGAGCAATTACTATGGTAATATAGATTATAATTTAGATTCAGTCTTATCTCTGGATATATCAAAGCCTATATGTTTAAACCAGTTCTAAACTTTATAAGTTTATAGTATTATGTGTTAATATTGCCTAGTTGATTAGCATAATTAAATATTACTCTGTCAATGTATATCAAGCGATCAAAAGAGCTTATGAAATTATTTGATAAATTATTCAAATGGATTTGCTATTTTTAATATAAATGAAATAACAGAACCCATATCTCATACCACATTGACACTCAGTATTGATTATATGGCTAAACCATTTTCAAGGGCTGATTTTACTTAATCTGATCTTTTTTTCTGTCTGAGGAAGATAAAATATTAATACAAGGTAAATGAGTGCTCACTGAACTTGCCATATGGCCTCTGTGGAGGCCAGAGGGGCCTGGGCAGCCTATGGACTTGCCATATGGGCCTAGAGGGAAAAGGTAAGTATTACACAGAGAACAAATCTACCATATGGACTGGGTGGAGCCCTTGAGACTCTAAATACTTCCTTATACTGGAGCATTTTCACAAAAGAATAAAAAACACATAAATAATACATTATACAAAAACCCTTGAAAATGGATCAATTGTTTAGATTTAATATGATGCTTTCAAGCAATGTCCAGAGCATATAAATAATCATGGTTTACTTTGAAATGGCAAAGAGGATCATCAATCATTTACCCCTGACATTTTTACATTGCATTTAACATCTGTTCCATAATAGCATGGTACAGTAATACACTTAACATCATATTATACACTGAACCTAAACAAATAAATATAGCACTAAATTAGAGTTTCTGAAAGTTTGCCTTGCTTCTATGGATATTTTTGCAAATACTGAATTATCTACCCCTTCCATCATTTGAATTTTTTGTTATTATACAAGCAGGTGAAATTAAACAAATGGCAAAAACAATTTTCTTGGTACAATCAAACCTCATTAATTTTGTTTCTGCTAATATGGAATTTATGATAATTCAGCTTGGGCTTGATAAAGTTTACCTTTGTACTAGATGTGAAGAAAAGATTTGCTCAGCCAATTATTAGTATAAACAAGATAACAATGAACATGTTTAACCCACTTAAGAGAGCATACTTTTAAAGGATTTTAGGACATTAATTGAATGCAAATATATACTGCTAATAACAAATGAGTCTAATTTAGTCGTTGAAACAGGTCTTGTAGTACCTGTACTTGTTAGCAGATGGTTCCAATTACTGTATATACTTCCAAAGTCTGTGCATATTTCTTTGTAGTGTTCTATTTCTTATACTTTTTTTGAATCTAGCCATTTCCACTAATCATTTTCTCACTTTATTTTGCAAAGCATCTATGTTTCTGTTTTTGTGTGTGTGTGTTTTTTTACACGTATAATCCTTAAAAAAAAGATTACTTTTCTAGCTTTTCTTTAAAGGCATAATGCTTCTTCTGTGGGTTCCTATAATTGGGTTTTTATAATTGAAACAACAAAAGGCTTATAAGAATCAATTCAGAAACACAACTGTTTGGCAAATGTGGATACATCTGAAATTATATTTCAAGTTGTTCTTTGCAATTCTTTATGGCCAATTTACATATGAAAACACTTATTCATACAGGATTTTGATAAGTTCAGGATCTGGTATCATTGGATTGAGTTTATTCATATTTTGAAATCCAAGAAAAGTTTGTCAGAGAACAAAATTATCCAAATCTTTGGACTTTATTGGTCTATTAGACTGAATATTTATATTTCCTGTCAACTTCAGTGGTCTTTACACAGTCCTCATAGTTGCCATTTGATTTTTCCCTCTCTGTTTTGGAATTTTTCCTTTCTCCTGTGTTAGTTTCCCTCCTGATTCTCTAGAGGGAGATCAGAGCTTCTTTCTCTATGCCATTACTTTTCTCCTTTGACTTAATGGATGCTCATTAATTCATGTTCTAAACCAAATGGAAAATCATAGGATTCTAAATTCAAAAAAATTGTAAGTATGAGGAATATGATGCACAGAAAGCTAGGCAGTAGTCAGGATGCCAAGCAGACAGGTGGCAAGAATTTCTTGCAGGTGGTATGTAGCAAGTGAAGGCCTGTAAGCAATAGGCATTAGTGGATTCTGAAAAACAAATGTGTACACGTATTGGGGAACACTTGACCATAGAGAATTAGTTTCTGTGTCAGATTTCCAAAACCAAAAATGATAAGATAGAAAATGTAAGAACCCTAAGCCAAGGGAAACTGAAATATTGAGTGTGGAACCAAAGCACAGGTTCTGGCATGGGATTGGCCCCAATTATAATATTAAGAATAAACCCTGTAGGAAAACAAGGCAGGAATACGATTACTAGAAGCAGTACTGAGGGCCACAGCAGATCAGTAAAGACAAATTCATACTGAGTTTTTGTTTGTTTAATCTCTTAGCTTGATATGCCTTATATTACTCCTTCAGCTGATACTAATCATTGCCTTAAATGATTACTGACATTTGAATCTCTGGTTTGGAGCTAAATGGCATGTGCGTGGAGGCAAAGGAAAGAAGAGAAGGTAATTATTACAATTCTAGATCTGGGTGTATAAGGAGCCAACAAGTTTTCTTCCTTTTATTTTTTGGCCTTGTTTTTTGTTTCTCAATCTTTATTTAGAAAGCAAGTAGAAATTTTCAGCTCAAAGTCTTTGGTAAGTAAAACAAATGTTTATCTCAACAGGAGTGTCATCAAGCCCTTATATTCCCTCCACCCTATACCTTGCTACATCCTGGAGTCTTCTTTCCAATTTTATCAGTTTGGTTAATGTCACTACTTTTTCCTGCCTCTCAAGCACACAAACTAAGGCTTTCTATTTGACTTTGACTTCTTTTTTATTACACAGTTTAGTCACCAATTCCTATGAAATTCTTGCCAGCATCTCTAGGATTGGAACGCCTGTTGATAACAAGGACTTAAATAGGAGTTTTCTAAATGGGCTGCCACCACTATACTCATATTTCTTCCATATTCTCATACTCTCATTGCCCACTCGTGATTTTCTAGAATTCTCATTGAAGCAAGGATTAGGACTGGTAATGGGCCTCTCTCATTGTTCCCTGTTACTATTAGCATTATTCCTATGAGGACTTCATGGGATATAGAACCAGGTAAGGTATGCAGTAGTAAAAAACCCTAAGTGATGAAATGGCATAAAATGTGATTTCACATTCTAGCTGTGTCCTTACTATGCAACTTTAGGAAAATTATTTCGTCTCTGTAAGATTCAGTTTCTTTTATGGTGAAAAAAGGATAATACTATGCAAGATTTTTTTTGTGTGAGAATCACATAAAATAATGCATTCAAAGGTCTAGTGTGTAGATAAAATAAAAGCATTTTACTGCAACATTGCTTATAATAGCAAATATTTTGGAACTAACTGAATGCTGCAATGGAAGAATGAATAAATAAAACAGAGTGTAGTTGTATAATCTAATTCCATACAGCACCTCAAATGAATAAATATATCTATATGAACCAATTTAGATAAGTCTGAAAAACATAATAAAAGTTGGAAAAAGATATTAATAGTATGATGTTATTTATGTAGGATTAGCCCAAAAGTGTGTTAAAGGTTACTCATGGTCTCACACAAATAGGAATATATCCAGATCTATATTTCTATATATTATTTATAGCTATATAAACTAAAATGAAACACTACAAACTCATCATTTTAGTTGACTCTGAGAAGAAAGTGAATGGAATGGGACTGAGATTAATAAGATGATAGAAGGAGCAGCTGTGGAATTGGGCAATTAAGTGGTCGGTTTTTGAACATGTGAGTTTCAAGATGCCTATTAGCTATCCCATGGGAAGATGTGAGTCCGGAGATGAGGGCAGATCAGGCAAAAGGTCTGAGCTAAAGATATAAATTTTGGAGCCATCAGCATATAGATGGTATTTAAAGGCATGGGTCTGAATGAGATCATGAGGAATGAGTATAGCAAAGGAAAAAGGTCAGAAGGTACCATGTAATGTTTTGAGCTTGAAAAGATTAGATGAAAAGGAAAAGCAATAAAGAGACTAAGAAGCTGCTATTGAGGTTCTGGGAGAAGAAGAGAGAATGGTGTCCTGGAAACCAAGTGAAGAAAGGGTTTCAAGAATGAAGGAATGATCAACCCATCAAGGGCTGCTGATAAGTCAAGTACAGGGAGGTCTGAGAATTGACTATTGGATATGGCAATATGGGCAACACAGCTAATTTTGATAAAAGTCATTTTATTAGGAAGGTAGGAATAAAATACTGACTAGAGTGGGCTCAAGATTATATCTTGGGGAGAAGGTGAGATTACAGAGTTTAGCCAACACTTGAAAAGGGATATGAAAACTGGGACAGTAATTGGAGGGAAGGATGGTATCAAGGGAGATTTTCTTTTTTAGATTAGGTGGGTTATATTACAAAATGGCTATATACAGCTAGAAGTATTCAATAAAGGGGGAGAAAGTCTATTCAGAGAGAGCACAATTGTCCGAGCGATACCCTAATTATTTAGTAAAACTGAGACAGAAGAGAATGACTTACTTGATATTATCATTATTATTATTATTTTTGAAATGCTAGAATCCAGATTGAAATGCTTAGAGAAAATGTAAGCCAACCTTCCCCCCTAAATTTGAAAGTCTACATTCAGGATGGAGATAAATTCAAATTACAGCCAAGTAATCAAGTAACAATATAATTTTTAGCACATTCTATCTTTAAGTCTATATGGCACTCAACTGAAACAATACAAAGAAGTAAAAGTTATTCTTTTGTTTTCATTATCTTTCTAAGAGAAAATAAAAATAGTGATAGTAAGCAGCATGAGAGCTCAAGACAGATGAAGCCCAAGATGAAGAAGAGATGGGAAGAAAAGTCTTGGCTATTCTAAATGAATGCAGGCCACATGAATGATGCTTTAAAATGTTTGGATTAAATTTACAGCTGAATTTGCTGGTCCACAGACAAGAGAGCCGATTGATGCGTAAACAAGCTAATGCAGTTATGATTCTTTTGAAAAATGGATAGAAGCTTATTTCACATAAGCTTGATAGTGACCCTGAGGATTCTAAACTCATTCTTTAAAGGAATTTCTTAGAAAACAGGATGGTAATCACTAGGACTGGCATGGGCGCTCCAGGAAAACATTCTTTCAATTTAACCTCATTTCTTTGACTATCAGGGAAATGTGGGAATAAGATGAAGAGATTTCAGTAAAGATATAGATAAGTTCTTTTTTAAATGTTTAATTGTTAATAATTAATAGATGATAGAGGAAAATATATTAACACTTGAAGGACCAAATCTAAAGTAGAGGGAGAGTCTAAAGCTTTGATATAAATTTTGAGACAATAAATTATCTTTTTAAAAAAATTATTTCTCCTCACCATATACTAAGATTTTAGCCATGCCTTAAGGCTTGTATCCTGATTATCCTTCATTCTGAACTGGATTTCTCCTCTTCCAGGAAGTCCAAGAATGAACTAAATGTCCTTACTTGCTGCAATATTCCTCTCCTCTTAGCTTTGTTAGAGTGCATATACTGTATTACATTGAATTTGTTATTCATCTATAAATATTTCTAGAAAGACTAACTTCTAATTTGGATGATTTGTCAACTGAACCATTTGGCAAAATGAAATATATTCATATTTCAGGGTTACTTTAGTTACCCAAAATCTCTCTGATGAAATTTAGCCGTTGTGAAAGTAATTTTGTTTGTGAAGGAAATATCTCCCTTTAGAATATCATGACTTTTTGAAGCTGTTGTTATCCTAGGCACTGTATTCAAATCTCTGTGGAGAATTTGTGTGCTATACACTAAAAGTTAGGGAATAGATTTTTAGAATACATGATAAGAGAAACAATGAGGACATTATATTTGATGATTCCCAACCAAAAGGAAGAGACTAATATAAATTCTTCCTGTAACTGCTAACCTGGGCCAAGGTAGGTAGGGTCTATATCAGAATCTTAAAAGAGTTACCTGTGAGTTTTGAAAATTCGTATAAATATAACATTTTAACTTATCTTTATTATGATAGTTCTTCAAATATAAAGATAGTTATGATAGTAGTTATGATAGTTTTTCTAATATAAAATAACATTAAAGGGCAGTGAGAGTTTTTTCATGTTTGTCAAGAGTGTAGGAGTAAAACCTGCACGTTTGGTTTGCTTGTTCAAATGTGAAGCACTTTCTAATAAGGCTGAAGATTTTAATTGTTTTCAAATTTTCCAACAGTATTGTCATTTATGAAATTATGTTTCAATACATATGCTACTTATAATTTCAATACATATGCTACATATGTTAATCTTAAAGTATATGGGACAGAAAGTGTTAGTAATATAGACAATAGCAGTAAAACTTCCAGTTTCTAACTGGATTCCTCATTCTTGTGAAATCTTACTATATAGGAAGGAAGAATAAGTAATGAAGGATAATTTATTATGTCAAATAAACTTATTACTTAATTGCCTAAAGCCTTTGGTGAGAGTTTTTAAAGTAAATTAATAATCTAAACATAGAATAGTTATTGACTAACTAAATATATCAATAGAAGAGTTCTACACACCTGAATACCTGTGTGTACCTAGGTAGTTATATAGCTATGTTCATATGTGTATATAGTCATTTATATGCATATATACATACATATAATATAGTTTTCTTTGAATTTCCTTCAGAAACATTAGATCTTATAGGGTTATTTTACCCATAGTAATAGAATTTATCTAAATCTTTCTTAATGTGCTGTTAAGAAGATTCTTTAACCAATATATATGCTCCAAATTTGAAATTTCTGAGTAAAACAAAATGCACAAAAATAGCCTGAAAGATTAATTTATTTCATTTTGAAATATTTTGAAACATTTTTTTATTTACTATACACATATATATTGAGAGCCTAGTAAGTGCAAGGCACTGCTCAAGGTATAGGGGACACAGTATCATCAATACAGAGAGGAATTTTGTCCTTGAGCAGCTTGCATTTTAATTAGAGGAGAGAAACCATAAATAAATATACAAGAAAATATAGGGTAGCAATAATGCCAGCTTGATTTGAATTGAACAAAACATGTCAGAGGAATGAATAGTAGGATGGTAGGATAAAATAGTTCTACATTCTCATGAGATGTATGTGATTAGAAAGAATGTGCCTTTTCTGCAAGATGATCAGCCACAGACAATCTGCTCCCAAACACCATGGACCACAACCTTGTGTCCAGAGCTCTTGTGATTCTTGCCCCCTTACTTCTCTGATGTCTACACTAGCCACTCTCCTCACACTAGGTGGGTCTCAGCCGCACCACCCTTCCTCAGTTCCCATAACACATGTTCTCTTTCTGGCTAAGATTCATCTAACTTGAATGAATACAGTCTTCATGATTTGAAAAAAAGAATCCTCAAAGTGAATCTGAGGCATCCATGCAATTAGACATATAGGATATAAAGTAGAAGATAACAGGAAATACTTTGATAGGAAACCATTGCTTGATGGTTTTTTTTAATTTGAATTTTTAAAGTAATTTTCACTTTTCAAGCAGTTTTTCAAATTAAATTAAAAACAGGTAGTAAAGGAAAACTTATGCAAGATGTCTCATTTCTGTGTCCAATTTCTGACCTTTTCTTGAGCCAACAGCTGTTTTTCTCTTAAACATAACACATTAAAAAGCTAGGAACAACAATTTTATAATTTTGACAATGTCATCTTTTTTCTTTGCTACAAAGAGCAAGTGGTTATAAATTGGAAATCAATTTTTTCAAACTTTCTATAGTAAAGGTCCAGGAATTTGCATTATGCTTTTATGCTCTGAGAGTTGCAAAATAGCAGCTGTGCTGTTCAAGAATCCCCTTCTCGCAAGGGAAGAATGCTGACAATGATATAAACATACACTCTTAACTTTTTATATTTCCCTAAATCCTAAAAATTAGTGCTCTCCTTTGCACTTGTATATGACTATGTTAGAAAGCAGTTACTTTTAAAGGAAGAAGTCATAAAATCTCAATAGGTAAAAGGGTTATAAATGTCCTATCAAGTTTAACGTCCTATCAATTTCCAGGGAATAGTTTCTATAATATTCCTGACAGGGTGCTTCTTAACTTTGCATGGACAGTCTCTGTCATGACAAATTTACTATTTTCCAAAGCAGCCAACAGCACTTTTAGGTACATGAATCAGATCTTACCGTTTTCTACCCATGCTTACTAGTCCCTTTTCTGCACAGGGTAGCTACAAATATATTAATTTTTTTAATTGGAATTTTAAAATTTAGAACTTTAAATATCATAAATAATTTTTACATGCTAGGTTCACATTTCTCAAAAGACAATCCAAACTGAAAGCATTTTTTATTGTATACCTTTTCATTTGTTCAGATCCAACTAATTTAAAATGTAACCTCAGCAGAAATGCATCTTTATTAATATAAGAACAAAGGACTTAACAAATTAACTAGTTTCGGAAATAAATTGCATCAGATATTCAACCAGTCAATACCAAAAATGTATAACATGCATTGAGGCATTGAGGTTACACAGATAAACAAGATGGCCAGAATTCCTTCTTTCTCCTTTATTTCATGTTAAACACACCTAAGGAAACAAACCTGTAAAGAAGTATGTTTGATTATAATTGTCAATGAATTTGATCATCTGAAATAATCTTGGTAAGATAGTAATTAGTTTTTATGAATGGGAGGGGAAAAATGAATTGGTTCAAGCCATTGAAACTGAAGGTGTAGATAGAGCTTGTAAGTATCATCTCAGGAGACTTTGTACGTTCACGTGCCATGCTCTCGGTCTCAGAATGGTTTGGCAAGGGAGGTGAGAGTGAAGGGACCTATTAGAACACACCTGTGGCTTGGAAGGAGTTCTTGTGCTTAGTAAATTAACAGAAATTAATTTATCTAGATCAGCATGCTGATGTCTAGATTAGGGCAGTGTCCCAGTAGCTTGGTGCATGGTATCTTATCAGAGTAGAGTGGTCACCAAGAACTATGAAAGTTCCCGGTACGAGGATGGAGTGACACTGATGGAGTCAGGAGAGGGTTGGGTCTGCTA
The DNA here is from genome assembly GCF_005190385.1 of Monodon monoceros. Taxonomy (NCBI): domain Eukaryota; kingdom Metazoa; phylum Chordata; class Mammalia; order Artiodactyla; family Monodontidae; genus Monodon; species Monodon monoceros. Next base: position 33,553,049 of record NW_021703785.1, read on the forward strand.
GAGAAAGAATGACTTAGAAATCTAGATAAAGTTTTTGTGGTGGAAAGTGAGGCAATATCATGGCTAGGGTCGCATGATGATGAAATTCAGGAGAAGCTAAATTGGAACAAGTGCAGAAGACAATTTGGGACAATAGCCAAGGACTGATTGTAGCTGATCAATGGGTAAGGCATGGCACCTGCTCCTTCTGAAGTAAATCTCTTGGACAATAATGTTTTTTTGTTTGTTTGAAGAATCTTTAAGTACGCCTTGATTTTTTTACCTCATGAAATGCATGTGTCAATTTAAAAGTGACACTTTCATGGTTAAATATTTCTCACAAGGAGAGTATAGACCTTGTTTGTATGGTGGCATTAGGAAAAGGATTGGAGTGAAATTTACAGAAATTTACCTTGGTGAGCTACTTAAAGTTAGGGTTGGTGTTAAAGGTCTGTTATACTCATGGTTGGAGTTCTCTGGTCCCATATATGGAGAATCTGTAATTTCAGTTCTAAGATATCTTTGCTTCAAACATGAATAATCATAAATGTGACAGTGGAAGTTGTCAATTTGGGGGAATCTTGGCTGCCTAGGGTGACCATTAGGTGGATTTCCAGGGAATAAGTCAGACCTTGCTTAAAAATGAGTGAAATAGAAAATCTCTAAGTTTTCTTTCTACTCTGAGATAAAATAACTGTAGAATTATTTTCTTTTTTTGAGTGTATGTTACTTGTACATATCTGAGCACACATATCAAATACCTTTTTAAAATTCTGATAAATATCTTACATTTTACTCCTTGGATGTTTAAAGAACATAGGCTCTAGAGCAAGACTACTTGGGTTCAAACCCGGCTCCTCTCCTTACTAGCCCAGTTATCTTGGCAAGTTAATTAACTCATTTTTACCTCTCTCTACTCAAGTGTAAAATGAGGATAACACTAGTAACAATCTAACAACTATTGTGAGGATTAAATGAGTTAATGCATGCAAAGTGCTCAGAACAATGCTTTGCACGCATAGGAAGCACTCTGTATATGCTAGTTATTTTGATGATACTGGTGATAATCTTTATCATACCAATACCTCTGACTTTTTGAAAGAAGAATGAGTTGAATCTTTCCTAACTGACCTTACTTTTTTTTTTTTTTTTGCGGTACGCGGGCCTCTCACTGCTGTGGCCTCTCCCGTTGCGGAGCCCAGGCTCCGGACGCGCAGCCTCAGCGGCCATGGCTCACGGGCCCAGCCGCTCCGCGGCATGTAGGATCTTCCCGGACCGGGGCACGAACCCGTGTCCCCTGCATCGGCAGGCGGACTCTCAACCACTGCGCCACCAAGGAAGCCCTGACTGACATTACTCTTATGTTAAAAACTTTTTATTATAGAAACTCTCAAACGTGCATAAAATTAGAAAAGGATAATGAACCCCCCATATACCTACCCATCATTCAGCTTTAACAGTGATCGTCTCAAGCCCAGTCTTGCTTCATAAATTCTCCCATCCAACTCCTCCTTTCCCCCAGAGAGTTCTGAAGCCGGTCCCAAACATATTTTATTTAATCAGTTGATGTTTCTTTATTTATTTCTAGTGTGTATCTCTTAAAGATAGGGACTCTTTTCCCTAAATCATAATCATATTATCATTCCTAAAATCCCTTAATATTTATTAAATATCCTGCCAGGTTTCACATTTCACAGATTGTCCTATGTGTACATGTGTTTGTGGGTATGCATATCCTTGGAGTCAAAATGTTCTTTTTCCCTGTATTTCCTCCAAATAAAATCCTTTTTTTGTGGGGGAAAAAAGTCTTTATTGTTAAATAAATAAAGTGATAGTTTTTAGGGTCAATCACTTTTGAACTTGTTTTGTCTGAAAAATGAAATATGTGTACCAAACAATTTCCAAAGATATCTCACACTTTCGTAACTTCATGGTAATTTTAGTCCATGTGCAAATCAGGGTTTAAGGAATCCACAATGCCAGAACTATTCAATATTTCAGGGGAATAATTTGAGAATTTTGTTCTGTTATATTCACTTAGCAATAAGATTCATTTTGGGTTAGGAGACTCATAAATGAAATAGAAGTGGGCAGAGGTAACAAGAGAGAGCAGAATATCAAGCCATGGCACACCATGAGGGTGCCCAGTGTTCCTCGTCATTTTCTCTTTACTTCTCAAGGAATATTAATTTTGAAAAGGCCTTGGATTTATGTGACAAATTCTCTCCCCACCCCCTGAAAATTCTCAAAGCACATTTCAGAAACTCATTTTTGGCACATGAAAATTTAAGTAAATTGGCCAAGGTCACAGCACAATAAGGGCAGAGTTATCAAGGCAATGCAGTTTCCTGCTTTTTCCACCATCCATGAAATTAGAGTAACTCCACCCCTTAAAATGAAAGGGTCTACTTTTTTTTCTTTCTGAAATTATAAACCATGATTTGGAAATGTTATTTTTACCATTAACTCAGACTCTCAAAAGTGGTCTTTTAAGGCTATGAAATGTTTGTGTGTGCATTATTTCAGCTACTACAACTGCATATATTACAACCTATACAATTTGCTTTAAAAGAAGAGTGGCTTTTTTGTTTGAGCTGATTTTCTTTTCATGAGGTATGACATGATGAAGAAGCTATCTGTAGGAACAAAACTAGTTCACTTTCTATGGGCAAGCACAAGCTGTAAAGTAGATTATTAAAGTACACAGAAATAGAAAGTTAGATCAGAAGTGATATTTTACTGTGAGGTCTTCTTTCGGCCTTATAAAATGAGAAAGAACTAACCTTGTTCTATTTCTGAGTCCTGAAAAAAGCCTCCTAGCAGGCATACCACCTTTAATTAGGTTTCTGCTTTTGGGAAGCATTCTACCAGCCCCCTTTCATTTATTTTTAATGATGTTATCACTAACAGGCAAACAGCCCCTTAATAAAACAAAAACAGTTTCTATATAAAGCCTGGTGTACATGTCCTGAGTCAGTCATCTAAAAACAAATGTTATGATTGTTTCCGTTGTGCTCTTAGAACGCTTAATGGCCCTACTGTGCAGATATGCAAAACATCAACCTAGGAAATATAACCGTGTCTGTTATGCAGATTTCAATAAATGCTTTCCCATATTCACTTGCAGTATCAGCAGTGAGGTTAAACCTACAGGGTCATGGAAAAGACAGAAAGGGCAATTAAGTGGGTTTTTTCGGCATAAGCTACACCAGCTCCTTCATAAATACTTACAGCTTAAGACTTTAAGAGACAAGCAGGGGTGAAAGCCACCCAAAATGTTTAAAAGTTAAATCAGTGTGTGTGTGTGTGTGTGTGTGTGTGTGTGTTTAATGTGTGGCACCATTGTATTTTGCCAAGAAATTCCAGTTTGTGGGAGGAAAAAAAATCTATGCACAGATACCTGAGTATTTTAGTTTCATCTTCTCAATGGCCAAAGGACAATTTTGCTGTCAAAGCCAAGTTTAGATATTAAAATTAATGTATAGCTTGATTTAGTGTTTCCTCCATACATAGATTTTGAAACACAAATGCAGAATAGACAGAAATTAAAGACTCTCTTTTGAGAATAATGGTAGAAAATATACACTTTCCCCTTAAATATACAAAGTTTCTTTAGGACACTTAGTATCCCTGTTTTCCTTGAACTGTTATCCCTGTGCGGTTTCCTCACAACCCTTTCACCTTCCCTGTTTAAATATTTCCCAGTATTCAATGCCCATTTCGAATGCACCTTGCCATGAAAATTTTATTTTTCTTCATTCTGCTGTCAACTTGCATCATCTAAGTATAATCCCTTCTTTTTCTAAATAACCACTGGGTGTCATTTGAATCAATCTTTTGGCACATAACCTTATTAGGATTATAACTGTATGTATTTTTTTATCTTCTTCCTAGGGCTTCCTCCTAACCCAAGGTAATGTCTATGAAATTGCCTTGTAATCAATAGAGAGGTTTCCCAGTAGAAAGTATTTTTAGTTTTATTCTCCCGGGTATAGTAAGCAGAGTCTATATCCTTCTCATTTCAGCTTCTGCCTCATCTCATCTCATTCACATATTCTTTCAACAGATATCAATCTGTTCTTACCGTATGTTAGGGAGCTGCAATACATGTTCTATTTCTTCCCTTAAGGAGTGGTCCTGAACTTTTGTCAGCTTCTCAACAGTAAACAACCCATGATAGTTGCATATGTGTGTAATAAATACTTTATGCCTTAAATTAGGCAGAACTGTGAGCTTGGTGTATTTCTTAGCACACCTCCATCATCCTGCCAAACATGCACTTACAATGATCTCCTTTGAGTATTAAATATTCTTGTTTGTTTACCCAAACTTGAAATCCAGAGTTCTAATACTGCTTCCAGTATATCCAAGCAATTAAGTGTTCTTATGCTTTTCAGTCTATTTCTCCAAAATCTGTACTATTTTCTTTTTGTGTAAGTCAATTTACCCATTTTCTTTAGGACCTGCTACCTGAAGAAAATCAGTAAACTAGTTCATCCTATTTGGCCCTTTCTCAAGTTATTTCTATCATAGTCAATTTTAACTGTTCACTGAACTAACTCAGGTTTAGTTTATATACGGCAACTGTAATAATATACAGTAGTAATTTTATTATCAACATGATATTTCATCATCACAAGGCTCATTAGAATAATATAGAAACCACAGGCTTATGGCTCATGGTACAATATTAGGTTTCCCTCCATGGCACATTGAAGCCAAGTTTACAATAGGAAATTTCGAATAAATTTAGTTATTTCTTAATTATTAATACTTTATAGTTATTATCATTTTATATTTCACAAAGCACTTTCATATACATAATCTAATTGGATTTGAACTACAGTCCTTTCAGTCTGTGGTCTTCATTTTAATAAATAGACCAAATGAGTCTCATAGAACATAACAGATGGATTCTTTGCTCAGTTATTTGCTAACACTTGGTAGAACCAGGACTTAAACTCACCCCTTCTGAATCTAGCCTGGGTTACTTCTCATTTTACTGTAACCGTATCACATTATGGTAACGATTTTATGTAAAAAAATGGAGTAATTTTAAATCCAGAATTTGGAAAGTGGGCTTAAAATTTAAAATATGAGAAAGGACTTATTTTGTGATATTCCTGGATATCTTATAAGAATTGGAATAGATACATGAAAGTTTGTGACCAGTTTTTGATTTAAGATTACATTGTGGCATCAGAATTATTAGTTCCTATTGTCAAATTAAATCCAGAGTGTCTCGAGTAGGAATGAACCATGGTTGAGGTGTAACTGAGCTCAATTTAAATGACTGTGTTTTACATTTGAATGTAAGTTTCAAAATTTTTAAACACCAATACTTAATTTTTTAAAATTATTCATGCCTCTACTCCAATTGGACAATGTGGCTGATGAGTTTCCAAAAACACCAGTAAACTTAACTTTATATACAATTGTGATGGGAATTTATCAAAATGACCAAGAAAAATTTTTATTTCTATAAATAACTATTCACTTCTCTATAGACAGTACCATATTCTCCAGAATTTTTGTCAACATTTTTTTTTACTTTACCAGTATAAAAATATAACAGTTTCATGCAAACTTTCAGATCACTTGTAAACATTAAATATGGAAATTTTTCCATTTTAATACTGCTGCTATCTACTTCACATTAATATGAATAAATGTGAATTCCCTTGGAATGTATGGTTTTCTAAAAGGGAGTATTTTTCTACTTGGACCTTATGATATAATAAAAGATATCAGAGACAAAGATACACACACACACACACACACACACACACACACAAACTTGAAAACGAATATATAATTCAAACCCAAAGGGATTAGTTATGAAAATAACATATTAACAGGAAAGAAAACATTTTCAAAGTAGAGGCTTATTACTTTTTCAAACAACATTGTTCCTTAGGATATCCTGCTAAATTGTTATGTGTGATAAGATGGGATGGAAAAAAGCCTGTCTTACAGCGGCATCAATCTTAGTGATAGTCATTTATTGATAAGTGACTTAAAATATGAGTAGAATCATGAGATGAAATGATGAAAAGAATGAAATATCATTTTTTCATACTTTATTGATTTTGGAGTTTTAAAATATTTTCTTCTCTTTTTTACTTTCCCTTTATATTGTCCTTTATGTTCTAATTGATGTTAATTGATTATGTGTTGTTGTAATTGTCATAATTATATTTGTTATAATTATTAAGATGTTAATCAGTAGCTTTTTCTGGTCAAAAGATGAAATCATTTGTTAGTTTATAATATGTGCTGTTCTGTTTTCCTTTAGAAAATCACTGTAGTTCCCTAGAACTAAATTAAAATACAAGAATACTTTAAAGTTAATAACCACTCTTTCTTAGGACTTTAAAAACAACAAGAACTCTTTAGAGAATTGGCATAACTACTGACCCCTACGGTTGTGGAGTATTTAAAAAGATTATGCCCTAGTTAATGCAGCTTTCAAAAGTGCTTACTTTATTCCTAGGAAGATGTACCCATCATTGCATCAGTCCTCAGTGTTGTGAATGACTGTCTTATAAATTTTTCAAATTTTATTAGAATTTATCAGATTGTCTAATTTGATAAAATGAAGCAGGATAATTTGACTCCTTATAAAATAGAGTTTGTAAACCTAAGTATAATCAATAGCTTTCTCTGAAATTTCGTGTTTGTGTGACTCATTCTTTTTCAGATGTTAACGAGATATCCATAACTCTTTGGAATTTGTAATTAAGATATTGAAATTCAGATGCCAAATTGATGCACTATCACCCTCCAATCAATATAAGTGAAATTTCCACTTAACTAATTTTTATGATTTCTTATAAGGAGTAATAGAGAATGTGTAATTTTAGATTTGAGTGATACTAGAGTTTGTCTCATTCAACCTGCTAGTTTTTTAAAATTGAGGAAATTGAAGCCTGAAGAAGTTGTCCCATGTCCAAAGTAGCTGTTACTAACTGAACACTGAATTATTTTCATTATACATCCCAATGTATTCAGAAAGTAGTGTGCACAGTTTTAGTTATCTATAGCTGTGGAACAAATTGCACTAAAACTTAGTGGCTTAAACCATCATACATTTAAAATCTCATGATTTCTGTGAATCAAAAATCTGGGTACAACTTAGCTGGATACCTCTGGTTTAAGGTCTCAAGAGTTTGCAGTTATGCCATCAGCGTGGCTTGCAGCCTCATCTAAAGGATTGACTGGGCACGGAGAATCTTTCAAGCCAACTCATGTGGTTTTTGGCAGCCCTGTCTCTTGTCCTTTGTCCCTGAGCAGGGCTGTCTCATGACATTACAGCTGGTTCCTCCATGGCAGGAAATATAAGGAAAGGGAGAGAGAGAGAGATGGAAACAGACTTTCTACAGCTGAATCCTGGAGGTGACATCCTATCACATTTGCTTTATTCTGTTTGTTAGGTCTAACTCAGACTAAGGGAAAGGTTCTATACGGGATGTGAATAACAGCAGGGAGGAATCATCAGAGGCCATCCTGTAGGCTACTATATACCTGCCACCTGCTCAGAGAAAATACTTCCCCAGTACTTGTCAAGTAAATTAAAATACTTATTTATTAATTAAGTTCTTTATAGTAAAACGTCTCAGGTAATGGAATTGGAATATGGACTCTTGGTTGAACAATAGTATTCTATATATGTTATTCTTTCTGATTTTATACTGTGATTATGAAAAAGTATGCCCTTGTACTTATGAAATATGCAGTGAAGTCTTAAAGATTAAAGAGGGAAGATGGTTCAGACATACATACACATGCACAGAGCAAGAGACGGACAGAGACAGAGAAATAATTAAAGACCAAATATGGCAAAATGTAAACAATTTAAACAATTTGAGGAAGGAATTAAATTTGTTTCCAAGGTCTGGTTTAATAAATTACCGCAATAAAACAATAGAAATTCATTTTAAATTACCACAATAAAACAATAGAAATTTATTTTCTCATAGTTCTGGAGACCAGGGGTCTAAAATCAAGGTATCAGCATGATGAGCTCCCTCCAAGAGACGAAAAAGGAGAAACTGTTCTTTACCTCTTCTAGCTTCTGGTGGTTGTCAACATTCCTTGACTATGGCCCCCAAATTCCAATCTTTGTCTCCATCTCCACTTTGCCTCCTCCTCTTCTCTGTGGCCCTCTTCTGTGTCTCAAATTTCCCTCTGCCTTTCTCTTATAAGGGCACTTGTCGTTGGATTTAGGGCCTATCCTACATCAGGATGATCTCATCTCAAGATCCTTAACTTAATCACACCTGCAAAAACCCTCTTTCCAAATAAGCTAGAATTACTGGGATCCAGGGATTGGACATGGACTTATAGTGGGGGTCAGGGGGCTACCATTCAATACACTACAGAAGTATATAGGGATTCTTTGTTCAATTCTTGCAACTTCTCCATAAGTTTACAATTATTTAAAAGCATGGTATCAAAGAACAAAAAACAGAGATTACATTGTAAAATGCCATAATAATTCAACGAGAATAGCATCTGACAAGCTAACTTTCTTTTAAAGATAAAACTTTTTAAAATGTACAGATATATCAAGCTGCAATAGGTGTTTTGTGAATTTGTGCTTCATCATCATTCATTGTTTGAAGTCAGTGGAGATTATGTGATGTCAAAACACTCTTCCACGTTGTCTGGCTTCTCAAACTTTTGCTTTAATCTTCTTAAGACATTTAGGATATCAAAGGTCACTTTTATTTCAAAAGGAATAACTGTGTTCCCAATTTTACTATCTTTGTAGGAAGACTGAGACTTTCTATGATGTTAATTGCCACAAGATGACAACTTTTTCTCAGACAGTAGGGTCTTGAAGCCAAAGGAATATTTTTGTTTTGTTCGATCTTTGATTAATTTATTTGTCTCCTTTTCAAATATGTTTATTGATCTTAAGAATCACTCTTTTTTCATTTCTTTATAGCTGTCATTGTGCCCTAAATTTGATTGAGTGAAAGTGGCTTAATACAGTATCTCAACCATATAAAATGATAAATAAATGAATCTAATCACATAATACCATACTACATGATAGTCTGTTCACACTTACCTGAAGCCGTAAGGGCAAAGATGAGCATTCCACTGAAGCAACTGCAGAAAAAAAAAAAAAATGACATTCACACACATGCCCCACATATTCCTACACATAAACAAGGAACAATTTTAATCCTACATTGGGAAAAAATTGGAGTAGCTAACAGAATAATGATGGAAGACAAAATGTTTTACTAACTATAAGAATTAGCTACTTTATAATTGGAATCTGTCACTAGGGTCTAGATGAGCTCTTAAGACTTGCAAGTTGTATTTTTTAACATCACTTCTCCAGTTTCTAGTACATTGTTTAAGTAGATATTGGTAATATTAAGTAAATACATATATAAATGTATATATCATGAGTGATTAATGGATTAACTCACACAATAGCCAAACGTAGTCAAGCATAAATGTATTGGTTAAGTCAAGTAGTCATGGGAATTATGGAACTTATAATCAAATGTGTGTGTGTGTGTGTATACATACATTTGATGCTTTTTGCTTGGACAACCTTTAAGAATTGTGGAGTCATAGACTCTAATGCTGAAAGCAAACTCAGGTGGTCGTCTGGTTCTATGCCTTTCTTCAAGAGACAAGCAATTATTATCCCCATGATCTATTAAGCCACACTTTCTTTAGCATGTGACAGCTAAGGTGATGCTGATCAAAAAATATAGCTCTTTATTCTTAAACAATTTCACATGCACATAGATGTTTAACAAGCGCCTTTGCAGAGCTATCGTGAGAAAACGCTAGCAGCCTTGGTCTGGAGGAGTAATTTATGACAGCTAGGTAAATGGTGTCCAAGATCACCTTGATCATATTAGCCACATAGTAGCCCTGCCCCTGCACTGCAGGCTTTCTTTAACCCTGGTGACAAGAGTGATTAAAAAAAATAAAGAACACAATGAGTCCTACGCAGGCTGCTAACTCTGTTTCTTCTTCTAGTACCTGCTGCCTCAGATCATCTGTCAGTAAGTTAACAGAGGAGGGAGTGCAAAGAGAAACTGCTAAGGAATGAGTGAGTGTGTATGAGAGCAGGGTAGTTAACAGAAGGCCTTGTATCCGTCACTCCCCTCCCCAGCCTTTCTTCCCTTTTGGTTCATTAACTAGAAATGTGGAAAGGTGAGGGAGATGAATTTAACTTGTCCTGACATTAGTCAGAGACAGAGAAGTGCGGCAACTTCCAGAATATTTCTGCCCCAGAGAGAGGGAATTGGAAAAGGTGTTGTGTGGTTAGGTGTTGTAATGAAAAATAAAGAAATGATTCAGGAGAACAGTGGAATCAAATTATAAGCATAAAGGTAAGTGTGCTGAAGTTTTTAGCCACTTGCAAAATTAAGAGATATTATCAGGACTGTGCAAATATATTGCTCTAATTTTCCTGGGGTGAAATATGAAAATATTTACAAAATTGAGAATCCCGCCCTGAATAAAATTTTCTCTGTGATATAATAGACTAAAATAAACCATAATAAGTATCTATTTTAAAATGTTTAAATAATAAAGAACTGAATAAGAAGATTTCACCGTGAGAGTAAAAAGAATTTGTATCTGGGCATTATTCTAAGTTGCTTACAATGTTGGAGAATGTTCAATAAGCAAAGTAAAGGTTAATTTATCTTAGAAGGTTTTATATTTGATTTTTGAAATGTTTTGAGAGTTGTATATTATTACCCTTTCTTTAGACCCCTTTTTCATGTTTAAAAAACTAGTTTTTCAATATGAGGTGAGAGGTATTCAGGGCCAAAAGAATTAGATCTTTAGTTATCATGATATTGAATTATTCAATTATAATTGAGAAAGAATATATTTGATTCCAGTTTTTATTTTAGTCGTGGAATTAAAGGTTTTAATTGTATATTCACTTGTAGATTCCTTAAGAATATATTTGAACAAATCATTGATATATAGGAAGGGTTAATTGAGAAAGAGACACTAATATACATAGCATTTCTCCTATATGAAGCTCTAGAAATACCCTATTGTCAATCCGAACAGAACAAACTAAAATGAGATAATTGGGAAGGTGCCCATAAAGTCAGCCTGAATATATTATCACAACTATATATGAGATAATATTTGTTTTAAAAAGATTCTATGGCACTGTAAACTCAGTCTCATTAGAGACTGCATTTAAGAGGCTTATAAAGTTACTCATTAATGTTATCTTGTTGTATCTCCACAGCTTTTTCATTAAAGAAAATTCAGCAGAAAGCATTTTCTCCTGATAGCAGGAACCAATTTGCAATAAATGTTCTGGAAACCACTAGGGAAGCCATTACTGAGGTCTAATAAAAACAGACAAGCGTAACTTGTTCTATATTTTTGTTTCAATCACATACAGATGAGACCCCGCTTTCCACACCAACTGCAAGAGACAGCCTTGACAAACTTTCTCTAACTGGGCACGGACAACCACTACCTCCAGGATTCCCATCTCCTTTTCTGTTTCCTGATGGATTGTCTTCCATAGAGACCCTTCTGACTAACATACAGGTAGGACTTTTTCACAGTCTGGGAGAAAGGAACGTGGAAGGCTCAGTTATCTATTTTTCCCAAATTCATACTATTCCAGCTTAATCCATTCTTGAGATTGACTGAACCATGGTATTGAAATTTTTCTAGCAATTTAAGATTTTAAACTTACTACACAAATCAAATTGATTAGAAATACTCAAATATGTATATATTACACACATTAATATACACATATTAAGGTGTATACACCTTAATGAAAACTTAGATGCAAATGACCTAGGCCTTTTAAAAATTATTCTGCCTAAATGCCTTCCTTATTGCCAATTAATGGGAGGAATCTAACTGTTTAAGTTTGTCTGATGTACTAAATGACAGTATACCAGTGCTAATAAATATTTAGCTATTTTTAAACTGCTGGCCTTTCGGTGAGGAAATGATATGTTTAGTCATTCAAATATGTCTAAAGTAAAAGAATCCAAAAAATCCCTTCTTTCATAAATAAGTTTATTTCAGTTAATAGAGTTTCTTCAAAGAATAGACTTCAAAAAGCCATACAAAACTTTCCACGGATTTCCTATGTAGTCTTCAGGATGTATATTTTACGTACAGTACATTATGAATCAAAAATACTTACAGTTAGCAATAACATAGAGCATGGAGCCAAAATAATAAGAGTGTTTGGGATAAAAGAAAGCATAATTTTCTTGCCCACACATGAAGTGGTCATGTGGACCCCAGATGGAGATTTTTGCCGTCTACTTCAACACACTTGGAATAGCTAGTAGTAAGCATACGCTTACAGATACTGTGCTGGTAATTTTTTTTTTTTTAATCTTTGCTCAAGCACTCGATCCTTAGTGATATTTTTCTGTACACATTTCCTACCATATTAAACTTTCTCCCAGTAGAAATGTAATTAATTTTATTTACCCCTCCAAGGACATAACAGAAGGCCTTTAATGTAACATATCTTCTCATCTATTAATATGGCATTTTTAATACTAACGTAATTAGAGTCTCCAGAACTGTATTCAACTTTAAGGTTTTATATCTCAGTAATTGAAATAAATCATCAGTCTAGCCTAAATGTAATCAAGGTTAAATAATTGATTATGTTTTAGAATAAACATAAAACTTATTTTTTTCAAAATTTGGCCCATATTATTGTTTTCCAAGGTAGAGTTTTTAATGAATTTCTCCTTTGTCAAATTAAATGCTTTCAGAAAATATCCCTCAACGTTTTAAAATGGACTCTCTGAGAAGTAAGGGAACAATTTATTTTCTTATGTATATAACCCCATATGAAGCTAAGCATTTAACTTAAATTTCTCCATTTAGGTGTCTGTATCTTCACTAACTAAAACCTCTTTAACCAGGAAAGTGGTAATTTAATTTCAATTTCAGCAGAGAAAACATTTCTGTGTAAACATTCACTAGTATAGACCAGCTTGCTCATCTGAAGAGTGGGTTTACACAGGGGCCCTTGTATTGTGTGTGAAAACCACATCACTAAGTCAAATTCTGTCAGTTTGAGAGTGTTTTTCCACCCACCCCTGGCCAGTAATACCCAGACTGGAAATATCTGCATCACCTCAAATTGGAATTATTTCTTTAAAGAAAAAAAAAAGGAAACTTCAGTTTTAAAATGTACAAATTTTAGACAAATAATTTATTTTATTGAATATATCTCTAGATTTAATATACTCTCTAACCTTCCAACCAGCCTTGAGAGGGTATATTTTAGGAAGAGTTGATGATAGGATGATCATCAAGGCAAACTAAGTTATTTATTTCTAGTCCCAAATCATAGGAAACTGTGTCTGATAAAGTTAGAACACCTACAATAAGAATACTTCATTTAAAATAAATTATGCTTGTTCACTTCAGTCTTGCATATATATAAGTATGTATATATATGTAGATATTATATATTTATATGTATGGATTTAATACCTATATACATGTATATGTGCATGCACATATGTGTACATAAGGTAAAATAAAGATGAAAAATCTTATTGAGTTCCATGCACAGTAATACAAACACACAATACATACATACATACATATATACATGTATATATATATATATATATACACACACATTAGACACACATACTGGATTTATGTTCAGTAATGGCTTCACATTATTTTGCAAAAGGTCATAGATGCTAGCTCTTTTATTATTGTCACATATATTGAGTTATAGTAATATCCTAGGAATGGTATAGAATGTTTAAACAGTCATGACCCTGGCTTATGGGGCATACAGTATAAATGTGTTTGCTGTCCAAATTCTAATTTGGGTAATTACATTCTGTCTACCTCAATTTCCTCTGCAATTTCAATTATATATAATGGGGTTCTCTGCTTTCTGTTTCAAATGGTAACACTCTTTTGGCGTGGTAAGTTTAAAGCTCCATATTTCCTTTGAAGGTATTTTATCACAATGACAATGAAAAAGAATTGAGTGAAAAATGTTTATATTTTTTACATCATACAATTTCATGTTTGAAACTAAAGGTTTTTTATGTATATTTGTTATTGTAATTAAACCCAAGACATTGGGTTATATTTAAATTTAGTGCACATAGACTCTATTTTTCCTTAAAGTTAATGACCAAACATCTCTTCAGAATAATTTAAGGAGTTATTGTTCTAATATTCAACAAGTTAATTTCATGATATTCTATAATTTGATAATTTTCAATTTTAAAATTTGTAATGATTACTACAGATGTCCTTTCCATAATGTGTTATCAGAATTGAATTTTCATAAATGTTATTTCTTAGTGCTTTAAAAGAGGGCCTGTGGAAAAATACTGTAGACTAGTATTTTAAAATATATATGTACTATATATAGTATAGAAAATACATATTTTATATATATCAATAGTATAGAAAAATATATGTAGTATAGAAAATATATATATATATTATATACCTTTAGGCACTAGATTTTTGCTACCTTCTAGAACTATACCGTTCTTTCTTAAAATTTGAGTGTTTCAGAAATTAAAAGTAATGAAGGATAAAGATATCTTCAGTAAAAGACAGCAATTTCACTTTAGTGAGAGATATGGATTCATTCTAGATTTTGCTTTTTAGGATTTTTAAAAATGTATTTTATATGGAATTTTATTTTATTTTTTTCAATGCGGGTAGTCTTTCATTATGGCTTCCTTAATCAAACACATCTGTGGAGAACTCCCTGTGAGATTATAGGTGAGGAAAGTAGAATTTTAGTGTCAATTTACTGGATGTGACACCTTCGATCATTGACTACCATTTGAACAAACTGAAAGGAGAATTTACCTACTTACTCAATCTGAGCTTTCATGCTGTAAAGAATAACTGGGATCTATTTGTACATAGGACCAGGAACAAATGATTTACATTGTTTATCCTATTTACAAGAATTATTTTAAATGACTTACAAATATTAAAATAAGAATAGGTAAATAAGTAAAAAGTAGAAAGGTAAAATAAGGTGGAGAATATAAAGTTTAGTTAGGGGTGAAGTTAGCACTAAAGATATATGCCATAAAGGGAGAGAGGATAGGAGTTTGGGTCAGTATGGTTTGTCTATGTGGTGGTATTAAACAAACAAGGAAGACCTAAAAGGGATGTTAAAACCACAATGCATGGCAGTCCCAGAATGGTTCATTATGGTCTAATAAATAAACATAATCTAAATGTTGTATTTAAGAAGTATTCGTTACTTCTATATTTAAGGGAAGACAGTGAAAAATAATTTGACCAGGGCTTCCCTGGTGGCGCAGTCGTTGAGAGTCCGCATGCCGATGTAGGGGACACGGGTTTGTGCCCCGGTCCGGGAAGATCCCACATGCCGCGGAGCGGCTGGGCCCGAGAGGCCACAACAGTGAGAGGCCTGTGTACCGCAAAAAAAAAAAAAAAAAAAAATTGACCAAATATTCTGATTATACATATTCCAGTCTTTACATTTGAATGTCATGCCAGTAATGCTATAATTTATACATTTCAAAGAAATTAATCATTTTTCATTTGCATCATCAGTACATATTTTTAACAGAGTCAGATAAGAGAATTAGAAGGAAACTTTTTGAAAAGGTAAACAACAAAATAGGACACTGGCTTCAAGATATGGGTAGACTAGAATCAGATATATTGGTCTTACATTATATCTTTTTATCTTTAATCATAATAATATATTAATCTTCTCCCCTTTTTTCCCATTACCAACTTGTGAAAAGAGATCATATAAAAAAAACAGTAAAATATAGCCAGTATTTTTAACCCAGTTTACTATAATGAAGACAGTAGCATTAACCTCTTAAAAATCTGGACTCTATATTGTATTTACTAATTTATATTGTATACAACGACAATAATAATAACATAAATAGTAAACCTAATATTTACTGAGTAATCTTAATGAGTCCTTATACAGGAAAAATACTCCTGTATAAGTCTCCTCTACTCTACTCCAACAGTACTTAACTTCTGGCACTTCTGATCAAGAAATGTCTGGTAGTTTTTCCCACACCAAGCAATTCTGCAACCCCAGCTGGGTGCCCTACAATTTAACTCAATTCTGGCACTATCTACCTAGAGATAGCATCAGATCTCACAGGTTAAGAGTTCAGTCCCACAAGACTGCACTCCTTGCCCTCATTTCCATTGTCAATTTTAAGTCCAGATTATAACCTGTGCTTGTGACCAACCAGCTACAGATTGGAGGTTCCCACCACCCCCCGCCATGAGTTCAATTAATTTGTTAGAGCAGCTCACAGAACTTAGGAAGATGTTTTACTTACTAAATACCCAGTTTATTATGAAAGATGAGAAAACCAAGGTCAAGAAGGAGCAGATGACTTGTCCAATATAACTCAGGAGCAGCCAGATAGAAGAGATGCATAGGGCAAGGTATGTGGGATGAGGCATAGAGCTTCTGTGCCCTCTGCACATGCCACCCAGCCAGTACCTCCACATGCTGACCAATCCAGAAGCTCTCTGAACCTCACCCATCCTTTAGGGGCTTTCCAAAAGTCTACTTAGTAACAGAAACTCAGGTGTAGTTGCAAGGGGCTTATTGTGAATAACAGACGACCCATTTCACCTCTGTTTCTCTTATCACTTAGGAAATTCTACCCATTGTAGGATCTCTAGACACCAATATCCAGTGTAGGATACCTAGAAGTGCTTCTGATGGAGAGGTCGTTGTTAATCGACTTCGGAGAACAGTAACCATAACATTATACCAAGTATAGCTATAACTTTTGTCACAAGAGCTGTGAAAATGTGTTAGTTGATACTGTGCTATCATATATTTTTTCTGTCTATAAAAGTTCCTGGTTTCAAGGCACTCTATTCCTTCTCATCCTGGAAAGAAACAAAAGAAAAAAAAAAGTTAAATAAGCTAGGGATTTCTGATCCAGGCTTAGTCAACTTACTAGTTTGGGATCTTGGATAAGTCACCTGTTCCTTCTGGACCTTGGTTTTCTAATATTTAAAAGGTTTTAGTTAGAATAGGTGATGGCTAAAAATCTCCTCCAACTAAGTTATTTAGTTTCATTAGAAGCAACAAATTATTGAGCACAAATTTTGGCACGTGAGTTTCAGTGACATTCATGGAAACTTACGTGTCATCTGATTCTGAAATAAATGTGTACAAAATACAAATATGGATTAAGTAAGCTTTTCTTCCTCTAGGATCTAACTAGCAAATTAAGAAATGTTTCTTTTATATCAGTATATCTTATACAAACAGATATTTGTACTTCCTAGGCTATAGAAATAGTTGAGATATTGCTAGATTAATCAGTGTCCTTAAATATATATATATATGTATATTATATATATAATAGACTCATTCTCTGAAAATTATGGGAATAATTTAATTTACATGGTAGATCATTTCAGAAAACAAAAATGTTTGTGTATTATGACAACCATTATGCCTGACCTATAGAAAAGAAATTTGAGGTCAAACAACTGCTGTGTCATAGAGTAAGCTTAAAATGCATTTCTTCACAACTGTCATGGTCCAACTTCAACATCATGAGAACTGACCTCCCCTTGGAAGCAAATTCACGTTTTAAGCCCCGTGTATTTTACTGTCATCGTAGAATTTTCTTGATACTGCACGACCACATGAAACCCAGCATTTAGTGTGACCTTTTGCATATGATCTACCTGGAAAACTTACAGAAGTCACACAAATCTGAAAGTACTATTATCGTTGATGGTTAAAATGGTGTCCCAGTGATTTGTAGATGTTGTGAACACTACTTGCTATTGCTTTTCCCAGCTCCCTGCTGCACTGAAATTTAATCGGTTTTCTGTATTTTTTGCAGCAGAGCGGTCACAGGCAATACCATATTTTTTGCATATGCATCTGTTTGACTCTAGTGAAGATTTTTGTTCACACTGGACTCCTGATGTGCACTGATTTAAAGTCTAAAAATGAAACTTAATTTTATACAGCTTATAAGTATTCCCTAGATGGTATTGGATCCTATAAGCTAATATTTTTCAGACATAAGCAGCAGGAATAGGTAATATATTACCATTAGTGACATTAGCAGCAACAGTAACAAAAGGAAACAGTAAATATAAATGTTCTTAGCAACTTCATACTTTACAACAAATATTAATATAAAATTACACAAATTAGAGTTGCAGCTTAACATTATTCAACATGTTTATTCATAATGATTGTTTCATATTTTAAAAATGCCAAAATATTGTGTTTTGTCAGCCAAGGACAATAATAGTTTAATAGTAATTTATTTTAAACAGCTACTGATAATACAACCAATCAACACATTAAGTGGTGCCAACATTGGCATCTTGCTAAATAATATCTAGACATTGCACAGAGAGTACATCTTTCAAAGATAAGTCAACAAGAGCAATCAGAACAGAAAATTAGAATTTGGTATCTTAGAATTAAAATACAGCAAAGCTAAAGTTTTAATTGGGGTGATCTAAAAGGGCACTTGATGTAATGATCTCTTTTATTTGTTACTAATTGTTTGTTTCTGATGAAGAAGAAACATACACAGGAATGTTACTGAATTAAGACGGCAGTTTTCTTAGCAGCTATGTTTTATTGCTAAAAACAAAATAGTAGGGAGGGATGAACTGCCACATAGAAATTCTCTGGTTTGTTTCATATCACAAGAATTAATCCATAAAACTCAGGGTCAGTAACAACAAATATGAAATAATTTATATGTGCTTGAAAAGAGATTAAAAATGGCTTGTGACAATGCTACATCAGTGGGCTGAGCTGAAGGTACATTCCTATTGCACTAATAAGTCAAGCTGGAGTTGAAATTCCTGAATCAAACTGCTTGTGGTGTCTCCTGCAAAGGGGTCACATTCTAGAATATATCTACAATTGGCACTAACTTCCATTTCATTTCTAATTTCAATTGAAAAATTCAGCTGCTGATGTTCACAAACCAAAGCAAAACATCTTCTTCAAAACAGCATTTTGTATTGCTGAGTTGATAAGGATGGAAATTTTAGCTCCAATTTTTACTAATAAGTTTACTAATAATTTTCTAAAGCATCTTAGAAGAGAACACATGCAGAATGCTTTGTATATGTTTTACATATTCTCATAATCTCATTTTCAAAAACCTGAGAATACTACTAATTTTTTAAAATAGAATACAGTCAAATTACATATATATGACTTTATGTTATATAAATAAATATAGTTTGCCTTCACCGTATGCTCTTGAATTATTATATATACTATCAAATAGTCCCCTAAAAGTTATCCTCTGTTTATAGCCATTTTGATTGCCTTTTTAAAAATAATGCACTATTAAGCCACTAAGTTTTGGATCCCTTACACATATTATGTAGCTCGAGAAAAATATACCAGTATTATAATTTCTATTCATCAAAATTTAAAAAGCTACTCTGTGTTAGGCACTCTCTGGGTTTTAGGGACGTAGTACCCAATGAGAGAAAATGTCCCTGCCTCAGAGAGCTTACCTTTCAGTGGAGAAGATGCAACATAACGCACTAAATGAATAAATATATGACAAAATTACATAATAATGCTATGAAGAATTTTAAGGAGGGAATAAGCAGGTGAGTTTGGAGGGCTGTTCCAGATAGGATGGGAAGCGAAGGCCTTTCTTGAGTGGTGACGGAACAAACGTGTGATGAATGAAGGATGAGCCTTGCAAACTCGGGAGGAAAAGCATTCAGGAGGGTATCAGAAAGACCCAAGTCCCTGGTGCAGAAACAAATCAGTGCCTTTAGAAACGAAAGGCCACTGGTGTCGCATATAATCTCAGTAGGGAGTAGTAGAAAATGAGCCCTGAGAGATAGGTGGGTACTGCCAGCATCACGTGGGCTTATATAAACTATGTCAGATAATTACACGTGGAACAGCTCCAGTCTAATTTTCTCCACAGTATTTATTTCTTAGACACGCTTATGTGCTACCCTCATATAGTTTTAAATCTAGATATTCTAATTAGAAGCAGTTGAACCTGCATGCCAAAAATATTTGTCTTTCTAAAATAGTTTAATTAAATTTAGATTTTTTTTCTTTAGTTATATTATTTGTCCTAGTGAGTACAGAGTGACTGCACAACAGGAGCCAAAGAATTTGATAAGTGGGTTGTTCTCTTTTAAAATACTTTAAAGTAATGAATGAAATGTGCTTCATACCAAAATATTACAATTCTGAATACCTTCTTTGTACAGGGGCTCTTGAAAGTTGCCATAGATAATGCCAGAGCTCAAGAAAAACAGGTTCAACTTGAAAAAACAGAATTGAAGATGGATTTTTTAAGGGAAAGAGAATTAAGGGAAACACTTGAGAAGCAGTTGGCGATGGAACAAAAGAATAGAGGTATTTTCAAACTTCCAACTAAGTCTAATACTTTATGTCAAATATTCAACATAACAATACTATGTTTCGTGATTTACTGTGAGACCGTAACTTTTTTGTTTTTACTT
Organism: Monodon monoceros; assembly: GCF_005190385.1. Classification (NCBI taxonomy): domain Eukaryota; kingdom Metazoa; phylum Chordata; class Mammalia; order Artiodactyla; family Monodontidae; genus Monodon; species Monodon monoceros. The sequence continues at coordinate 33,573,545 of NW_021703785.1, forward strand.
TTAGCTAAATTTTAGAGCAGGATTTGAATCCTGGGCTTACTGTGCTTCTTAATCTCCAAAGTACATTGTTTCTCTTCTGTTCATACCTCAAGGGGTTGAAATATATCAATTATATCATTAATCACATAATTTTTATTGCTTACAGCATTTAACAAATTCATAATTTTAAGATAAGAAGGTGCTCTGATAAGATGACAGCCATGGAGAAAAATTTTATATTCATTCACAATTGCCCTTTGAAAAACTTAAAGTTATAAAGCTAAACTAGAAAATACTGATTATTCAGGCGAAGCAGATTTAGTAAGATATTTATCAACTGAAATGGGAGACTGATGAATATCTGAACAAATGACCAAAGTTGAGTGTTTGTATAATTTTCTTTCTGAATGCCTCATTTTTCTCCAACAAGGTCAAATACACATCAGAGTAGAAACTGATATGAATTTTTATTGGGTAAAAATAATGATATTATCAATCTATGATCTGCTTTTTACACACTTTACAGTGCATGTATAGATAATTTTGAAGGTCATTCATATTTATGTGTTTATTTTATGTATGAAATCGAAGAGTATTTTCTTTACAACCACTTCCCGTTTGTCTCAGCTCTAAGGTTCTCCTCAGTATTCTAGAAGGGGGAGCTCCTTTTCTCTCATTTAATAAGTACCCATTATAAATACTCCACACTTTCTCCTTTGATATGTTTGACATGGTCATTTAAAAGTCATTCTTTCTGTTTTGCTTTCAAAACTGGCAGGACTTAAAGGTTTTTCATTAGTTACTATGAAGCAACAGCTACTGGGTCCTGGGATGAGGCTGATTTGGGAAACTGTCACCCCAGGTGTATAGCACTGTTCTAAATAATGTGATTTCGCATAGATTTAGATACTAGAGTAATCAGAACAAGATAAACATTGATAGCAGGATATGTTCTAAGTGAACATGGTTCATTCTGTGGAACCATCTTCCATGAGATAGCCATGTCTTAATTTTGTTCTCACTTGGAGAAGTGTTTTTTTTTTAAGAAGACTTAAAAGCAGACCCTTGAATTCCTAAAGTAACCTTTTGGTTACTTGAAAGACTTTCAGAATTTTGTTGGTTCACAACTTTTAGAAGATTTACATTCTGTTTTATTCCTTTAACCACTAGAGGTATAGGGCAAAATGTTTCACAGATCACATCATGCACCTCCCATTTAATTAACTATGAACAACAAATTAAGAGTAATAACTATCAGTAATTATCTATTATGAGTGTGTCTATTGAAGCAGCATATTACCCTGAAGAGAGAACATGGCAATCCCATTTGCTTCAGTCACACAGGAGGAAGCAGTGAGCGGTCTATGGCAAGGCGCTGGATATTGAGCTTTCAGTGCCATGGGAGTACACAATCCAAATAAATAATTCAGAGATTACTGTTTCTTTTTAAAGGGACTTATAAACAATCATCTTTGGAAAGGGAAAGAGTAGGCAAGTAATCTTGTTAAGATAAGCATATGATTTTCACACTATTAAATAAAGGAAATTATCATTTATTTGAAACCAGTTTTGTTTTTCTTATAAGACTGTACTCAATGTACATTTTGATAAAATACAGTTTCTGTTAATATATAATACCAGCAACAATAAACTAGACAAGTTAATGGTCTGCCGTCTTAATAATAATGATTATAAAAATGGGATTTGTGTAAATTAGAAATTGAAAGTAAAACTCTTACATGAGCCATTATTACCTTATTTTATATTTTGAGTAAATATTGTGCTAAATAACAAATGTTGTTCTTTAATCTGTAGTAAGTAATCATATAATAAACTTGGAATGATTACTTCTTGTGACTAACTCTACCAGAAGGATTTTCTAACACTGATTCTTTCACATTCACATCCACAATGTTTATCAACTATCCAAGAGAAAATTATTTCAAAGCAAGGACTTTTATGATTTCCATATGCTGATTGCTTACTTTATATATAGTATAAAAGTTAAAACAATGATCAATTATTGTATGAAAGTACAGTTAACGTACATTTTGTGAGGAACATTTGTTATTATTTATTGATTACCTGTTATATACAAATATATAAATTGTCCAGTAGGAGAAAAATTCATCATAGTTAACTTTTTGTATCATAAGCTACTTTTTTATATAAGTAGCAGTGAAGTTTTATACTCATCAGATTCCTGCAGAGTAAAAGTAAAACTTTCTTGAAATATGTTATAGTGCATATATATTTACTATGAAGAAATTATTAATATCTCTAAGAAAATTGCAATAGCTTCATCCAAAAATATCTGCTTATATGTGTTAACAATAATTAAGATTATTTAGCTCCTCATATACAGTAATATTTGTTGCATTTTCTAAAATTTCAAGAAAGAGTTATTAAAAATTTTGCTGGTGCAACAGTTTTGTAAAGCATTTATAGGGGAAATGCTCCATTTACTACTCAAAATTGATGCTTCATAAAGAGATAGGAGTCATAAAGTTTTGCACTATTCAGACTACTTTGTGTTAGTCTGATTCCAGGGCAGAGACTAAGCCACAAAATTTACTTAATCAGTCTTCCTTTATTAGTGAATAGAAATATCTATTAAAATTAGTTTCCCATTAAATCTGCCTCCACATATGACAATTAGAGTCAATCTTGTAATAGTTCAAAGCTAAATAAAAATTGGCCTCCTTAGATATTTTACTTAGATTTATTTTAGGCTAAAGTGGGTTGCTGTTTTTAAACTTCCTCTGCATAGACAGATGCAGTCCAGCAAGGAAAAAAAAAAAGAACATTACATAAAACACAGACCATTTGTGGAAATTTGATCATTGCAAAAAATTTAAAATATAATAATGTGCATATACTCTTTTCTAGCCATAGTTCAAAAGAGGCTAAAGAAGGAGAAGAAGGCAAAGAGAAAATTGCAGGAAGCACTTGAATTTGAGACAAAACGGCGTGAGCAAGCCGAACAAACACTAAAACAGGCAGCTTCAGCAGATAGTCTCAGGGTCTTAAATGGTAAGAGGATGCATCTTTATGCATGGCTAACTAACTTTCATTTTGAATACTCAAAAGGCAATTTTAGACATGTGTTTGTGGTTTTGTATATTTCTACGGCTTGTGATTCATTAAGCTCTGCTTGAAAGCAGGGTGGGCAGAAGAGTCATATGTGTTGGGGGAAATGTTTTATTTCATAGGTGCTTCCACAGTTTTGTTACTTCAGTATCTGAGACTTGACATTGCTTCTCTATTTAACCAAATCTGTCTGTACTGAAACATAATAAAATATTAATCTGAGAAGTTCCCAACCCCCCATCTCATTTCATGAACAATTTTGCATTATTTATCCGTTCAAATCTTCTGATAGTTCTCATGGTTATAGTCTTTGTTCAACCTTTAAAAGATGACAAAGATTTATGTAATTTTAATTCAGCACCAAAGTAACAGGTTGCTTTTTTTTAAAGGACAATGAGAATCAAATGAAATGTGTGTCACTCTTAACTTTCTGTGCTTTTAGACTCTCTGACCCCAGAGATAGAAGCTGACCGCAGTGGCGGCAGAACAGATGCCGAAAGGACAATACAAGGTAGGAATTTGCAAAAGGCTATAAATCTAGATCTTGCTCTATGAGTTTTTCCTCCGCTTTAGCCTGCTATTCAAGCATGTAGCCTACCATCTGGGCCACATCAAAACAAGTTCAAACAAGGTCAAGTTCATCTTGCTTGTTTATATGAGTGAATTCATTTTGTGCTGATAGACTTTCTTTAAATTAACAGGTCATTTCTGTTTATACAATGCAATTAAAAAAGAATAATTAATTTTAAACAATGTATGATTTAATCTTGAACACAGTAAATGTGTTTTATTGAATGCTTGAAGCCCAATCTAATACACGAAGGGTTTATAAGTTCTATATCAGTAAATTCATGAGTTAATCAACTAGGTAGTTCTTAAAATTTGAAATTGTCTTCTTTTTGTTCTTGTGACATTACATACAAAATAGGCCAGTTGAAAGCTAACAATAAATAAGATTGTTTGGTCTTATGTGGGTTTTCCAAATGTTCTGTGTGCCACTATATACATTTTAATAACACAAATCTGCTGAGAAATATCATATATAGAATACTAAAGGGAGTTTTATTAAACACTCAGAAGAGCAAAATATTTATATTGCCGAGACCACACTATTAAGGAAAGAACAAAATCTGAAGGTAGCGCTTATAGTCTAACATCTATTCTAGACAATAAACTCAATCTAACAGCATGAATACTAAACAGTAAAAAGAGCATTAAATGAAGATGATTCTTCAAAGGGAAGCCTTGAACTGCTAAAATCCTCCCAATTGCTTTTATTTTGCATTTTAGGCTCAATCATTTTGGGGATATTGTTTGACGTTAATCATGGTACTTAATCAGTTTCAAAAGTATCATTCTTGGTTTAGTGTAAAGGAAATATAATGTTGTAAAGTATCATACATGCAATAAATAAAAATTGGAAACTTGAAACATTCCTGGAGAATGTTTTTTGCTTGTTGATTTTAACTGACATCATGATAATTATTTTTTAAATCCTAAGGCTTGAACCATATGTTATTACGAGACACCTTCTTGGATATACAAGATTAATGCACCTGTAGATGTAGAAAAGACTTCATTGTTTTAGAGCATTATGGACTTCAGTAAAATTATATATGTGGGTGCATCTAATATTATTAAAATCAAAAGATTTCTGTTGCATCTCCAAAGAATTGCACACATATGTAAACAATATGTGCTAATAACAAAGCCAGTCCTCTTTATCAGGGGCAATAACCTCAATAAGGCCAATGTAAATAATCAGCCCTGGTTTGTGTGTTTGATGCCTACTCAGGCACTAACTTAGCTAATGTCCAAAGTGGTCTAAGGAAGCACATAAGTCTCTAGGTAGATGTGATATATAAATTATCTGATATCCACAGAATCCTCAAGGTGGTCAGAACTCAAACTAAGAAAAATTATAGACAATATATTCCTTCACACAAATGGGAGGTTTAAGAAAGGATTAGGCAATGATTAAACATTTTTGCATAGTTGACATAATATATAGTTCATGAGTTTGCTATCAGCAATATTTTGCCCATCAATAAGGCCATAATTATTTTTATTTGAATTTGTAAAACTCCATATATTCAAATATATTAATATATTTCAATATAGATAAGATCTTGCTATCTAGGTTGAAGTTCTGACAACTCTCAATTTCTATTACGATTTACTTAATACTCTGAAGAAAAATTTTAATAATAAATTGCCTTCTTTTTGCCATCCGGAATGCTGTCAGTTGTATAACATAGAAAACCCACTCAAACAACTTAATAATTAAGGAAATGAAACATTTGAACACAATTATACATAGTTACTTTAAGCAAATATAAAATTTATGGGGTTATTTATTGCTTTGGTTTAATTGTAATATAAAACATTTTTTCACTTCATTCATTCATTCAGCTTGTCGATTAAAAAGATGGGTTCTTCAAGTCTAATATGAATGATCAGCAATATTCTACCTTGTGTATACTTGCACTTGGATTTAGTGATTTTCTTATACTGTTCATTGAAGAGTTTTCTGTAAAACATTTAACTAATATTAATGATTTTAATTACATAATATGATTTTTCTCAAATGTAATCTAAAAAAAAAACACTTTAGATGAATCTGCATTTCTATGTGTTAATTGCTAAAAGTTATTTCACTAGCACTTGAACTACCTAAGACTTTTAATATACAAAAGCAGAGATCATCTTTTGCTACTTGAACCCCAGTAAATAAGCTCATTTGGCCCTTTGAAACTTTTTTTAAACCTGGAAACTAAATTCATAAATTTGGAAGCTAACAAAAATAACAAAATTAATGATTAAGAGACAATATCAAAGAAAAAAAGACTGTATTTAGTAAAATTCGGAACCTAAGATCAAGAATGGGAAAGGCAAAGAAGAAAGAACCAGAATTCATTGCTAATTTGTGAAATGGTCTATGTCAGGCATTCTGGAAGCTATGAGCATGTGTTGCTTCACACTTCAAGAATGACACAAACACAGCCTTGTTCCCTTCACTTACTTTTTCTCAGTGTCCCCAAGCCCAGGCATTATGATAGTCTTTGTATTCTTTCTTGCTCCCAATCCAATCATAACTGAAATTATGCTGTACTCCAAAATAAACTCAATTAGGAAAAAAAAGGGAAACTCACATTTCTTTATACTTGTCATATACTCCTTTATTTTTAACATTTTGGCAATAAATAAATGCCATGCTTGGCCCAGGAGTTAGTCACCTAGCAGTCAGGCACTTAAATACTACTCAGTGACCCCCAAATTGATGTTGCCTCGTCAGTATTTACTTATTTTATTTATTTTCTTAGGGGTAATTATTAATTATTGTTAACATTTTTATTGGAGTATAATTGCTTTACAATGGTGTGTTAGTTTCTGCTTTATAACAAAGTGAATCAGTTATTCATATACATATATCCCCATATGTCTTCCCTCTTGCATCTGCCTCCCTCCTACCCTCTCTATCCCACCCTTCTAGCTGGTGACAAAGCACCGAGCTGATCTCTCTGTGCTATGCGACTGCTTCCCACTAGCTATCTATTTTACATTTGGTAGTGTATATATGTCCATGTCACTCTCTCACTTTGTCCCAGCTTACCCTTCCGCCTCCCCATGTCCTCAAGTCCATTCTCTAGTAGGTCTGCATCTTTATTCCCGTCTTGCCCCTGGGTTCTTCACAACCTTTTTTTTTTTTTAGATTCCATATATATGTGTTAGCGTACGGTATTTGTTTTTCTCTTTCTGACTTACTTCACTCTGTAAGACAGACTCTAGGTCCATCCACCTCACTACAAATAACTCAGTTTCCTTTCTTTTTAAGGCTGAGTAATATTCCATTGTCTATATGTGTCACATCTTCTTTATCCATTCATCTGTTGATGGACACTTAGGTTGCTTCCATGTCCTGGCTATTGTAAATAGAGCTGCAATGAACATTGTGGTACATGACTCTTTTTGAATTATGGTTTTCTCAGGGTATATGCCCAGTAGTGGGATTGCTGGGTCGTATGGTAGTTCTATTTTTAGTTTTTTAAGGAACCTCTGTACTGTTCTCCATAGTGGCTGTATAAATTTACATTCCCACCAACAGTGTATGAGGGTTCCCTTTTCTCCACAGCCTCTCCAGAATTTATTATTTGTAGATTTTTTGATGATGGCCATTCTGACTGGTGTGAGATGCTATCGCATCGTAGTTTTTTTTGTTTGTTTGGTTTTTGTTTTTGTTTTTGTTTTGCGGTATGTGGGCCTCTCACTGTTGTGGCCTCCCCTATTGCAGAGCACAGGCTCCGGACGTGCAGGCTCAGTGTCCATGGCTTACGGGCCTAGCTGCTCTGCGGCATGTAGGATCTTCCTGGACCGGGGCACGAACCCGTACCCTCTGCATCGGCAGGTGGACTCTCAACCACTGCGCCACCAGGGAAGCCCCGCATTGTAGTTTTGATTTGCATTTCTCTAATGATTAATGATGTTGAGCATGCTTGCATGTGTTTGTTGGCAATCTGTATATCTTCTTTGGAGAAATGTCTATTTCGGTCTTCTGCCCATTTTTGGATTGGGTTGTTTGTTTTTTTGATACTGAGCTGCATGTGCTGCTTGTGAATTTTAGAAATTAATCCTTTCCCAGTTGCTTCATTTGCAAATATTTTCTCCCATTATGAGGGCTGTCTTTTCATCTTGTTTATGGTTTCCTTTGCTGTGCAAAAGCTTTTAAGTTTCATTAGGTCCCATTTGTTTATTTTTGCTTTTCTTTCCATTTCTCTAGGAGGTGGGTCAAAAAGGATCTTGCTGTGATTTATGTCATAGAGTGTTCTCCCTATGCTTTCCTCTAAGAGTTTGATACTGTCTGGCCTTACATTTAGATCTTTAATCCATTTTGAGTTTATTTTTGTGTATGGTGTTAGGTAGTGTTCTAATTTCATTCTTTTACATGTAGCTGTCCAGTCTTCCCAGCACCACTTATTGAAGAGACTGTCTTTTCTCCATTGTATATTCTTGCCTCCTTTATCAAAAATAAGATGACCAGGCTTCCCTGGTGGTGCAGTGGTTGAGAGTCCCCCTGCCAATGGAGAGGATACGGGTTCGTGCCCCGGTCTGGGAAGATCCAACATGCCATAGAGCGGCTAGGCCTGTGAGCCATGGACACTGAGCCTGCGCATCTGGAGCCTGTGCTGCACAACGGGAGAGGCCACAACAGTGAGAGGCCTGCGTACCGCAAAAAAAAAATTAATAAATAAGATGACCATATGTGTGTGGGTTTTTCTCTGGACTTTCATCCTGTTTCATTAATCTATATTTCTGTTTTTGTGCCAGTACCATACTGTCTTGATTACTTTAGCTTTGTAGTATAGTCTGAAGTCTGGGAGCTTAATTCCTCCAGCTCCGTTTTTCTTTCTTAAGATTGCTTTTGTTATTCAGGGTCTTTTGTGTTTCCATACAAATTGTGAAATTTTTTGTTCTAGTTCTGTGAAAAATGCCAGTGGTAATTTTATAGGGATTGCATTGAATCTGTAGATTGCTTTTGGTAGTAAAGACTTTTCACAATGTTGATTCTTCCAATCCAAGAGCATGGTATATCTCTCCATCTGTTTGTATCATTTTTAGTTTCTTTCATCAGTGTCTTATAATTTTCTGCATACAGGTCTTTTGTCTCCTTAGGTAGGTTTGCTCGTAGATATTTTATTCTTTTTGCTGCAATGGTAAATGGGAGTGTTTTCTTAATTTCACTTTCAGATGTTTCATCATTAGTGTATAGGAATGCAAGAGATTTCTGTGCATTAATTTTGTATCCTGCTACTTTACCAAATTGATTGATTAGCTCTAGCAGTTTTCTGGTAGCGTCTTTAGGATTCTCTATGTATAGTATCATGTCATCTGCAAAGAGTGACCAGTTTACTTATTCTTTTCTGATTTGGATTCCTTTTATTTCTTTTTCTTCTCTGATTGCAGTGGCTAAAACTTCCAAAACTATGTTGAATAATAGTGGTGAGTGTGGGCAGCCTTGTTTTCAGTTTTTCACCACTGAGGACGATGTTGGCTGTGAGTTTGTCATATATGGCCTTTATTACCTTGAGAAAAGTTCCCTGTATGCCTACTTTCTGAAGGGTTTTTATCATAAATGGTGTTGAATTTTGTCGAAAGCTTTTTCTCCATCTATTGAGATGATCATATGATCTTTCTCCTTCAATTTGTTAATATGGTGTATCACATTGATTGATTTGCGTATATTGAAGAATCCTTGTATTCCTGGGATAAACCCCACTTGATCATGGTGTATGATCCTTTTAATGTGCCACTGGATTCTGTTTGCTAGTATGTTGTTGAGAATTTTTGCATCTATGTTCATCAGTGATATTGGTCTGTAATTTTCTTTTTTTGTGACATCTTTGTCTGGTTTTGGTATCAGGGTGATGGTGCCCTGGTAGAATGAGTTTGGGAGTGTTCCTCCCTCTGCTATATTGATTTCTTCAGTGATCCTTTGGTTATTTACTAGTGTATTGTTTAGCCTCCATGTGTTTGTATTTTTTACAGATTTTTTTCCTGTAATTGATATCTAGTCTCATAGTGTTGTGCTCAGAAAAGATACTTTATAAGATTTCAATTTTCTTAAATTTACCAAGGCTTGATTTGTGACCCAAGATATGATCTATCCTGGAAAATATTCCATGAGCCCTAGAGAAAATGTGTATTCTGTTGTTTTGGGATGGAATGTCCTATAAATACCATTTATGTCCATCTTGTTTAATGTATCATTTAAAGCTTGTGTTTCCTTATTTATTTTCATTTTGGATGATCTCTCCATTGGTGAAAGTGGGGTGTGAAAGTCCCCTACTATGACTGTGTTACTGTCAATTTCCCCTTTTATGGCTGTTAGTATTTTCTTTGTGTATTGAGGTGCTTATATGTTGGGTGCATAAATATTTACATTGTTATATCTTCTTCTTGGATCGATCCCTTGATCATTATGTAGTGTCCTTCTTTGTCTCTTGTAATAGTCTTTGTTTTAATGTCTATTCTGTCTGATATGAGAATTGCTACTCCAGCATTCTTTTGATTTCCTTTTACATGGAATATATTTTTCCATCCCCTCACTTTTAGTCTGTAGGTGTCCCTAGGTCTGAAGTGGGTCTCTTGTAGACAGGATATATATGGGTGTTGTTTTTGTATCCATTCACCTGTTTATGTCTTTTAGTTGGAGCATTTAATCCATTTACATTTAAGGTAATTATCGATATGTATGTTCCTATTACCATTTTCTTAATTGTTTTGGGTTTGTTACTGTAGGTCTTTTCCTTCTCTTGTGTTTCCTGCCTAGAGAAGTTCCTTTAGCATTTGTTGTAAAGCTTGTTTGATGGTGCTGAATTCTCTTAGCTTTTGCTTTTCTGTAAAGTTTTTAATTTCTCTGTCAAATCTGAATGAGATCCTTGCTGGATAGAGTAATCTTGGTTGTAGGTTTTCCCCCTCATCACTTTAAATATATCCTGCAACTCCCTTCTGGCTTGCAGAGTTTCTGTTGAAAGATCAGCTGTTAACCTTATGGGGATTCCCTTTTATGTTATTTGTCGGTTTTCCCTTACTGCTTTTAAGATTTTTTTCTTTGTATTTAATTTTGATAGTTTGGTTAATATGTGTCTTGACATGTTTCTCCTTGGATTTATCTTGTATGGGACTGTCTGTGCTCTCTGGACTTGATTATCTATTTCCTTTCCCATATTAGGGAAATTTTCAACCATAATGTATTCAAATATTTTCTCAGTCCCTTTCTTTTTCTCTTCTTCTAAGACCCCTATAATTCGAATGTTGATGCATTTAATGTTGTCCCAGAAGTCTCTGAGACTGTCCTCAGTTCTTTTCATTATTTTTCCTTATTCTGCTCTGCAGTAGTAATTTCCACTATTTTATCTTACAGGTCACTTATCCATTCTTCTGCCTCAGTTATTGTGCTATTGATCCCTTCTAGAGAATTTTTAATTTCATTTATTGTGTTGTTCATCACTGTTTGTTTGCTCTTTAGTTCTTCTAGGTCCCTGTTAAATGTTTCTTTTATGATCTCCATTCTATTTCCAAGATTCTGGATCATATTTACTGCCATTATTCTGAATTCTTTTCAGGTAGACTGCCTATTTCCTCTTCATTTGTTAGATCTGGTGGGTTTTTACCTTGCTCCTTCATCTCCTGTGTTTTTCTTTGTCTTCTCATTTTGCTTAATTTATTTTGTTTGGGGGTCTCCTTTTTGCAGGCTTCAGGTTTGTAATTCACGTTGTTTTTGGTGTCTGCCCCAGTGGCTAAGGTTGGTTCAGTGGGTTGTGTGGGCATCCTGGTGGAGGGGACTAGTTTCTGTGTTCTGGTGGATGAGGCTGGATCTTGTCTTTCTGGTGGGCAAGTCCATGTCTGGTGGTGTGTTTTGGGGCGTCTGTTACCTTATTATGATTTTAGGCAGCCTCTCTGCTAATGGGTGGGGTTGTGTTCCTGTCTTGCTAGTTGTTTGGCATAGGGTGTCCAACACTGTAGCTTGCTGGTCGTTGAGTGGAGTCGGATCTTGGTGCTGAGTTGGAGATCTCTGGGAGATTTTTGCCATTTGATATTATGTGGAGCTGGGAGGTCTCTGGTGGACCAATGTCCTGAACTTGGCTCTCCCACCTCAGAGGCACAGCCCTGATGCCTGGCTGGAGCACCAAGAGCCTGTCATCCACATGGCTCCAAATAAAAGAGAGAAAAAAAGAAAGAAAGAAAGGAAAAAATAAAATAAAATATAAAGTTATTAAGATAAATAACAAAAAATAATTATTAAGAAAGATTTTTTTAAGTAATTAAAAGAAAGAAGAGGACAACCAAACCCAAAAACAAATCCACCAATAATAACAAGCACTGATAACTATACTAAAACAAAAACAAAAAAAAACGGACAGACAGTCCCCTAGGACAAATGCTAAAAGCAAAACTATACAGACAGAATCACACACAGAAGCATACACATATATACTCACAAAAAGAGAAAAAGGGAAAACAAAATATATATCGTTGCTCCCAAAGTCCACCTCCTCAATTTCAGAGGATTTGTTGTCTATTCAGGTATTCCACAGATGCTGGGTACATCAAGTTGATTGTGGAGATTTAATCCACTGCTCCTGAGGCTGCTGGGAGAGATTTCCCTGTCTCTTCTTTGTTCGCGCAGCTCCCGGTGTTCAGCTTTGGATTTGGCCCTGCCTCTGCCTGTAGGTTGCTTGAGGGCGTCTGTTCTTCACTCAGACAGGACAGGGTTAAATGAGCCACTGATTCGGGGGCTCTGGCTCACTCAGACACGGGGGAGGGAGGGATACGGATGTGGGGTGAACCTGCAGGGCAGAGGCCGGCGTGACGTTGCACCAGCCTGAGGCGTGCTGTGTGTTCTCCCTGGGATCCCGGGACACTGGCAGTGCTGGGCTGCACAGGCTCCCGGGAGGGGAGGTGTGGATAGTGACCTGTGCTTGCACACAGGCTTCTCGGTGGCGGCAGCAGCAGTCTTAGCGTCTCATGCCCGTCTCAGGGGTCCGCGCTGATGGTGGTGGCTCGCGCCCATCTCTGGAGCTCCTTTAAGCAGCACCCTTAATCCCCCTCCTCGCACACCAGGAAACAGAGAGGCAAGAAAAAGTCTCTTGCCTCTTCGGCAGCTCCAGACCTTTTCCCGGACTGCCTCCCGGCTAGCCGTGGCGCAGTAGCCCCCTGCAGGCTGTGTTCACGCCGCCAACCCCAGTCCTCTCTCTGGGATCCGACCAAAGCCTCAGCTCCTAGCCCCGCCTGCCCCGGTGTGTGAGCAGACAAGCCTCTTGGGCTGGTGAGTGCTGGTCGGCACTGATCCTCTGTGCTGGAATCTCTCCGCTTTGCCCTCCACACCCCTGTTGCTGCGCTTTCCTCCGTGGCTCCGAAGCTCCCCCACTCTGCCCGCCGCAGTCTCCACCCGTGAAGGGGCTTCTAGTGTGTGGAAACCTTTCCTTCTTCACAGCTCCGTCCCACCCGTGCGGGTCCCTTCCCTATTCTTTTGTCTCTGTTTTTTCTTTTTTCTTTTGCCCTACCCAGGTACGTGGGGAGTTTCTTGCCTTTTGGGAGGTCTGAGGTCTTCTGCCGGCATTCAGTAGGTGTTCTGTAGGAGTTGTTCCACATGTAGATATATTTCTGATGTATTTGTGGGGAGGAAGGTAATCTCCGCGTCTTACTCTTCCGCCGTCTTCCTCATCCGTATTTAGTAGCATCATTTCTGTAAAGCTATAGAGGTGAGGAAGAGGAAAACAGAAAGCAGTTTAGGAAATGCTTCTGAGCACAGAGGCCCTACATAATTGACTTACTTATCTTGAAAAGTAAGATAAATCAACACATACTGCACAGGAATAATGTTTTCATTGCTGATATTTCTAGTAACTAACTCAAAATTCATGAATGTGGTCATTTTATGAATTTAAAATTTAAAAAATTTAAAAACAACTTGTTTCAGGAGCTGGATTTTATGGTAATTAACTCTCTCATGCCTGAGTCTTACAGACTTATATGTCATGATTTGTTATGAAGTTTAAAAATTTATCTTACTTTAAAGCTTTTTGTAAGATATTTTGAATATATATATACCATAGAGAGAATTCATATAAATACTTATTTAACTATTTTTTGGACTAGTTAATAAATATCCTCCAAAACCTGAGCCACCACACATATAAATGCACATCCACACAAATGTATGCAGCCAAATCTATAACATGCGTTTCTTCAACTAAATCCTAATCTCTTCTTGTATTATTTTTTTTCTCACTCCATAGGCAATAGCATTCACTTCAATGATTTAACTTATATATTTTAACAATTTTAAAAATATCTCTCCAGCCAATACAGACATCTCTTAAGAGTTCCAGATAATATCACATTTGTATTTGGCTGTCTCACAGGGACCTCAAAGTCCAGGGCGCCAAACCTAAAGGATTCTTCACTCCTCCCTTCTGCAAACCTGTCTTCCTCTGTGTTCCTTCTCTATGGTTCCCACATCTGTCCAATCCAATATCCTCCTTAAATACAGTGAGGGAAGTAAAGCTTGACATTTCCCTCCCTTGCCTTCTACACACAATCGAAACTTTTGCCCTTCACTCTCTGTTCTTCTGTCATACTGGAATTTTTTTTTTCCATAAAGCCTCACATCTTTCTCCACCTACCAACTACATTTCCCCCTCTTTGCTGCCTTTACTTACCCATCCTTTAAGTCTCATCTTAGAAGTCACAACCTCCAGGAATGCTTTCCAGACTCCATACCTACCCCTGCAGCTTCTCCCTGCTCTATGGGTCTAGTTCCTCCACTTAGAGGTTCTTATCATACCTTTCTCTTCTTCACAATAACAGCTGTTCATCGGTAGTTCTTTTTTTAATGTCTTCTTCCTCCTTTCTCGGGATGGTAGCCAGGCAGGGAATGAACCAGGCCTGTTCTGTTCACCACCGTGCTCCTAGTGTCTATATGCTTGACACTTACATCCTAATATGTCAAATGTTTGTGTCACATTTATGGTCCCCAAATGTTGGACACATTGTGATGCTTGCTGTATATTCCCCGAAGAAATTAGGACCTTTGTTAGATCTTGTGGATAGATGTTAAGGATCCCTATTGTCCTGACATTTTTCAGACATTGGTTGGAGATACTGATGGGAGAAAACGAAGGATAATATGATTCCTCCCAGGAAAGTCAGACTGACAAATTCTGGCAGAATTTTTCTATCTAAGAGCTGAATTAACAGAATGTGTTTTTTCTTCCTGTGTGCATTTCTAATGTTACTTTTTTCTTACACATTTGACCCAAGATTTGGATTCTGTGGATATTCACTTACATCCATTTTAAATTTATATTTAACTTAATATACCATAATCACATTTCTTAAATAACACTTTCTTCTTTGGTTTAATAAACATTAACCTCATGCTTATTTCCTGATTTGTTTCCTATAATTTCAAATGGTTTAATCTCTGTATATTGTTTAGGTGTTCAATATATAGATATGAATTATAACATGGGAGAATCATGAATTAGTACTGTTTTATCTATGTCTTTTATAAATTTTCAAAAAGTCTAAAAAGTTCACTTGCAAAATAACAGCTTTCTGCTTTTTCCTTCTAAGTAAAAACCCATCCTCTTAAACCAAAAAGTAATTGTTGAAATCACTGGGAATGTGGACCACAGTTCCTCTGACATCTTAGGATATCTGCAAGTTATGCTTGCAAAATCTTGACTCCACTTGAAAGTACATCTCTTTTATTTACATCCAATGTCCATAATCAAAACTGTTTGGCTTTTTATTCTATTTTTGACTGATCTCAGATCATAGAAAACCAGATGTTCTTCCAATCAAAGGACATAAAAGACTTGCCTTCAAATTAACAATCTTTTTGTTCCAGTTTAAACATATCTTCTTTCTGTTTCCTAGATATTTGAAGATACATGCAAAATTTGAAAATTATTCATTTATTCAACAAATGTTTATTGAACACTGATGAAATGCCAAGCATACTTATATGATGTTACTGCCTTAACACTGGGAAGGGGCTTTAAAGATAAATTAAATCTCTTCATTTTGCAAGAGAGGAAACCGAGGTTTAGTAAGGGTACATGACTTGATAAAGGTTACACAATGAGTTAATTGGAGATGGGAATACAACATGTCCAAATGTTTTTCACATCCCCTATTTTCTTCCCGATTGTTTTTAGATTAGGATTGTTAAAATATTGTTCTTTTAAACTATGTTATTATTATTTTTTGTTTAGTAACTTATAGATCCAAAACATTATAATGCAGGTCAAATTTATGAGTGAAATTTATATCTTTTATCAAGCTATGTCTATTGAGTCAAATGTTCCAGCACATATTGAATGTCCTAGTAATACATTTTCTTTTATTTAGACTTAGTGATATTACACAGTAAGTGGAGTATTTGCTTATTAAAATAGTAAGGTGGATTAGGAGCTCATATTTATTGAGCCTTTCCTGTATATTCTAATTTAAATGTAAGATAACGAACATGCAGAATGGCTAATTAACATTCTCACATTTGCACTATGAGTTAGTGGGGTTGCTGACATTTAAAGTCAGGCTTATGACCCCAGAGTCTTTGTTCTTTCCTCCATGCTTTGCTGTCTGTATTTACGTGTCTCTCTTCTAGGATAGCTACTTGAAGCCCCATCACTCATTGTGGTTAGATAGCACATTGCCTGTTGATGACTTCAAAAATTCAAACAGTCTACTGATAGCAGCTAGGGAATGATGTGTAGTTGGAAAAAAATGTTTCTTTTCCAGCTTTTTACTTTTTAATCAGTCATTTATGCCTATACCATGTTTACAGACACTTCCAGACATGCTAGGGAAAACCTCATTCTAAATGAAGAAAGTGGCAATAAAAGAAATTAAGAGATTAATCATATTTAGATAAAAAATTTATCTACACCCCTACAACTTAGCATGCAATGAACTTAGGACAAATTTAAAATCAGACACAAATCCAATTTTGATTCAGTGTAAGACATTTGAAGAGCATTTTCATTTCTCCAACAGTATGTGGTTTAACAGAGTTGCTAAATGGTATCCCAAGACTTCTACACTGTGAAGGTTCTACGCTGAACCTTACTTAAACTTACCACTTTAAAGATCTATATGAAACTATGGTTTAAATTTGATTTCACATAATTGTCTTATGCATATTTCTATTTCTAATCCTTAAAAAAGACCTATAAGTTTAATGTGGGCTTGGAGGTTCTCTAGACACCTCTACAGAGTCTACCAGTTTAGAAATGCTAGGAGTCAGGTCTAGATTCAAATCTTTGCTCCACTATTTTTTTTTTTCCTATGGTAATTGCTTAACCTCAGAGCCTTACTGTGAGGATTAAATAAAATAACCCATGTAAAGCACTTAGCATATGCTGAGCAATATAGTAGGTACACAGTTAAGTTTTAGCTGTTAATATTAAATTTTATTATTACGAGTTAACATTTATAGTGCCTAGCAACTGGTAAACACTGAAGCTATTATTACTCTAACATATAATTTACTTTTCTATTTTTTAGAAAATTGGTCTCTATTTATAACATAATGTTGACTTAGTCTCACAGTAAAGTGCTTGCAGAAATTTACAAGAAATTTTTTGTCACCTGAACCTAATTTTCTATGTATAAAATGTCTTTATTCAGCTTAAAAGAGGGAGGCTTTCATTTAAAAAAAGGGGAAGGTTTGCTTAATACTGATTTCTGGGCTGCCTGCAGTGCATACTGACTATTGTTTATTCATTTAGAAAGTGTAATCACCTTAGGGATTGCCTCAAACTATTTTTCTTGATCTTAAAAAATAAATACTAGAATTATATTACTATGAACAAAAAAAACCAATAATAAATTTATTTCTAGTCCCTTGGCACTGGTTTCTGTTGTTTGGCAGCATTTCAATGCAGCTAATCAATCTAAACAACATTGATTAAGTTGAACAAAAGATGATATTGATTGCAGGCAGTAACCAATAAACAGGCTAATGTTCCATAGTTATCATAGGTCATTGTTTACTCATTTAACTAGACAATAAGAGTTATTATTATTAAATAGAAAGTCTCAGTGATACTCATGAGTTGTAATATTTTGTAAAATTTTAGAATAATATTTTCTTATAATTTCAGTATAACCATGTTTATTCTTTTAAGACATATATAAAAAAGTAAATCTTGTTTTTGAATGTAGGCAGATATGCTTAAACTCCAAATGCTGAAGGTCTCTTATAGGTCTGTTGGAAATGTCTTATGTAATTTCAACTAATTATACCTGAAATCAGACGTGGTGAGAAGTATGAAGTTGCTCAAAATATTATTAAATAGTAATTCATTAGAATTATACTTACATAAAATTATTTTCAATGTGTTATTTCCATAGAGCTAATTTTCTAAACTCCTGGTTCTTACAAAAAAAAAAATTGTCATTTTTATATGTTTGTGTTGAGTTGTGACATAAAATGAGGTTTTGTGGTGTAATTTTAATTTTTATTCCATTGCCCAAATATTTAGGCAGAGTAAAGTAAGGCCAAATGATTGGGCATAGTTTGTAGTATATTCGACATCATATTTCCTAGTAAAAGTAATATAATAGGTGGTAGGTGCTATAAGATTTTAGGAGATATAGGGAATATCAGGAAGAATGAATTGGAATTGGAGGTTTAGAGAGGGGAAATGGACATTGTACAACTAAATTGCTTTTAAGGATTGAAATAGAGCAGTTATTAATGGAAAATATAATAATATTTTGTTAGCATAGATAAAATTGAAAAATTGAATTAAATTGGCTTGTTCATGAACATGTTTTTGTCTTGGCTTGAATACTGTCTGAAGACCATAATCAAAGAATATTGATAAATGGAAATTGGGACAGATATTAGCAGGGGGGCCTAAAGATCAATGCTAGATCCATGTTGATTTAACATCGTAATTAGTGATATGGAAGAGTGGTTAAACAGTGTGTCAATGAAAGTCACAGATGATCTTAATTTAGAAGGTGTAACATACATCTGTGTGGGCAGTGTAAATATGTAAAAGAAATCTAGGGAATTTAGAATTTCAGGATGAATGGAATGAGATTATCCTTGTAAGAAAGAAAATTTAATTTTAAGATCTATTTTTAGAAAATGTTAAAGAGCTCAACAAATATAAATGAGAATGTATGTCCACTTGTAACTTTTCATTGGACCATACTAACAGTGACTGGCTGCAGCACTACAGAAGTGTCAGAGAATAGGTAGGAAAATAGCCTCTGTCATTTTAATTTTATATGTATATTTATCAATGATACTTTTATTATTATGACTAACTAGACAGTTCAGGACATTGTTTTTCATTATGGTCAAGAAATTAATTTATTAGTTTTTAGACAATATATTATCACCTTCAGATTTAAGGAAAATGTATTTAAGTTTTTGCTTTGAGTATTTTTCACCCTTATTATCAAGGGAAAAATTTGATGGCCTTTGTATCCAATTAACTTGCTCACTGGAGATTGTAATAGTAGAAAATGTATATAAAGTCTACCGAAGCTGAAGACAGCTACCATTTAGTAATATAGATTTGTGGTTCATATTCATAAAATCTGTTTTCTCTTTTTATATTCACCCTTAGAAAGTAAAAATACCCTGGCCATGTATACATGTTTTCTTTTATTTTCTGAGAAATGTTATTGATACTTTAAGAGTTATAAAAGTGATCTGAAAATATTTAAATTACAGAAAAAGAACCCTCATTTTAAAGTCTATTCACTAAACTACAGAATTTGTATGAACAACATTTTAAGAATTGGTACGTAAAAACATGATGATGGAAAGTATGTGATCAATTTATATCATGTATATGTCTAGACTTTTGAGATATATTATCCCCTTTGCTGTAAATTCTCCTTTAGAAAAAAAATGAAACATCATCATTTAGACTATAAATGTAAAAATGCTTATGGTGCATTATTCTACCTCCCACGGTTAGGGACAGAATGCAGACATGCCACAATAATGTTTTTTATTTCTACTGTTCGAACCATATTAATGAGAACATCATTTTGGAGAACTAATTATTTCTATTTGTCTTGTGTCACACTTTCTAATTCCCCTATATTAGCACAGCCAAAGCAAATTAATTGCTTTTCCAGCAGTTGAAACTTGTCCAAGAATGAGCTCACATTCCCTTCCAGTTTCCCTGTTTCTAGGAGTGCATTGTGTCAGAAATTTCTCTTGATACTTAACATAGTCTAGAGAATATCTTTACAGACTTCTGTTCGCTCACTGGATGAAATTTATAAGTTTAAGTGACCCGCCAGGAAAGATAAAGTTCTTAGCTGCAAGATTATCCATCAAAACAGTTAAAGTGAAATTAAAATTAAATGAATGAATCTCACTGAAGCAAAAAAAGCAGTAATTAATGGTTCCCTTAATTGTCTTCATAAAATATTTGCATGGGTCTAATTTGCATAATTTGCAAGTATTAATTAATCTTTCAAAGGAATTTTGTGCTGAGAGAAGCCAAAAAATCTCTTTGTTTTATTTAACATCTAATGAAATATTTATCTTCTTTAATGAACTTCTCATCTTCATTAAAATAAAACTTGCACAAGTTTGTATGTTTTAAATGTTTTTATAATTGAAGTATTCAGAAAACCTCTTTAGACTTACAACAGCTGAAAAACAAACAAGCACATTATTTAGCATTCAGTATCATTTTACAACAGCAACACTTTAAAAAAAAGTCCAATTTCACTTTCTCAAAGGTGGCAAGGCAGTCGGTAAATGAATAAATGAATATAACTGTTCAGTTTTAAAAGTAAGATTTACAAAGACCCGATCATTTCTTTCAATGGTAATGATATTTTTATGCTGAAATAATGGGCAACCAGAGGATATATATATATATATATATGAAAAATCAGTATGTTTAGTTGTTTGGGAAATGGTTCATGGGTTGAAAATATTTTAGCTGTTTCAAAGAAATTAGTCCATTAAAATCCACTTGCTGTTTTTAATAACTGCTGGATTGACAGTATGTCCTGGAAGAAGCATTACAGTGCTAACTTTATTCTAAATCTGCCTGCTGAAGAAAGGCAGCAGGTGTTTCTTCTCTCACAAACTAAGGGATCATAGTGAAAAGCAAGAGATGTGTCTTGGGAGAAATGAAATCCAAAATTTCATCAAGTGCCAAATAGTATATATTCAAAAGAGGTGAGGAAGAGGATGAGGAAGGAGGCTGGAAGTTAAAAAGACATTAGGGAAGGGACGTTGGTGACCTGAGAATGGTACTCATCCTTTTTGATGCAGCAGTGATTCAGGATATTACAGAGAACATCGGTTAACTTTTCTAAAACAATTGCAAGTTTGCACAGCTTTTTCAAATACATTATTTGTGCTGATCTTCAAAGCATGCCCATTTTATATTTGAGGAAACTGAGGAACATGGTCTTAAAGCAAATTTCTTGGAATCAGACTGTGAACTCAGGACCTTCTCGGCCCTTTGACTCCATATGCCTTGCTCTTACATGACATCCATCTTTGTATCTCATGATAATTTATGAAGTGGCTGTGACTGGCTCAATGTTCAACCAAATAATGAGGGTGGCATAAATTTTTAAGGATTAAGATTTAAAATGCAAATATATACTAGTTCTTCTCGTGTAAAGTTTAGTAATGTGATAATATCAATTAAATTGACATTGGGGGCTTCCCTGGTAGAGCAGTGGTTTAGAGTCCTCCTGCCGATGCAGTGGGACACGGGTTCGTGCCCCGGTCCGGGAAGATCCCACATGCCGCGGAGCGGCTGGGCCCGTGAGCCATGGCCACTGAGCCTGCGCGTCCAGAGCCTGTGCTCCGCAACGGGAGAGGCCACAACAGGGAGATGCCCTCGTACCGCAAAAAAAAAAAATTGACATCGGTTTCCTGTAGGATTCATCTTCAGGGAAGTAAAAAGGCATTTTCATTAGGCAATGGTTATTTTTTAGCCCTGAAACCACTCTCATAATTTGCAATTTCTCATGGAGTTTTCTCTAATATAAAAAGAAAAATAAATCCATTAGGTTATAAAGATAATTATTAATCAGTTACAAAGTAAATGCCAATACAGATTGTTTCTCTAGCATTAATATTGATGATTTATTTAAATAACTGATTTCTAAATTATTAGAATTAACACTAAGACGATTTAGTCTTAGGAGAACAGTGTGGGACTGGAAGCCATAGTCTAGTATTGATACCACGATTCATTAATGTTGTGATTTTAACTGCTAAGACCTGCTCTATTGCTGATATTTTTATCCTTTCAAAATGGCAGAGACATGTGATTTTTTTATGAGTATAAACACACACACACCCCCAAACAGTGTGTTCATGGTCCATTACGGGTACGTAGATTCTGGCTACAGAGTGCTTGGGTTCGAATCTCCATACTGCTATTTATTATCTGTATAACATTGAGTGTGTAAATTAAACTATTTGATTGTGAGAGTTCCTTATCCATAAAACATAGAAAATGATCATGATATTCACCTCACAGAGTTGTTACAGGGATCAAATGAATTAATATATGAACTTACAATTAATATAAGAACTTACAAGTAAGTAAAGGCTATGCTATAAAGAATTTGCTGTTTCTACAATTATGCACAAATTTAATGTAATAGTACTTGCAATATTATTCATTTTTGGTGAACATTAAACATTATTTGGATTTTTAAAAATTATCTTAAGCCAATGAATTTTTTTTTCAATATGTGGCACATACTTTTTCTTTTAGCATATTTTAAGCTGGAAAATGAAAATAATATTCACCAGCTTTTTCAAGGCATTTAAAAAATTCATGACAAATTGTAGGTTTCAATATTTATGTCAATGTAAACAATATGGCTTAAGGAGATTTATTTTCAGCTCTGTATTATTACTTATCTCTTTTCAAATTAAAGATAAACCAGTTGTTTTTGACTCATTTAAGATAAAAGTGTTAGAACTTCTTAATTTTTGTATTATATTTTGGCAAATTTCTTTTAATATGGTTTTTATTTTCATATAGTGTGGAGTAACTGCAGACTTTTTAAATTCATAGATAATCATACTCCAGAGATAGTAAATCTCCAAACATAGTTTCACCTAAGCTTACTAATTACACCTATAAAATGATGAATAATGGCTACAAATTATTGGATTTGACTCTCATTCTTTATTTATTTCTCCCTGGCAGAAAGAGCATTGGATGGGGAGATTTTAGACTATAAATTGTTCCCATACATAATCAGGTGTGCTGTGTTTAACTTTGATTCTATACTATGGTTTTACATTTACTTATGAAATTTCCATTTTCACAGATTAAGATTAATTATTTGATTTCCATGATGAACTGGTATTTACTTGTATTAATAATTTCAATGTGTTTATTTTATCTTCATGGCTCATGCTGGCTAATATAGTTTTAGGTCTACCTTGTTCCAAGTTATCATAGTCTTTGGACTGATTTTTATGTTTCTCCAGCAATGTTATATGAAATCTCAGAGTCTAGACTTTATCTCTAGTTTAAATGTTGGGAATAAAGAGAAATTTCACAAATGAGAAAAGATTAGATATAAGACAATAAGGATAGAAAGTACATTCCTTTTCTAAACCCACATATGGTTCTGGGTTCAAGCCAACTATTGTCCAAGTAGGACCATAAGCTTGGTATGACCATATACGTTTTCTGAGGTAACTCAAAGATACACATTTTTATATAAAATGACAGATTTTTTTAAAAATGTGGAAGCCTTAACACAATAAATGTTCATTTATGTTCTCTGATAATAGTAAGACAGAAAAAATTCTCTCAATAAAAAAACTCATAGTATATCAGATTGTCAATATGTAAACCAAATTGAAAATAACAATAAATCACAAGTAAAGAGAACAGCTCTCCAAGCTTTTTAGAGTGAATGCAGTGACTTCCCCTAACTGCTTTGAATTCAGACATAATTTTGAGATAGAATTTTGAGGCCCACCTGCCCATATCTTTTTTTCAAATGTGTACAATTCAGATTTATTCCATTTTATCAGGCACTTTAGTGGTTTGATTATTGCAAATGATTAAAAATGTGAATTTTTTTGTTTTATAGATTCTAATTTTACTTCTTAATTTATTAGAATGAGGGCTTCCCTGGTGGCGCAGTGGTTGAGAGTCCGCCTGCCAATGCAGGGGACACGGGTTCGTGCCCCGGTACGGGAAGATCCCACATGCCACGGAGCGGCTGGGCCCGTGAGCCATAGCCGCTGAGCCTGCGCGTCCGGAGCCTGTGCTCCGCAACGGGAGAGACCACAACAGTGAGAGGCCCGCGTACCGCAAAAAAAAAAGAAAAAAAAAAAGTTATTAGAATGAGATGCATTTAAATAAATGCAAAAGGTCATTTAATTTAAAGGTTTGGTTAATTATATAATGTAGCTCCTTGGCTTATATTTCCCTAAGAATTCAGAACCAGCCTTGGTTAACATATCCAAGTTTCAGTAAATGAAATGAGTGAAGTAAATGTGGTAGATAAAAAGAAAAATGTTAATGGCATAGAACTCATATGCTTATGGTCTTTTAGAATAGTAAATTTCTTATAATTCTTCATAGCTTTCCCGGGTGGAACCTTATTGAGATGTGTGATATATTTACACTAATTTTCCAAGGTTTATCAGCAGCAGAATCAAAATGTGACTGTAAGAAACTGTTTTTCCATATCATATTATCCCACTATCTGTAGATAGTTTATTGTAGCCTTACAATAAGTTAAAATGCAGGCAAACTTCAATTAGTGGCTTACAGCTCCTTGTTACACCTATTAATATAGCAAAGTAGGGCAAGGTGGCCCCATTGCATTGAACTGATTTTAGTGCAGGCTAGACAGAAACCTCCTTACTGGCTCTCACAAAGTTACCCATGTTAAGTCCAAATCCATGGTCATCAATAAACCTTGGCTCCCACCACAACAGACGATCCATTTGAAAGAAGTAAAAGCACTAAGGAATATGAGCTATCTTGTTAACAACAGAGCAAACTTCGTTTTGGTCCAAAGATGGGAATAATATTTAGCTTAGTTTCCACATTCTCTCATCTCATAGTTTCACATCCACAACAAAAATCTTGACTGACTAATCCCAAAAGTTCTGATAGCATTGATCTATACAGTGAAAATGTTATGAAATTAAAGTGTTATGAAAATCAATGCTTGAGTGGTTGTAAATAAACATACAAAAATTAGGTGAATATTTTTAGGAAATTTATATACTTACATTTCAGTATAGCTAGATTTTGGGGGAGTTGTTTTGTTTTAGTGAAGTCACATAAAAATTGTGGACTAACTGCCCACTTTGATCTCAAAAGCAGTACTTGGGTGCCTTGTTTTCAATAGCATTTCAAAATGCAATTCTATTCCTTTATGAGAAAATTAGAACACAAGCATTTATTTAAATGTAACAATTCACATAGAAAAGCTGTGAATTATCACAACTCAGTTGGCTCCTTTGCATGTTATTTTTACAAAACAAAGGTAATGCAAAAAACCTTTCCAAATATTTTCTTAATGTTAAAAATTTATAGTCAACAAAGGAGTAATTTTTTATCTCATCATTCCAAATCATGGGCTTTATATATTTTAACACTTGAAGTGGTGCTTTTACATGAAGTATTAGGGAACAAGTATGCATGCAATTTTAGCAATGTTTAATGGATAAGTGACTGTTTAGAGACTTGAAAATAATGACTTTTATTGCTTTTTACTATTGACAGCATTTATGATTTCTCAATAAAACAAGTTAGCAGTGTGACAAACATAATAAAATATTGTTTTTCACATTTTTTCTGCTTACTTTTAATTTTAGCTTCTTCTTTACTGTAGTTTTTGTCTTCTCCCTCTCTAAACACTAACTGAAGCTCTACATTTTCATATGGTTAGGCTAATAAATACAGAATATAAAGATATCTCATGAAGGAAAATTCTAGAAGTGCCAAAACCATGAATTTAAGTTGTAATGAAACCTTAAAATTTCTGTTCTCATTACTTTCAATTAAGTATTTTTCATCTGCTCTCTCTTTGAAACTCCTCTAACTTTAACAGCTCATTTCAATTACTGTAAAATCTTCACTACAGTGTGGAATGGAAAAGCATAGATAAACATGCTTTTCCAACATACCTTCCAGACTGCTATCAGTGTTCTCATCTGAGAATCAGCTCATGAACATTTGGTAAGAACAAAATTTTTAAATGGTTTCCTGTGAAAAATGAGTGTCATTTTAAAAAATTTATATATCTTCTTGGATTTTCAAAGTCCATGTTTTAGTATTTTGCAGACTCCAAAAGCCCTGCATTAAAGTTAAACAATGTCTTGCTTTAAAACTGATATCTTTGACTAAAAAGTTAAACTAGCACTTAACTTTAATACTAGTTTTTGAGTTTTTTAACATATAATCTGCTGTAACTAATTCATCTTAACAAATGGTTAATACTTAAGTGCTGGGGCCAGAAAAAATGCAAAAGACATGATATCTTTTCTAAATAATTCATACTCTCACGAGATACAGAGAAACATAAATAATTTTAATAAAATACATATTGAGTTAATTCCTATTGATAAAGCTGTGGGTGTCAAGATGTTGTTCAGGGATGGTAAGAACTATGTCAAATTTTACTTATATAAAAATATGAGTATTTATACATTTAAAATTTTATATGAAACAGGAATAATTTTAACATTAAAATATGGCTATATCATGTGTATACATTCCCTTTATTTAAAAAATAACATACTCTATAAACCTTTTAGGTAGCCAAACTTTGAAGTTTTTCCAGTGTAATTCATTTTTATATTTGTTGTTTATAAGAACTCACTAGTATACTATTGGGAACATACATGTTCCAAGGCATAAAATTAATTTAATAGATTAAATCTGAAATTTAGAAAACTTGATTTTTTTCTCGAAAGCTATAAAAGATCTATTGTTCTCTTTTAATGAATAACACTTTGATCTACTGCTTCTGAAATGTAAACAAAGTACTTTCAGAACACAAACAAAGCAATTAATTCCAATTACATGATTGGTGAAGATTCATTTAAGTCTACATATGTAAGTCTAAATCTCTGAGAAGCCATATTATTTATATATTTTATATAATTTTTGCAAACAAGAGAAATAAATATTATGGCTGCTTCTGAGTATGGCTTTAAACAGATTCCTAAATAATATTTATTAAAATGGAAACCTGGTTCCCCTTCTTTTACATCTGAAATAAATATACTAAATCCTAAATACAATATAAACATTGTATAGGAGGAGTTGATAAAGAGTAAGAAGTGAAGAATGTAATGTATTCACAAATGAAGTAATGAAGATCCAAATTATGGTGGTGGGCAAAAAATAAATAGGAAGGTGCATTTGAAATGCAAGGGGAATCAAACTAAAGGGATTAGAAAATAGTGGTTAGTAATTTGAAATAGATAATCTGGGAAAGAGATCCAGGCTAGAGTACAGGATGATGAGTTTGCCTTCCTGCTACTGGTTTTGATATGACAACTGGGCTTTTAGATAAGAGTTGAAGAGTATCCATCTAGGTAGACATAGAGCTGGCACTTGAATGTGAGGCGATTTCAATGTAAAGTCTAGACAAAAGACACATCTTTGGGCACCATTAAAGTCTTATGGAGAAAATATAGAATCTTTTTGCATAATGTTGATATTGTCATTCTTCTGAAAAGGCCAGAGTATCAAGCCACCCTCCCTCCACCCCAAGAAAAGATTATGATAAGTAACAAATGCAACATTGGGAAGCAAAGTATGTTCAAATGGTTATGAGTTAACAGATTTCTCTCACTTTGCACCATCCTTATTTGTAATGAATAACCTAATACATATTTTTTTTAAATAGAGAAAAGATAATGTAGCTTTTTTTATGGCAGTTAGAAAGGATGGATTACTCAGCATTGAATTTTGTCCATTAAAGTAAGTGTAATAAAACTGGAACCAAAAAATTTACAGTGCTATATTATATACATAAAATTAGAGTAAAGAATGCTAAAAATACATAGTGGTATATTAGATAATTCATATTTTGACTTAGTTATTTTGCATCTTTGTTGATTCTGCAGATTTTACCTATGACAAACTGTCAGTTCAACTTTGCATTAAGAGACATGTATTTTTCATGATATTGTTTCGTATGGCAGTATGTTGGATACCAGTCCTTTCAAGTAATCAAACTGCATTGAATAGAGTCATAAAAAAGTGCAGCAATCATTTACTCTCATTGTTAGCTTTTCCCTCTAATGAACTGATATTCTTTGCAATCATTTGAACAGTATAATGCACTCTTATTTTGATGAAGAGAAAGTAAAAATTACACTTATTTTTTTAGACTTGGTAAGTAAAGAAAAAGTGCTCATATAATAGTGTTCTGAATTATCACAACAAGTTTGTGATCTGCCAAAATAGTACTAGTCTTATTTTAAGCTTTAGGAGCACCATGATTTTTCAATACATAAGGCATTTGGTAATAGAGTCATCAAGAGTCTGGTTAGAGTTACAGCATTTAGAGAATCCTCATCTGAGTACTGAACTCCTAAACAGGACCTGTTAAAGAAGCCTGATAAAGTAGTGAACTCCTCATTCAGACACCATGATGCTATCTATCAAAGACTGGATGAGAAAAGGCAAGGTTTATTATCCAAGACTTACAACGTAATATTTTTATGCTGTACAAGTAAGTTACCTTAAAAAGAGGTGGAACTGAAGTCCAACTGAAATGAATCAGGGTTATTAAGATAAAATAAGCATTCCTGGTTGAACAATTTGGTATTGTCCAAGTGCAACTGAGAAATAGCCCTAAATTAAGGGTAGTGTATAGTCCCTATGGTAGGAAAATAAAGATTTTATTATAAAGTAGTTTTGACATAATCCTAGATGAGTTCCTTAAATTCATAATGTTTCTTGAAATCTAACCTTAATTCAGGATATAATGATCTACATGGTGATATAACTTAATTTATTCATGTCACAATTGCTAGCGATGGGAGAATAAGGCAATACTGACAGTAACCACAGCCACAAGCTACTTATTTTAATGGAAATAGTGGCCTATATTACAATGACCCAGGGAAGAATTTCAAAGTGGGCATGAAACATACATATATCAGCATTTATCTTCCTTCTAAATATATGCACATTTATTATACTTAAGATGTTTATTTGTATAATTTTTGTGTTTATTTTTTGAAATTGTATTAAAGAAATTTGGCAATCTCATGGGATTTAATATATGCTGAAAACTAATTGGAGCTTAAACATAAATTGTAAGTAAGTCTAGAGTGTTCAGATGTTTCCTGAAATTCTTTGTGTATACAGAGACAGAAAATTTATAAAATGCCAAATTGTCTATTAGCATTGCATATTTTTGTGATAGCACATTTTGTTTTTTTTTCATTACTTTCCATTTTAGAAAGCATTTAGTGTCTTACATTTATTATTGTTTGCGGCTGTTTTGTTGATATTTTCCTGATCGATTTGCAAAGAATTATGTTTGTTTCCTTGGAAAACATGCAGTATAATAATATTGCTTCAAATATTGCAAGATACCAGATTGAACCAAAACTGAACTTAGCCAGTCACCACTACTGAACCAAAGATTCTGAAAAAAATTACAAAGATTGTCTGATCTCTAGGTGGCTTTAATAGAGAGGTCTAGAATTTTTTTTTCCTTCTCTTTCTTTTCTTTTTTGATAGCTCATTAAATGGTAACAATTCCAGCAGTATGGAGCTATAATATTTCCTAGGATGGTTACTTCTGTCACATTGGATCAAGTGATTTGATGATACAGTCATTATTCTGAAACAAGTTTAATATAAGGATTAGACTACTGAAAGTTACTGTCTTTAATTCTGAGGAGGTCACCATATATCATGAAATAAGATCATCAATCTGTAAGGAATATCTATGTTTTATTCCTGATAGAATCAAAGTACCCTAAGGTAATACAAATAATTTCCACTTCCACAAAAATATATATATTTTTAAAAGAGCAAAACAAATCCTTTACAATTGTGAAAATATTCTGTGATTTAAAATAACTTATTCCATTAGTAGCAAACCAGAGAGGTTTTTAAAATTTATTTTGATATAGTAAGACAAGAAATATTGTACTGGGAATTATGCAACTTGGTTTTGCTGTTTCTGTGAAATGCAGGCAGACTTCCAGGAGCACTCACAGGCAGCATTTGGCTTGGTGAGTTCCACAAGACCCAGAGTTGGGTTATCAATCTTTTCTGTGTTCTAAAAGAAAGCAAACTAAGATATACTAAAACACTGTAAGTCACAAGAACTGAAATATTTACCTGTGACATTGACCAGCACATGTTTCTTATAAAAGAAGGAGTATTTATTATATATTGTGGCACAACAAACTACTTTGAAACTTCATGGTTTACATCATTTATTATCTCACAGCTTCTGTATGTGAGGAATCTGGGAGTAGCCTAGCTGGGTCATATGCTTCGGGTCTCTCTCAAGCTGCAAAAAAGTTTTGGCTGGGACTGCAGTCATCTCTAGACTCAACTGAGTCAGGCTGTACTTCCAAGCTCAGTCATATGGCTGTTGGCATGCCTCACGTCGTCAAGGGTTTTGTACTGAGGGTCCCAGGTCCTTGCTGGCTATTAGCCAGAAGCCATCATCAGTTCCTTGTCACCTGGACCCTTCCTAGGGCAACTCAGTACATGGTAACATACTTCATCTGATCAAGCAAGTGAAAAGATCCAGAGAAAGAGTGTCTGCCAGCAGAAAGTCACAGTTTTTTATAGTCTCATCTTGGAAGTGACTTTTCATCACTTTTGCCATATTCTCTTCATTAGAAGCAAGTCACTAGATAAAGCCCACACTTAAAGGGGAGAGGTATCTCACAAGGATGTGACTGCCACGTAGCAGGGGGCATTGCTAGCCATCTTAGAGGATTCCTACCATAGAGAGCTATGCAAAAAATAAAATTGTCAAGTTACCTGGTGAGAATGGGATCGGACCAATGAATATTATATAATTCAAATATTTTATAAGTTCAGGAATTTACGTATAGGTAGACCAGATGTCCACATCAGTCTTTGATGGAAACCTTATCCCTGGTTCATGCTTTAATGGGTATTTGCCAAAACTTGCCTGATCAACTCTGTTTGACAAACACTCAACTGATTCTCATATTCTTTCTTTAGATATGATAATTCTGTCAACACAGTTTCTTGTCTGTTTGATAATCTGTCTCTTTAATCTGTCTCTGCACATTTCTGAACTGATCCCTTATGTATTAGTTTTAGAGTTTAGTGCACAGAGAACTATCTTATTTAAGAGTTCTTGTATAGCATGTTAGTGTTCTCACCCACATGTGGTCTAAATACTTGATTCCATTGGATGAGATGTTAAGAAAAGCTATTCCCCACAAAAGTGCCATTTCTTTAGTTAAAAACAATTCTCATATTTACTGAAAACATTTGAGAGCTTTCATTGAAGTTTGACATTTGTTAAGTTTAGCACTAGACCAGAATTTTGGTTCAGCATTGTATAAATGTTAAATCAAGCTCTAGATATTTAGAACTTTATTCATTCACAATTACTTCTCTAAACAAATATAATTTTATTAAAATTACTGTATTAGTCATGCTATAAAAAATAGAGAAACATAAAAATGCTAAACTTTTAAAAGAAAGATGAGTTTTTTCTGCCAAACTTAAAAGAAAATAACTAGGCTCTGATAAGGACTGCCCTTCTAATTGCCACCTTTGGTTTGTTCTCAAGAGATAACACATACATTTTTTCTGAAAACTCAATTTTTTCACTGCAGATTTTGCTTGTTTCTTGCAGTTCTAAAGGATACAGATGCTTGATTTGAAAGATCCTTGTTTCTCTTCTCTGCAGTATCTTATTTTTATCAAATAAGCCATCACCTTTTTATGCTCCATTTTTCTTAAGCTTAGTAGACAATTTTTCCATCATCATTAAGGTTCAGATATACCCTCAAATGATTTCCTTCCATCCCTGTGTCTTAGTCTTTGTTCTCCCAGAAATCAATAGAAGAATGGAGAAAGTAATAAGAGATTCCATTGTGCTTCTCTTTGCTGAAGTTGGGAGGTCTCACCTTCCAATCAGGACAAGGTAACCTAAGTGCAAAGTACCCCATTCTCACTTGATGGTACATTAGCCTCTCTGATGGATTCTCACTTCTTACTAATGAATACTTGATTAGAACACACACAAAAAAATACTTTAACATAGTAGACCTAGTAGCAATATAATTTTTCTTTGTTTTAGAAACAAAACAAAACTTTAACAATGTCTGTTTTTTGTTTTTGTTTCTCATAAACTTTTAAAAGATAACCTGTGCTTCAAACAGCTAAACAGAACAATATTTCTTTATACCAACAAGTGCACATTAGCATACACAGCCCTCACTAACTAACAAGTAATACAGTTAGGTAGGCTTCATAAACTTTACAATTGTAAATTTACCATTCAAACATAATGGACCAATAGACCAGAATCCAGCTTATATGCATACCCTCAGTCCACTAAGTTTCATGAATCTGAACCTGGTTTTTCTGAAGAACTCTATTAAGAAAATCACTAAGCATCGTCTTACTATCTAGTACTTGAATAGGACTTCTCAAAACCTTGCTCCTAAGCAGAAAACATATTTACCATGAGAATACTTCCCATATAATCAGTGAAAAAGTGTATGTGGATAGTGGACAGCGTAAACCTTCAACTAGTTATGAATAAATACCTGATATTGGTGATGTATTAAAATTTCATTTCACTTAGGCAAACTGTTTTATTTGTTAAATTTACATTTGAAAAAGTTGTACTTATAGAAAAGTTCAAAAATATTAAAACTCTCATATGCATTTTACGATGATTCATTTATTGTTAATGTTTTGTTCCATGTGCTTTATAATTTTCTCTATCTGCGTAGTATTTTCTGAAGTATTTGAGAGTGAGATGTATAAATCATGGTTCTTTACCTGTTATATTTACGCATACGTATTTCACAGGGTACTTATTAAAAATAAGGATGTTCTCTCATACATGAAGACAGCATATTTATCAGCCCAGTAAATATTTCATTGACACAGTACTTTTATTCAAACTGACATTGAAATTCTAATTTTGTCATTTGACCCAATCATATCCTTTATAACATTTATAGCCTTCCTGAATCCAAATTAGGATCACATTATATTAAGTTGTAATTTCTCTTTAGTCTTTTTGATCTTGTGCATTTTCTTGGCCTTTTAAAAAAAATTGTAAAATTGACTTTTTTGAAACAAGCAGTCTTAAGAGAATGTTTCTTATTTTGCATTTGATGTTTCCTCATGATTAGATCAGGTTGTGTATTCTAAGCCAGTATACTACCCAAGTGACGTTGTGTTCTTTTCAAGGTATAATATCCAAAGGCGCATAATATCCATCCCTCATTTTGTAATGTTACTTTGATAGTTCCTTCTGTATGTATTTATTGAGCACTTGCCAGGTTCCAGGCAATGTTCAAGGTGCTAGAAATACACAAAGTCATATGGTATGTTACCTACTCTTAAAGAGATTATAGCTAGACTTTAATCAATTTCTCTAAGATAGCAAAGCTGTATAAGTATTGGCATAGTGAAAACAACTTAGGAGAGGACAAAAGTTTGGATCCTATGACAAGTGTTGTAACAACACTTAGGTCCTAGTAATACAATGTATGGAATCCAAACCCTATCTGCATGAGTATAGGCTGATCGTTCACAACTAAAACAATTTGTCAGAGGGCTAATTTTTTAACATGAAGTAGACTTGCCTGTTCCCTGTTGAATAGACAAGCAGTAGATAGTTGATGTTGATGATGTTTTAAAAATCAAATTTGCTTGGTTGTAATCATGGAGATATGGTTTTAAGAACATTAAGTTCTTAAATAGATATCAGTTCATAGAACCACAGGGTCTAGATTTCTACCCCAATTGGGGAATATCCTTGAGTTACAGAATAAAAGATATTTAATACCCACTAAACCAAAATTATCTTAAGTTTTGATAGTAAATTCCTCTTTGCCCACAGAGAGCATCAACATCATAGTTGAGCCTGAAGTTCAGGCAAAGGGACTCTTTAAGATACTGACAACAAGAATGTCACTTCTCAGGAGAGCTGAGATACTTTAAACTGATCTAGCCATTTGGAAAATGTTTTTTTTGTTTTGTTTTGTTTTTTGCGGTACGCGGGCCTCTCACTGTTGTGGCCTCTACCGTTGCGGAGCACAGGCTCTGGACGCGCAGGCTCAGCGGCCATGGCTCACGGGCCCAGCCGCTCCGCAGCATATGGGATCCTCCCGGACCGGGGCACGAACCCGCGTCCCCTGCATCGGCAGGCGGACTCTCAACCACTGCGCCACCAGGGAAGCCCTGGCAAATGTATTTTGCCCAGGGCTGGAGCTGGCGAAATAACTCCAAGCTGGCTAAGATTAACCATAGCCATCTGTACATCTTCAAATGCCTTCTCTCCACATTCTTCAGCTCAGCTTTCATTACTGGTTTGTCTGTTTAGTTTCCCATTTAAAAAGAATGTGTGATTAGATCAGGCTGCCCAGTGACGATTCCTTCTAGCTTCCCAAGAACTAAAGTCTAGTTCCACCTGTTCCAATTTGTCAAATTGTCAAAGTTCAGGTCTCTCCCCTATTAGTGTGCTTACCTAGAGTCTAATACAAAGTTTCTTCTCATGTAAAGGACAGGGATTCACTTTCATTATTTTTGTCTAAAAATGTGGTTACCTTTTAACCTATATATCATAACTTTAGATAATCCTCTGTTCTCAGACATGTTTTAAACTAGACTACGTTCTCTCATGTACTTTCTTCTCTGAAGAAAACTGAAAAATATTTAAAAGCAGTTCTCAATTATAAAACTATTTTTGTTGCAATATTAGCTGCAGTCAAGAGCTTTACTTCATACTAGCCTTGTAATAAACATATTATCTACTCTGATTTCAAATGAGCTGGGCCATGTTGGTCTACTGAGTAATCCATTATCTACTGCTTGTACTAGTATGTTTGGCTTGTATAGACAGAATACCCTGGTGTGCCTTCTTACACATAGTCCGTACCCACTCTCTAGAATGGCACTGGGTGCTTATAGAGAAAGCATTCAAAAGGGATCTGGGATTCAGTCCTCTCTCACTTTGACCCAGCTCTGTGGGCCACAGGTTCTGCAGCTATCACCCTGAAATACCTAAAATTCAAAATCTGTTGCAACTTTTTCAGTTTTTACTTTTTCATTATATTTGAACACAACCTTGACTATAACTTCTGGAAATCACTGATACTGTTATTATCTGCATTTCATGAGAAGAAATGATATTTACCCAGTATTCTCTTGTAAAAGAGCTTGTGCTGAACATCAATCTGTCTTAAAATGTTTCTCATGTTAAATGTAGACTTTCTGTCTCTGCTTCTTTGCCTCAGCAGTAGCAGAATGTTCTTACTCTAAATATAAAATTATAAAAAAAGCAAGAAACAATATTTTCTTTAATTAGCTTCTTCCTTTAGGGGTTTTAGAAGAAGGGTTATGACTTGACAAAGATCCTTCCCATCTGTTCCTGTTTGTTTGCTTTTATTTTGACTTCCTTTCGTTGTCTTATCAGATATCACATGAATCATTAACATTTGTTTTCATCACTTGTTTTGGTTTCCCTTACTTTTTATGATTAAGACATTCTGTTGAGAGAAGCTCAGGGTTATATTTCATATTGACCTAATATTATTTATGTAAATATTAAACTTTCTAGATGTATGATCTTATATGTTTGCCCTCTGTTATGTTCGTATTTTCCTCAGCCCTGGAGGGGTGAGATAAGGGCACATGCAACTGTTTTGTGAAAGCAGCAAACTTCATTAGATTACAGGTGTCTGGATATACGTTTTGAACAAATAGATGCCACTTTTAATAAAACTACTTTCTAACAGGAAATGTAATTTATTAAGCCCTTTGTGCTAAAGACAAGTAAAAGATCCTTGTGGATGTTTTTGCAAGGGAGTTCTATTCAAAACTGGAATATATACCTATTTGCCTACTGAGTAATACTTTTCAGTAACATACTCCCTTGTTAATGAGTCCACTTAGTTTTCATACAATGAAAGCATTGGATTTCTGGTGTCAAGTAATTTGAAATGATTCCAATTTGTATGCCATCTTCTAATATAAAATCTCATCGTATATTGTGATTGTTATTGAACAAACATCATTAGTTTTTTAAAGTAAATGATAAAGCTATTCAATACTTTAGTTTTATATATGGAATAAAAGCTAAATTATATATCTGTCTATATGCATTAGATGTTACAAATAACTACATATAACAGTAGCTGCAAAAACATTAAATCAGTGTATAACTGAATCACTTTGCTGTACACCTGAAACTGACACAACATTGTAAATCAACTATATTCTAATATAAAATAAAAATTAAATTTAAAACAGAACAAACTTAATTCACGAACACAAAACAGAACTGGAAATTTTGTGACATTCTCCATTTCTCCCTCCTCATCCACAGCTAACAAATAACAGATAGAATCTTTATATTTAATGGTCTGAGTTGAAGATTTCAACTTTAATGTTAAAACCTGAGATTCATTTTTATCGGCAGTTTAAAATTTTTTCTTTAACTCATCTGTAGATCCAAATCTGCATAATAACAGTAAGCAGCATACAAAAATTCACACCTGCAATAAACTATTCAGTGACCTAGATACTTTCTTATACACCAAATTAGAGCTATAAACATCAAATCACAATGAACTCTGGAACTATTAGGAATTTGTAATCTAAATAGCTTCACTCAGTGCCTACTCCCACATGCTTTTAATTAGAAGAGACTTTTTAATTAAGTACTCCCATGCACAAAGTGTCACTTGATGATTTTTTTCATATCAACCTCCCTTACGAAAGCAAATAATCTTTGTGTCAACGGAAGATATTTTCTCTGAAACCAAACTATAAGAATTTTAGTTCTGATTTCAAGTTGTTCAGTTGAGGCTCTGCATACTAAAAGAAAACCTCTGTTTTCTGAGAAAATGGTGAGGATCAGATTCACAAAGCAAGGAGACTGATGGTACCAAGGTATCCAAGAGTCAGTCCCTTACCTCTGCAAATCAGAGACAGGGTATTTCCTCCAGTGATCTTGCAATTGCTTATTAGAGGAAGTGACAAAATAGAATAGATTTGGGTTCACACAAATATCTAATCACTGCACTTCCATTCACTAGCTCTTTGAAAATGTGCAAGATAACTTAACATTTTTGAGCCTTAATATCCTATTTGTAAAAGGCACTAAGACTACATATTTTTTTGAGTTGTTGAGAAGTTTAGATTTAAAATCTATAAAGTGCCCTGAACACAATAGGTGCTCAGAAAATATTAGCTATACTGTTGGTAATCATTATTGCCTTTATTGCCAGTTTACTTGATCTTAAAAAAGTTCTCATCCGTTTGAGATATCAAGGAATGATTGTTTCATAAACACTGCTCAGCATCAGGAAAACATATTTTTCTGTGGCCAACAAATGCAGAAATAAAGACAATATAGGAAATGGTGAGTAGGTGTGAGATTATCTAGTTAGAAGGGAAGTATAATGCACAAAGGGCAGCCATTAAAACAAAACATGAATAAGCCTCTGAGTTTCCAGATGCAAACAACACACCTCTGAATAATGAAGTCTTAGCCATGAAAATACTCAGGGATTCCAATAATCTCCATCCTGCGCTTGTTTTTACAGGGCCTTCTCTAGGGCTCCATCACGTTGCCTGCTGTTTGAAGAGTTGGGGAAGGAAAGATTATTGGCACCATTATTACATAACATAAAAAAACATGGCACAGTTTGAATTATGGGCGCATGTATTCTTCCTAGCACCCTTGCCATTCAGCTTGCTCTCCGGTGGTTTGTTATAAGAAGCCTGAGATAAACCTACAGTCCCATAACTCAGAAGCCTGCTGGTAGCTCTCTGGGTACATCCATATGTGGTTATTTGCTGTGGGTTGGCGGGCCAATATAACTTCTCTGGACCAACATAAAATTACTTTAAACCTTTTTTTTCTTGCAGACTTTGAATTATCCATAAGTATGTTTTAATAAAGATGGCAAAATTATATGGTAGAATTGCCTTGAAAGTTAGGCTCCATAGACAAAGGGAGAGGGAGTTACTCTCTAGGGTCTGTCTATGCCTGGTATGTTTCTGTTTCCAGGTAATTCTAAGGCAGATAACCTCTGATGTGTAAGTATTATTTAATCATGGAAATGCCTTAACTATAGCAGTTTGGATCTATTTTATAGCTGGCATCTTTAATGCTTGATGCTTTTGTCCATCTGTTAGGAACATTAGTCAAAAATTTAAAGAGACATTTATTAAAAGTAGATTATTATAGTAGATCAAGTACTGAGCACATAAATACAATGTATATAATTTTTATAAACATGCTTTGTATATGATCTAAAGGATCTTATAAAATAATTATTCATGCTATAATTTTAATTACTATATTTTTATTTTAAAATTTAGTTTCAGACAGATTTAAAAATTTCTAACATGCTAAAGGGAATTATTTTTAATACATAAGCATAAGTAATTGATTTCTCTGAAAGTTTAACATTTGAGACTGCATTAAAACTTTTAAGGCAAGCATCATGCTGAAGCACTCTCCTTCTGATACTGATGGGAAAAGAAATATGGCTGCTGCTTTCGTGGGTCTCGCCATGTAAGAAGCTTCCCATGCGTAACTTCAAAGTGAGACAAAGTGCTATGGAGTTAATTCTTAGGGTGCTTGTGTTGGAGAGTAAATAGGAGACTCTATATAGAGAAGTTTAATAGATGGAAGCAGCAATGTAAGTGGGGAAGGAGGAGGTACTTATCTTGAGGCATTTAGAAGGAATAACAGGCCTGAATACTCCAAAGCAGTGCAGAGCTTGGTGTGCCATATGTAGAATGGCACACCATTCTATGAAAAGGAGAGCCAGGGTCACTGACTGAGGGAGAGGGGTAACATATAAGGCTAGAGAAGAAAGTCAGTAGCAAATTATATAGCACTTGGGTGAAGAATTTGGCTAGTGGACCTTTTAAAACAATGATTCATACTTACTGAATAATTTCTATATATCCATTCTTTGCTACTGCATTCCTTCTACTTAATACACTATAGACATCACAGAAGATTAGAAAACAATTTTTCAAAACTTTAATATTTTTCTTTAACAACCATTTTTTTTTTTTTTTTGGCCGTGCCCTGTGGCTTGTGGATTCTTAGTTCTGCGACCAGGGATCGAACCTGGGCCCCCAGCAGTGGAAGCGAGGAGTTCTAACCACTGGACCACCAGCAAATCCCATAATTTTTTTTCATTAATGTACAAAGATTCTTTAAAACTCCATAGAATGAAATGTTAATCTTGAGAAAATAATTTCTTTTCCACAAGTATTTTGAAGGACTTCACTGAATAAAATTTGAATTTAGGGGAAATTGAGAATGTTTCTCTCCCCCCATCTAATCCTAGGAAATGTTGTCTATTTAAAAAAAAAATAAGAATGAGAATGATATCCTCAACTTAAGTGAATACATGATAGAAATATTGAGATAATTGGAAGGAGAGAGAAGTAGGGATAAATTAAATAAGGACTAAAAATTAGAAAATTTTGGTTAAAAGCATCAGTGTTCTACCTCTGGTTATTTCTATAACTAAATTTTAAAACAATTTAGTTGCTTTTCTTAATAAAAACATTAAGATCAAAATTATCTTTTAAAAGGTCCAGTTTTTAGCCACATGATACTAAGAATATGAAAGAAAAGTTTCAGTTTATTTTTATAATATTAGTTTATTAGGTTTATTTATCTACTTTGTATAAATCACATGAAAGCTATATCTGATTTATTCATTCATTCATTCATTCAAACACATTTTATTGACCATATACTGGGTGCTTAGACTGTATTAATAAGCCAAACAGTATTCCATAACATCCTGGAAGTAATAGTCCAACTGTACAAACGAGGCTAAGCTAAAACATGTTGTAGGAATATAAAACTTAGGCACATCAATATTTCTGTGAAGTAGAAAAATAGTTTAACATTGGTTTTAAGCTCCTTACTAATTACTGTATCTACCACAGATTATGTATAAGCACTCAATTAGCTTATCGTTGAAGGTGAAATCTGCAAATATTTAGACTCTCTATTTCCTAAATTTACTGTAGGCTATTTCTATTTCCTTATGCTTTAATTCTTGAAGCTATCAGACATTTTGCAAACATTTACATTACAATATACATTTAAAAAAATTTTGGAAAACTTTACTTTTCTGATTACCTTCTACTGTAGATATTAAAACGTGAAATTTAAACAGATTTTGTACAAATATTTCCAAGGTTTAGACCAAACCTCAAAGTGGACAGTTGGGAGAGTGTTACATTTGGGAAACAGGCTTATGTTTTGTTTTGTTTGTCCTCTGGATTTTTAATTCCTTATCTTTGCTTCACTCAAGTGGGTTTATTGAAGATTTGATTTACTTTTCTTTTTCACATAGCTGTGTGTTTCTCAATAGGTAAAAGCTGAGTAATATATTAATATTTAATTGTTCATTTAATCTCACTTCAAGGTGGAAAGGCTATAGTTCATTGATATTGATGAAATAACCCAAGTGGCTTTCACATAAATAGCAACAAATGTGCACAACTGTTACATTACACGGTATATTTAACAACACCTCTAAGAAGTAAGATGGGAGCTCAGTCTTTCCTGATGGAGATATATCTGAATGCATTCAAAGAAAATTTGGTTCTGCAAGCTTGGAGGAAGTAATTGTCATTCAACAGAAATCAACTAGCTTTGCATATCAGTAAAACACATACACACACTCTTATCTATTTTCTGAGTGCTCTGTACTGATATCAAATATATATTTATGAGAACTAGAAACGTTGTATTCTTTTCAGTCACTTAAATTCAATGTAACTATGAAATTAACTTTGAGAATATGTGAAAAATGTTACTTCCTACATAAGTGAAGATAGAATAAAACCCACAAGTTTTATATCAGGCTATGTAGTTTTTATATTCACATTTGTCCCCCAGATGTCATATAAGTAATTATTTTTTGTTGTTTATTTTTAGATGGAAGACTGTATTTGAAAACTACTGTCATGTACTGAATCTTTCCTGTTGAAGAAGTCCATGTTATAGTAAAGAACTTTGCAGTCAGACATTCGTCATTGGAAAGTTTGGGGAAAAAAATAAAGTCCTTTTAAGGGAACTTCCTCAATTTTGTGTATTAATGTTCTTTAAAAGTTTAAGTATTCTACAAAGAAAAAAAGTTTCCTTCATTGATTTTCACCTGTGGTTCATACCAGAGACCTGAGAATGTTTGTAAATGTACAAGTATCAAACTTCTTACAGTTAATAATTGCAACTTTGCTGCTGGACACTTGTATATGGAGTCAAAGGCAGGTCTCAATAAGACCTAGCTTTGTTTTTTTAATGGAATGAACCATTTTCCTCTTCTGAAAATTCTGTATCTGAGCACATCAAGAGACGCTTGTAGCACTGGTCACCCAGACTTACAGAATTATGTCCTCCAGAAACCAGCAAGAACACTTGGAAATGAACTTGTAGGGGACATAGAGGATTCCTAAAAAGTCAATAAATCAAAGAGTAATATTCTGTTACATTCTATTTTAAACTCTCTAATTGTGTGTTTTCTCCTGAAGATTTTTGTTCATGTACTTTCCAAAAGACCAACAAATGGATATTGACAACAACCCCGTGAAATAACATTTTGCATACCTGAAAAGAAGCATTGGAGATAAGCCAAAAAGTTTCACCGAAGGTCTTTTTTCCTTAAAAATATATAAACGTAACATGTTTTCATTCCAAACTGGTAGTGGTATATAGAATTTAAAATGATCATTACGCTTCTTCTTCAAACTGTTGGTCACATGTACAGTATATAAACATAAAACATACAAGGAAGGTATTATGTATGCAGTAGTATACTAGAGTTTAGGAAAATGAAAATTTTAGAAAATACGTTTTGTCACCCTGTTGGTCAGAAAGACACCTTTCTGGTTTTAACGCATGCAGGCATGTAAATATTTGTCTGGAGTCACAGTATTAATGAATGAGATCTTAAGCATCTGGTGACATCAGAACTCTGTGTCAGCCACTTTTATTTGTATATTGAACCCTAGTTAGTGCCCCAAACTGCACTATTGAGAATGGATTGTGGCTGAACAGTAAATCAAAACACCAGAAATATTTTTATATGTTAATGTCATATTATGTTAATGTTGCTGAAAGACAAAACCTAACAAACCCTTGATCCTTGATGTATCAGTCCAATACCATGTAGCGCTGAGTGATAAAGTTAAAATGTGTTGTGCTTCCCACCCTGGTCAGAGGGAAGGGTGCCTACGTGTTACTTTCACTGTCTTTTTGAAAGTTACAGTATGTGTTTTCACTTTTGTGCAGATAACTGGAAGTCAAGCTGCGAACA
Source organism: Monodon monoceros (assembly GCF_005190385.1). Lineage (NCBI taxonomy): Eukaryota > Metazoa > Chordata > Mammalia > Artiodactyla > Monodontidae > Monodon > Monodon monoceros. The sequence goes on from NW_021703785.1 coordinate 33,615,711, forward strand.
GTGTTTATTACATGCTGAAGTTAACTTCTCTTTCTTTTTACATATTTGGAGTTACACCTTTAAAGACTGATACGTGAATCAGTATAGTTGCTGGACATTTTATGATTTTGCTGTCATCTTACAATTTTATGATCATAACATTATTTATTATCATAAATAGCAAAATCTTAAATGACCAAGAAAACTAGCTTAAAAATGTTTAAAGATAGTTCTCATTTGGTATTAATGATTTGAAAAGAAATTAACATTATAGATACACTGGCACTAAGCTTCTATAGTTTTTTAGGTCTTCCTTGCAATACTGGAACATATTTCTTTTGTGTAGCTCGCTATTAACCAGCTAAGACCATTTTTAATGCAATAAAAAGGTTATATATACAGTTCCTATTTTTAGCTTGCTTAAAAGGGAGCAATATTTTTATTTAAAACACTGTTAGTGAATGCTTTGTAGAAACTTGGTTTTCTAAGCATAGTTCTTCCATAACCTTCTTTTGTTATTTGAGCACAAGAGATTCTATTCCTTGTTGTATGTATCTCTTGTTTTTCCCTGTATGCAGTCTTTAAAGGATTACAACACTTAAAACAGAGGAACTTGTGGCAAGCTTTTGAATCATACATTTTTTGAAAGTTTTTTTAAAAGCCTACAACTTCCATAAGTAGTAAAATCAGCCATTGCTCCGCTTCTTGCATAGAGTCACCTGTTAAGTAGGTTAAATAGTTTTAAAATACATACTTTCCAGACCTTTGAGAATGTTTTAGTGTTTGGTTTGCTATAAAAGGAAATTTTAGCAAGGATTAAAGAAAAAAGCTATCAGCTATATGCTACGAGAGAATCTTACTAACATGTTGTAAATATTGCAAGTCATGAAATGTTATTTTAAGTCTGTAACTTAAGATTTTTTCCCCTTTATTAGTTATACAGGTTGGTTTAAAATTTGTTTTTTGGTTTAAACAAGTAAAATTGTGCCCATTTTATGGTTTCCATGCTTTTGTAATCCTAAAATTATTAATGTCTGGTTGTTCTATATTATAACCACATTTGCGCTCTATGCAAGCCCTTGGAACAGAACATACTCATCTTCATGTAGGACCTATGAAAATTGTCTATTTTTATCTATATATTTAAAGTTTTCTAAAAATGATAAAAGGTTATTACGAATTTTGTTGTACAAAATCTGTACAAAAATCTGTTTTTACATCATAATGCAAGAATTGGAAATTTTTCTATGGTAGCCTAGTTCTTGAGCCTGGTTTCAATGTGAGAACATTTACTGTTATTGTATTTAATTTTCTTTTTCTTTTCAACAATCTCCTAATAAAACTGTCTGAAATCTCCCTGTGACTTTATTTACAGTTCTTCTTTATTAAATTTTGTGAAATGCATAGCATTGAAGGAATATTCACTTTCTAATGGGAGGCATCTCAAAACAACATAAGTCAGCTCTTTACAATGTGAAGGGAACAATGCTCAATGATTTTATTTAACATGCAACTGCTTCTATCTCTAATATGAATTACTGTGGTGAAAAACATCATAAAAGCACACTCTATAGTTATTGTTTAACAAGCAGATTTTCCATATTTTGTTTCTTGCCAGCTAAGCAAACTGCCCACATATACATGATTTATTTATGTACATTTCTCAGTTTATGAAGCTGTTATTTGTACCTTTTTCCTTTATATTCTTATATTCCCATGATTCTTATTTCACAAAGCTTTGTGCTGAATAATGTAAAGTAGACATGTTGATGGAACAAAATATATTATTCCCATATCTGTAAGAGTGTAGATTTGTAACTCTAACTCAGTGTTTTGCTTTCAGTCTCTATCATTGGAAAAAAATGCCTTTAGAAACTTTGCAATTCCTATAGCCTTTAATAATATATAAACGTTTTAATCAATCCACAATGCAGCACTCAAAGAAATATTGGGTTACTATCTCTGTGAATACTCTAAACATTCCCAAAAGAATGGAAAATGAATTTTTTTCTGTCTAAAGAGATTATTTCAATGAATTAACAAATTATGATTTATCCCTAATAAAACCTCAAATGTTTATATGACCATTACAAACACATTTTTGTCTTCTGTCCTCATATGTTTTTGTCAGTTAAGACTTGTACTAGAATATCATACAGCCTCTGGATGTTAGTGGCATTTGGTGATGATTTACGGTTTCTCCCCATGTTTTTATTGGCATTAGCAAATTTACAATATGAACAAAAGTTATTTATTACTAGAGAAGAGTAAATTATAAATAAAAGTTACATGGATTGCATTTTTACATATGAGAAGTAGGGATGTTAATAGAATTAAAATATTATTGTAAGTGACATTGTAAATATATCACTTTTCCTCATGTGTAGGCTTGGTGCTAACATTTATCTTTCATATGTACAACTGGTATATAAAAGCTGAACCAAACCTCATTTATTCCTTTAAACAGATTCATTAATAAAGCCTCTGTTCTGCACAAAGCACTGTGCTAAATGTTGTAATGAATGAAAACATAGCTGTTTTCCCAGAGGAGCTTATAATTTTGTTGGAATAGGAAGTCTTACTTTCAGCAAGAGAAGATTCACTCAGCATCTTCTAGACTGTCATGGATATAGAGCTAGTATTAAGAGGGCATTGGCTTAGACGCCTTCCTACTAAGTGGTAACAATCTGGTGACCCATTTTGTACCTTCATCTTCTAGCGACTAATATAAGACAGTTTGGGGGTCAGATAATTCTGTAGAGATTGAGAAAGTGGATGAATACATTTTCTTTTCATGTTGTTTTTCATGTATTTCAGTCACATCACTCTTCTTACCAAGGCTCACAAACTTTGTTTTAAATAAGTAGCCTGTTCGCAAAAATCATCAACAAACAATAAATTCCTAATATTCAGATTATTGAGTATAGAGGTACAATATTCAATTCTTATCATCCAGCATCTATGTGGCTAGGGCAAGTAATGGCCTAAAATGATTCAACCACAGAGCATAAATCCCTAAATGCCAAATGAGTGTGTTAGGTAATGAGTGACATTTGTAGTGGCAGCATCATTTACATTTATAGGTTAATGAGCTAGAGATTTTGGCTTGAAATATTGCATCTGTTAGGACTCCTTTGGTTGGCTGTAACAAAACGAATTCCTGCAAGTCTAAAGAGCAAAAGGAATTGGTTAGGACGACAGAGGGATGCACATGGGACCTCAAGCCAGGATTGCAACCAACCCCCAGGGACCAGGGCTCCTCTTCAACTTCCATCTTTCTGCTCCTCTCAGTGACTCTGCTTCTTTCTCCTCTCATTGCTGACATACATTCCTCTTGGTTCCTCTATTATTCAGGAGCATAAGACCCCACCCACTGAAGTGAACCAATCATTTTTTCTCTCTTGTCTTAAGTCAGAATCCCTGAGTTCTAATTGTCTGGAGCCAGAGCACATGGCAGTAAGGTAGCTTGGCACTACAAATAGATGAATCTGAGGAATTTTAGAAACTACTGTGTCCAATTAAATTTGAATCTCTGGGGATTGGGGCTGTGGCATCAGGATATTTAAGTTCCTAGGGTGATGAGTTCCTAGGGTGATTCTAATGAGCAGCTAAAGTTGAGGACCACTGTCTGGGAGGATGGCAAGTATTACATAGAAAATGACTAGTGGGCCTTCTGTTGTGGGGTAAGGGGGGTAGTTGGAGTGAGTGGGGGCCATTGTGAGCTGTGCAGACACTATAAAAGACAACTAATAGTTCTTTAAAATCATAAAAATTACATAAAATCTATACAATAATTCATATATTTTTAAAAAGTAATTCTAGCATTGTGAATCTAATTCTGAATTGAATATGAATCTACAAACCTCCCAATCAGGTTTAATAGAAGTCACTTATTTTTTCTACATAAAATTATTGATTAATATGACCTTAGAACTAACTACACAGGGAGGTAAAAATTCTATTTCAATCATTACTGAAGCTTATTCCCTCTGAATGACCTCAGTCCAAACATTTTTCACAGTCCATACCATTTGGGGAGAACCCCTCGAGTTTTCATGCCTAGAATCTAGTTTTCGAGAAGCTGTCCTAAGCCCTTCCCTTTGGAGAGACTCCAGGTTTGTGGGAGAAAAAATTGACACAGTGTGGTGTAATTCTCAATGTGGAGGAGAGGAATATTTAAGACAATTAATTTGTAATTGGGAAATTACATGTGAAAGGAGGTAATGTTTCTATGCTTTATTTGAACTGGTAAAATGTCAATCAACACAAGTAGACTTGTGATAAGTTTTGCATACAGAACGTAATACCTGGAGCGACCACTGAAAGTGCTGTTATCAATATATATGCTCTACAAGAATACAGGTAAATCAAAATGGAATTCAACACTGTAGCAAGATTAGTGCCCAGATAAAAAGTAAATATTTTAGGGTAATTCATCAAGAACTTTAAGATAACTTTGCTAGTAGTTTCCACCTCTCTTAGGCACTTTGGCTGCTCTTTCAACAATGCTAATTGTGTGCCAAACTTTGTCTACTACTACAGATTAAGATAAGTTGGTTGATACATCTCTAGCACAATGCATCTCTATTTTCTACTTATTGGGTGTACTCACATCCAATAATATATTTCAAACTGATTTTTTTTTAAATGTAGAAACTGAAATGGTAACTATTGAGTTGTTAACATTTGTTTTTAATTTTTTAATTTAATTTTTATTTTATATTGGAATATAGTTGGTTTACAATGTTGTGTTAGTTTCAGGTATACAGCAAAGTGATTCAGTTATACATATACATATATCCATTCTTTTTCAGATCCTTTTTCCATTTAGGTTATTACAGAACATTGAGTAGAGTTCCCTGTGCTATACAGTAGGTCCTTGTTGATTATCTATTTTATATATACAGTAGTGTGTATATGTTAATCTCAAGCTCCTAATTTATCCCTCCCCTACCAACAATTGTGTTTTAGAAATCCCATTGTTAACTTCTACCTATACCTCGAGTGTGGGGAGCTGATGTTGATACCAGTCAGTCCTTTTTTACTGACTCATTTTTTTAGATTTACAAAGGAAAAGAGTCTCCCATTGAGATGGATCTTTTTTTTAAGTCCATCTGGTTGTTACATGTCTCGGTTCATTTATGATGAATGTCTTTTGGCTCCTTCCATTAATAAATTTTGATGCTTCTTAGTATATGCTTTACATGATTTGCTTTCACTTTTCCCGCAGATAGCTACTATGAGATAATAGGTACACAACAGGGTCTATGAAAATGGGAAAGTTCTTGGAAAATGAAGTTCCCAGCAATGTCAACAGAACTGGTCAAGAATGGAGAATCAGATCAAGGAACCAACAGGCAAATCATCTAACAGAACAATGTATTTTTAGGGGACAACAGTCAAGATGGGGGTGGTAGAAAATTCTTAACTGACTAACATAAATGATGCTTTAGCATCGATATTTGACAATTATTTAAAGCTATCTCTAGGTTTTGGGGACACCGCCTCATCCCTGGGGAAGTTTTCACCTGCAGTTGCCTCAGTGTAGCCAAATGTACGTCTATTTTGGTAGGTTACTTAGGAGTCCTCTTTTATCTGCTGAGTATTCAGTGTTAGGCCCAGGGGTCTTCTGCTCATTCTTGCATCTGTACCACATGTATCCACAGTAAGCACTTAGGTATTCTTTACCCCAACAAACACCTCTAATGTTGGAGCATTGTTCCAAATGCAGCCAACCCTCCTTGTACCTTTGTCAGAAGAGTAAGCCAGACACACATTTCTACCAGGTGAAATTCCAGCCTGAGATAGACACTGGTCCTCTGTGTCCAATAACCTCAGATCCTCCGAGTGGTCCTCTTGAGGTGTCTTTAGATTTTAGATGAGAGACAGACACCTGTCACCTCCTATGGGTGATTGGAGGGGATTGGACCTGGAAAAAGCCACAGCCCTCAACAACAACAATCTGTTTACCTCAATTCTTTACCCCATATCTTTCATCTCTTTTACAGTCTGTAGGTGTATGGACAGCTGAGGCCACAAAAGTAGTTTTCAGATAGCTATTTGCAAGCTCTGCATGATGACCTTGCATCTTACCTTGGAAGGTGGTATCCATTTTATTCATTTATTGTTTAATTTATCAAAAATTACCTTTAATATTTTGGAGATAATTATAGACTAAATACAGTTATAAGAAATAATAAAGAGGCATCCCATATATACTTCACACATTTTCTTCAAGGATAACATTTTGCATAAATATAGTATAGTGTCAAAACCGGGAAATAAACATTGATATCACCTACCAACTTTATTCAGATTCCATCAGATTTACATGCACTCATTTGTGTGTGTGTTAAATATGTTTAGTTCTGTACAATCTTATCACAAGTGTAGATTCCTATGAGTGCCACCACAGTCCAGATACAGAATATTTCCATCACAGGGATCCCTCATGCTACCTTTTTATAGCTACAATCATTAATGTCTCTCCCTACCTTTCTGTGTAAGTTAGGGTTCTCCAGAGAAACATAAACAATAGTGTAAATACACACACATATAGAAAGGTACATACTACCAGGCTCTGTAGAGTATGTAGATCCTTCAAATGCCCCCACCCCTATTCCTCCAGTGGACCCTGTAGCCTGTAGAGAGGGAGTAGGTGAAATTCCCTCTGATGCCTGGTATATAGTTGGGTCTAAGCCACTCACATGGATTGCAGCTGCTATTCAGCCCAACACATACCATGTGGTTGGAAAAAAGAAGGAATTGCAGCAGCCAGTGGGCTGAACTCAGAGAGGTTTGATTGGTGATCAGTCCAGCCCAGGACACTGACCCTTTGCATTAACAGTTAGGCTGTTCTAAAGGGATTAACTTTTTGACTTGGACAATGAGAAACTCAGGGGTGGATGATCATGAATAAGCCCTGTGGGGTCAAAATATGTGGAAAGATGGTTGGGTTATCTTGCAAGAGACTGAGGCAGTCCTCACTGTTTCAACCCACTGGTTTATCCCAGCCCTAAGCTGTGTATGGACCCTACCAACTTATACTTCAGCAAATACAACAGGTTAGGTACATAGAAAATCAGCCAGCACAGTGCCTGGCTACAGTGGTGTATTGTCAAGGATGCTGGATTGCCCTTGAAATACACTGACCTTGTTAATGCAGTAACAGAATGTCCTGTATATTCTATTTAATGCCCAAGGCAACTGCCAAATGAGTCTGGCACCACCCACCAGAGTTCCCAACCCGTGAGAAATTGGAAAATTGATTATATTGCCCCCCTCCCTCTGAGTGAGGGTCCTAAATATGCCCTGGCTTGTATGGATGCTATATCTGGCCTAACCCAAGCTTTGCTCTGTTGTTGGACAAACCAGGCTGCCACCATCATGGGATTAGAGAAACTGAGTACAATGTACCAATACCCTGGTGGAATCGACAGTGATTGTGGGTCACATATTAAAGGTCATGCTGCGCAAGACTGGGCAAAAGAACATGACATTGAATGGAGGCTCCATCTCTCCCATAATCTGAAAGCAGCAGGGTTGGTAGAAAGGAAGAGTGGAATATCAAAGCAGCAGCTTAAATGACTAACAGGTAAAACTACCTTGGCCAGTGGACTAAGGTATTATCCCCCGCTTTAATACATTTAAATGAGCAACTAGTAGGGCCTACTGCTCCATATGCCAGACTGGGGACCCCTGTTGAGACACCCAACACTATAAAGTTATGGAAGTCATGGGAAACAACCATTGCCCCTTTTCTCACAGTAGATCAACACACTATGCTGCTGAGAACACCATGTCCCATCATGCCTTGGGAAAGGTATTATCTACTGGAATTTGTAATGGGACAGCCCATTGGGATGAGTTACTATGCACCCCTGTTTAAGGGGTTATGACTCAGCCTCCACTGGGGTCTTGTCCAGCTACAAGCTGATGCTGTTGAAACTCACTACACCTGGAATAGAACACTCACCATTGAAAGAGGGAAGAAGGTGGGGGTCTTGGTCTGGCATATCCCACCTCCAGTCCATCTCCTTACACCCGACAGTGCTGCCTACCTCCACCAACGTGTGTAATATGCACAAACAAGTCATGTTCCTAAAGTGCCACCTCCCTCTCCTCGAGGACAGGTGGACATGCTCTGTTTCCCACTGGTATGATTACTTTGCAATCATCTTTATTCCCTCCACTGGCCTGGAGGACATTATAACCGTTACTAAATCCACCCAGCAAGCCTTGAATGAGAACCAGCAAAGCCTGTCCTTACTGAACACCGAAATGTCTCTAATGAGAAAAGCTGCCCTCCAAAACTGAATGGCCTTGGACATTATCACTGCCTCACAAAGAGGCACTTGTGCCAGTATCCAAACAGACTGTCGTGTGTCCAGACCTGAGGAGTCTGCTCATGTATCGTCTTTATTAAATCAAATGGGGGTGAAAGTGAATTTCCTGAATGATCCAACCCCCAGTCTAGGGGACTTAGTAAATCAGTGGTTTTATCATGAGGCTCTTGGTGGGAAAAATTGTTACTCATTTTGCACGTGCCTATATTTGCATGTGCCTATATTGTTGCTGTGCAATCTGCCTCCAATGCAGCCAGAGAGCCGCCAAATGTGCCACCTCCATTCTAATAAAACCCCTTGCTGACTGTTCAGGGCACATTGCAGGAAAGGGAACATGTGAGATTGTATGGGCCAGTCACAAGGGGCAGAGTTTTGAAGGAGGTTATTGAGAAGACGTGACCACTAGTTGACCCTTGAGCTGGACCCAGGCAATCAAATGCTCCTTACCCAGCCTCCTGTTCTTGGAATGTATGTTCTGCCCACCATTTCCACACAGCCTTGAAAAAGTAATATGTTGTTGAGACCATCTGGACTGTTTACAGCACTGAACCTGGTTAAGGCCTCTATATAACTGTTAAGATTCTAGTAGGCGGGTGCAAAGACCTACTTGTCTTGTAGCCACCCAAGGCAAGCATAGTAAGTAAGTTCCCTTGTTTCTCAAAACTGATACCTACCAATCTGGAGTTGTTTGCCTTTTTCCTTAGTCTCTTCTTGCCCTTAGTGTACAGGGACCAGTTTCAGATTATACCTGGGGAATTCTCGAGGTTTCAAACAAACATTTATTTTTTAGTAGTTGTAAAATATCTTTATTTCATACTCTTCTTTAAAAAAAAAAGTATTTTTATTTAGTGTATAATTTTAGGTTCTCAGTAATTTTATCTTAGCAATTTCTATTTTACATTGACTTCTGGCGTCCATTGATATTTTGAAAAAGTAGTTTGAATATTGTTCTTTGTAGGGAATTTGTCTTTTCTCTCTGGATGTTTTTAATAATTTTTATTTGTCTTTGGTGCTTTGCAGCTTGAATATAATGTGTATAAGTACAAACTTATTTTTATTTATTATATTTGGGAACTGACATCTCCCCCAATAATTGAGGAGGTGTTTTTCTTTAATTTTGAAAATTCTAAGCCGTTACCTCTCCAAATAATGTTTCTGTTTTTTATACTTTTTGCAACTTTCTGGAATCCTAATTTAGTTCTAAGTTAGACTTTTCTATTAACTTCTAGGTTTCTTAACCTTCATACACATATGCTGTTTCTTTAACTCTGCTTCAGGTTTATCTTTCAATCTACTAAGTATACAGTTTGTTATTTAACACTTGCCTATAATTTTTAATAGCAATTATTTTATTTTTCTTTTTAGAAATTCTATTTTTTTTTCAAACCTTCTTAGTCATTCTTGATAGTCCCTCTTTATGTGTTTTGTTCTTTCATTTCTTTATGTATTGTGATATACATGTATATATATCACACTTTTATTGTTTCTAATAATTCAATATCATATTACTGAGGTCTGATTTTGCATTCATTGCATTTCTGATTCTCTCTAAAGCCTTATCTTAATAATTTTTTAAAAAATTTGGTTTGAATTCACGTTTATTAAAACTTTGTGGGAATCCTTTAAAATCTGGTTTAAGAATGTAGTACTCCATGGAGAAATTTTATTTCCTTTTGCTAAGTGCCTAGGAACACTTTACTTTAAATTTAAATTAACTTAAAGTTCCTAACTTGTAGCCTCTTAGTTCACAGAGTTAGTGTAAATCTGAGTAATCATTTCCAAAGACAGGAGGGTGAGTCTAATTCTCCTGAAGTCTCAAATGAGAATTTCCTTCTCTACCCAGAGCCACAGCTGATACAAATCTTTTTCCTACATCTGTCTTGGATGTTTTCTACTTGAACCTTTTCACTGAGAGTATACTCATTTGAGTTCTAGCTTCATGGGAAGTTCCCCAGTCTGACTTTATTTCCTGCCCCTCATAATCATGATGATTGTAGCTGAAGCTCTGTCACCATGGATTTATAGATGGCTCAGCTAAACAAAGGCTTTTGCTCTTGGCCACTTCCCTGAAGGTCTTCTCTTTTATTCTGGCCTCAGAGTGACACCCTCATGTTTTAAATATTTAATCCAGCATTTGCTGGTTTTGTTTTTGTAACAGGGATGTTTCAGTGTGTTGGACTGTTATTATCAGAAGTTAATACTTACTACATAAAACTTAATTTTCAGACTCCTAAAATACAACTTATATTTAATACAAACATTAATCAATCAATTAACAGCAGTTAAACATTCATATATTATTCTATCATTATAAGGAATTAATGCTATGTGTACAATTCTTAGTGTAACTTCAGGAATACAATAAATGCTGAAAAATGTCAATTATTATTATTAGAATAACACACAATATGAAAGACACAATTTTGGACGTCAGGGAGCGTATATGCTGTAATAAAATAAAAGGTTAAGATATAAATATTATATGTTGATTGCAATTCTAGAAAAATAATGAATATATATAGTTTTAATATGTACCTTTTCACATGAAAAATATTTATTTGACATAATATATACATATAAAAACTCTTAAGAAAACCTTCTCCTTTATGATTTTTCAGGATTACCCATTTTTGAAAATGAACACATTACTTTTTTTCCATCAGCAAGTTACTAGAGTTTGTTGATACTTTTTGAGAATTTACAACTATATTTTGCTTTCATCCTTGATTAAGTCAAGTTTCTGCCAAGCATGATGCAGCTCAACATTTCATTTTTTTCCTCCCTCTTCCTCCCTTCCTCCCTCCCTCCCTGCCTTCCTTCCTTCCTTCCTTCCTGCCTCTCTTTCTTTCTTCCTTTCTTTCTTTCTTTTTCTTTCTTTCTTTCTTTCTTTCTTTCTTTCTTTCTTTCTTTCTTTTCTCTTTCTTTCTACAGAATTTAGAAACAGTAGATAACTTACCTACTATCTTTTAATGTATGTTACAAAAGTAGTTTTTTATTTCTTACTTATTGATCTCTGTATTATTATTGCTGTATATTGTATCACAACCTATGCTATAAATCACAACAACTACACTGTTATTATTTTTGTTAAAACAGTCAACTACATTTTAAGGTTATTTAAATAACGAAAAAGAAATCTAATATTTACTTACAGAGTTATCATTTCCTATGAGCTTCATTCTTTCGGAAAACCATTTTTTAAATCCAGTATCATTTCTCTTGTGCCTGAAGGACTTCTTTTTACATTTCTTTTAGTGTGAGTTTGCTGGTGATGAATTTTTTCAATTTTGTATGTCTCAAAAGCCTCTTTGCTTTCATTTTTGAAGGAAATTTCCATAAGTATAAAATTCTAGATTGACAGTTTTTTTTAAGTACTTTGATTTTACTGCTTTATTGTCTTTTCATTTACATTGTTTTTGACAAGAAATCTGTGCTCTTCCTTATCTTTATTCCAGTGTAATGTGTCTTTTTCCTTTCTGTATGCTTTAAAAATGTTCTCTTTATTACATGTTATGTGCAATTTGATTATGATATACCTTTGTGTAGTTTCCTTTATATATTTCTCATGTTTGAGATTTGCTGAGATTCTTAGTTCTTTTGGTTTATAGTTTTTATCAGGTTTAAGAAATTTGGAGCCAATATTTCTTGTAATTTTTTCTTCCACCCTTTCTCCTTTCTTCAGGTATTCTAATTGTACATATATTAGACTGCTTGATCTTGTCCCACTGTTCAGGCTTTCTTCTGCAGTTTTTAATCTTCTCTTAATTTCATCCAGTGATATTTTATCCCAGACATTTTCGTGTTATTTTCTAGAATGGTGATTTGGGTCCTTTGAAAAAATACATTCTGTGTCTAAATATGTTCAATATTTTGGAATGTATGCAATATAATTACACTGTCTTAATCCTTTGTCCTCTGATTCTAAGATCTACCAGCTCTGTGCAATTTTTAATTGATTGATTTTTCTCCTCCTTATATTTCAAGCATTTCTGCTTCTTTGCATGCCAGGTAATTTATTATTATATGCCAGTCTTTGTGAATTTTACTTTATTAGATTCTGGATCGAGTTTTGTTCTTGGACAATGTGTCAGAGTCCTTAGAACAGGCAGAGTTTCAATGATCCTCTAGGAAAACACAGAGGGCTCAACATATAGTCATACGCATGCCTATAATTTATCATGAGGAAAGGATAAAAAGCAAAACCAGCAAAGGAGAAATGCATATGGGGCAAAGTTTGAAGGAAACCAGGGCCAAGCTTTCAAGGGTCCTCCCAGAGTGGAATCACAAAGGACATTCATAAAGCCCCCAGCAATGAGTTGTGACAACATGTTCCCAACCAGGGAAGTACCCCCAGTCTGTCAAGTACCCAAATCCCATAGTCCTAGAGGGAAAGAATATGTGCAGCCTAAGCCATGTTTTTGTTTAACCAGTTTAGGCACAGTGAGTCACTTTTATCAGTTTATGATAGGAACTCTCCGCAGACCTAAGTTCCCAGATGCCAGTCGATGCCAACCTTGCATGCAGGTCGATTGCTATGTTAACTCTTGTCTACACATGCTATTGAGTTACTCAGAAACAGCTTCATTCTTTCCATTCTTGATTTGAATTTTGCTAGGTGGGGCTGGAGAACTCTTTTGTTTTGTGGTTAATTATTTCCCACTACTGAAGCAAGACACTTTGAGTACTTTATCCAACAGTGCATGAATTGTAGGTTTTAGAGTCTGGCTTGTAGGAATAGGCACTATTCCACAGACTGGTGAGCCTCAGGTTTAGTTCCCTCTTATTCTTGTGGGTGTTTCTTTGCCAGCCTTACATAGTGTTGATCAGTGCTGAAAACTCAAAAGAAATACTCTATAGGTATCCTAATTTCTCTCTCTGTGCAATTCTTTCTTTGTTGGTACTCTGTTCTATGAACTCAGGTCCCTTTGTTCTCCCCAGACTCTGAGGTTTATCTCTTCAATCAGGAAGTCCTGCAGTCTGTGCCTGTCCCCCTGCTTGTGACTCAGACTGAAATCTCTCTCCATGTAGTAAGGCTTAGCAATCTGAACGTTTCTTTTGTTTATTTTCTTTCTCTCAGAGATCACTATCTTCTATTGCCAGATGTCTAAAGTCTTGAAAATTTTGTTTCACATATTTAGCATGTTAGTTATTTTGGGGCTGAAGGATAAATCTAGTCCCTATTATTCTATCTTGGCCAGAAGCTAAGATTTCTCAGGAAACATGAATTTAAATAGTTACATGTCATGGTATAGTATAAGGAAGATATATTTAAATAGCCGCATTTTGAGGTCTATTACCAGGTTAGCCTCCAGTTACTCCTTTCTCTTTATCAGATTTTCTTCCTTTTTTTACCCTTGAAGGTTCCCATTCTCAGTCATCTGAACATTTTTTAGCTGTGCTACTTCTTATTTTGTTCTCTATATTTGAATGTCTTGAGATTTTTTGCTCAGAATATATAATTTTTTTTTTACTTATACCATCCAACAAGGCTAGACTACCACCTTCTCTGTCCTACCTTTGTCTTGTTGCCGCCTTTTAATCTTAATTATGAATCAGGTCAGGTACTAATTTCTTAGGAAGAATTTCTTGATGATCCTTCCTATTCAACTCACTCAACAAAGGTCACAACCCTTCTTGGCTTTCTCACAAGGCCTTGGACTCTATGATTACCTCTAAAATGATTTATAATGCTTTTTTCCCCCTTTGGCTTCTTTTCTTTGAATGTGAGTCTCTCGTGGAAACAAATTCTGTCTTCTTTTGTTATTTATGTCATAAATCCCAGCTCTGGGGATGATTTCTAATAGTTGATTAATAAATGTTTGTTAAAATCATGAAATTATGAACTGAACTAGCTCTAAAAAACGTTTTCTATCATCTAACATAACAACTTACTTTATAAATAAAAATGATTGAGGTCCAGTGAAAACAACAGTGCAGTTTTGTTAAGCATCCACAGAAAGATGCTTTAGGGCTACAGGAACATGGGGCTAAGCTCCTTGGTCAGGATGGACCAGTGAAGGTAGTAAGGATCAGGGATAAGCACAGAGCTGGCAGATATAACTGACATGAAGCAAGAAAAGGTGAAAATGTACATAGTTGGAGGGCACATGGTGTTGGCAAAAATAAAAAGGCACAATTCTTTGCCTTATAAATTCTTAACCTTAATTTATTTTATATCCCCTTAATGACACTACAGAAGAAATAGGAAAATCTAAGTCATGTATTTTAGAATGAATACAAATAATAATAATAATAGTAGTAGCTAACATTTATTGTACATTTACTCATGAACTATATGTTAAGCTCCCTCCTAAGAATTTGACGCACATAACCTCCTTTAAGCCTCACAGTAAGCTCTGAGGTAGACGCTTTTGCATCCACATTTTCAAGATGAGGAAGAGAGACTCAAAGAGATTAACAAGGGGCTTCCCTGGTGGCACAGTGGTTGAGAGTCCACCTGCCGATGCAGGGGACACAGGTTCATGCCCCGGTTCGGGAAGATCCCATATGCCGTGGAGCGGCTGGGCCAGTGAGCCATGGCCACTGAGCCTGCGCGTCCGGAGCCTGTGCTCTGCAATGGTAGAGGCCACAACAGTGAGAGGCCCACATATCGCAAAAAAAAAAAAAAAAAAAAGAGATTAACAAGCTGTCCTGTGTTCATGCAGCTAGTAAATGTCAAAGCCAAGATGAGCATTTTTGAGGTCAGTGGTCTTAACCATTAGTTTATAATAGTCATGACTCTCACTAACTCTTGATAGAAATCCCAGATCAAACTTCCTTGAGCAAAAACTAAAACTAAAACACAAAAAAGGAAAGTTTTTCAAATCCAGGATTATTTTAGCTTCTCACAGTTCGATTCAGAGCCTCGATGATGCAATCAGGATTCAATTTTAAAAAAAAATCTCTCTAACAAGTCTTTCTCTTGTTTTCCTCTCTTTTTTAAGATACACACAAACCATAATTCCTTCATGTAGTTTAGTACTCCATGCAGCTAGATCCCATTGATAGAAAAATAGAAATTTTTTCTTCACCAACAGTGTGGGTAAAATAGCTAATTTTTTCACCAAAAAAAATTATCTCCTTCCATTGTGTAATGTAGATATAGATAATTTTTCTTTCTTTTTTTTTTTTTTTTTTTCAGATCAACAGTTTCAATGTAAAAGCATGTGACTGAATTCTAGCCAGTGGATTTGCGAGACAGCTCATATAGGCCATTTCTAGGTCTGGCCCTTTGAAATCTCCCATATAATCCTCTGTACTCTCTTTTTACCAGTGGGTGTTGCCTCAGAATGACACTGAAAAGCACATTTCATGATGAAATAGCTTGCCTTAGCCTATTTTCCTGAATGTCTATGTGAAATATAATACCATCTTCATCTTTCACCTATTTGTTTGGGTAAGAAATAACTTATTTTTAAAAGCCATTGTTAAAAGTTAGTGATACTTAAACAACAGAATAGTTTTTGGTTTGACTTTTAGGCCTAAATTTATTAATTTGTCCATGCCTGAAATTTGGCTAAGTGGAATTGCTACTGTGATTAACTTAAGTATTGAGGTCACCCTTTGCGTTAGAGCAGACTCAAATCTACCTAAGTTGCTTGGACTCAGAATTGAAGAAGGGAGATCATTTACTATAGATATACTGTAGTTTTTGCTGTTGTTGTTTTTATAACCAGGAAAAATAAACCACAACAAAGTGGTAGATTATATCTACTATAATTTTTGATGAGAAGTTCATCAAATAAGTCATATTTTAAGTTTATAGCCTTCATGGCTTATTGACACTTACTATCTCATTTTGGCATATGCCCTTGTGAATTGTGTAATATAGGTAATCTTATCCCCATTTTACAGTTGAGGACAGAGTTGAGGAATGTTTAAGATACTTTTGTTTACTAAGTGTCTCTGAATTTGAGGGCAGATAGGTTTTTAATTCATTTGAGGTTGTATGTGATTGAGATAAAATAAGTGATACTAAATAGGAAATAGTTGAAATCTCTACTCACTTACTTCCTCTTCTATGGAGAAAGAAGTTTTATTTCCTGTCTCCTCCATTTGCTTGCTTACAGTATTCAGGTAACTGGTAAAGGTGAAAAGTAAACAAAGGATAAAAATGATGAAGAAACGAGGAAGAGGAGGAAGTATAAAAAGAAAGTGGAAGAAGGAGATAGAGTGGGAAGTGGGAGAGGAGTGTACAACACGGAAAAAGAGAACAAATGAGAGCAGAAGTATGGGGAGGGATTTTGGTGGTTTAGAATGAGGGAAGAGAAAAGGCAGCTGCAGATTAACAGCAAGATTGAGAAGTGGAAATATGAGGAAGGAGGATTTTTAGGTACATTTTTATCACACTATTGGGCACAGTGTAAATACTCAAATTGTTTTCATTGTTTTTGGCTATTGAAATATTGATATTTTAATGCAACCATGTGCAGAAACTAGTTAATGTTTACTATTAAGTAAACAGCTTTATTAGATTTAGATATATTGGAAAGTCAATGCACATATTTGAAAGTTAATCAGGTAGAGGTACTAGAAGAGATTTGAATACTTCTAACCCTAGTCTCTGAAGTTAAAACTTGTGTAGACATCAGTGCACATTATACTTGAATTTCTAATTACAGCAGGTTCCTAAAGACACAGCATTTCCTAACAAAGTATGTACCAAAAGGTGTGCAGTCTGGACTCAGAATATTCCAGACCCATTGCCACAATTTACAGTCTAAATTCACATTTGACTTTACAGGATCCTTAATTCAAATCTGACTGATTTTTTTTAGCTGTTTCAATTCATTATTTGCCCTATGAGTAGTCATATTTGTAGATGAGTGTGCACTAGATACATTATTTTCTTGGCTTTTGAACAAATTTAGATGAATATTAGGAAATATCTTTCAAAGTGTGTTCACTGTTGTTCAGTTCTTATGTTGAATACTGATTTCATGCTTGCCTGTCTTTTTGTGCTCAGAAAAAGTCACACAACTGCTTGTTAATAGACTGTAAAGTGATAACAACTCATATGTAGAGAAGGTCAAAATTTTTTTTTTTGAGTTAAGACATCTTTATTTTATTTTATTGTTTTTAACATCTTTACGGAGTATAACTACTTTACAATGTTGTGTTAGTTTCTACTTTATAACAAAGTGAATCAGTTATACATATACATATGTCCCCATATCTCTTCCCTCTTGCCTCCCCTTCTCTCCCACCCTCCCTATCCCACCTCTCTAAGTGGGCACAAAGCACCGAGCTGATCTCCCTGTGTTATGTGGCTGCTTCCCACTAGTATCTATTTTACATTTGGTAGTGTATATGTGTCCATGCAACTCTCTCACTTTGTCCCAGCTTACCCTTCCCCCTCCCCGTATCCTCAAGTCCATTTTCTAGTAGGTCTGCATCTGTATTCCTTTCTTGCCCCTAGGTTCTTCTGACCATTATTTTTTCTTTTTCCTTTTTTTCTTTTTTTAGATTCCATATATATGTGTTAGCATATGATATTTGTTTTTCTCTTTCTGACTTACTTCACTCTGTATGACAGTCTCTAGGTCCATCCACCTCATTACAAATAACTCAGTTTCATTCCTTTTTATGGATGAGTAATATTCAATTGTATATATGTGCCATATTTTCTTTATCCATTCATCTGTTAATGGACACTTAGGTTGCTTCCATGTCTTGGCTATTGTAAATAGAGCTGCAATGAACATTGTGGTACATGACTCTTTTTGAATTATGGTTTTCTCAGGGTATATGCCCAGTAGTGAGATTGCTGGATCCTATGGTATTTCTATTTTTAGTTTTTTAAGGAACTTCTGTTCTCCATAGTGGCTGTATCAACTTACGTTCCCACCAACAGTGCAAGAGGGTTCCCTTTTCTCCACAACCTCTCCAGCGTTTATTGCTTGTAGATTTTTTGATGATGGCCATTCTGAATGGTGTGAGATGATACCTCAATGCAGTTTTGATTTGCATTTCTCTAATGATTTATGATGTTGAGCATTCTTTCATGTGTTTGTTGGCAATCTGTATATCTTCTTTGGAGAAATGTCTATTTAGGTCTTCTGCCCATTTTTGGATTGGGTTTTGTTTTTTTTTTGATACTGAGCTGCATGAGTGACTTGTATGTTTTAAAGATGAATCCTTTGTCAGTTGCTTCATTTGCAAATATATACTCTCATTCTGAGGGTTGTCTTTTCATCTTGTTTATGGTTTCCTTTGCTGTGCAAAGCTTTTAAATTTCATTAGGTCCCATTTGTTTATTTTTGTTTTTAGTTCCATTTCTCCCAGAGGTGGGTCCAAAAGGATCTTTCTGTGATTTATGTCATAGAGTGTTCTGTCTACGTTTTTCTCTAAGAGTTTGGTGGTGTCTGGCCTGACATTTAGGTCTTTAATACGTTTTGAGTTTATTTTTGTGTATGGTGTTCAGGAGTGTTCTAATTTCATTCTTTTACATGCTGCTGTCCAGTTTTCCCAACACCACTTATTGAAGAGGCTGTCTTTCCCCACTGTATATTCTTGCCTCCTTTATCAAAGATAAGGTGTCCATATGTGCGTGGGTTTATCTCTGGGCTTTCTGTCCTGTTCTATTGATCTATATCTCTGTTTTTGTGTCAGTACCATACTGTTTTGATTACTATAGTTTTGTAGCATAGTCTGAAGCCAGGGATCCTGATTCCTCCAGCTCTGTTTTTCTTTCTCAAGATTGCTTTGGCTATTCGGGGTCTTTTGTGTTTCCATACAAATTGTGAATATTTTTGTTCTAGTTCTGTGAAAAATACCAGTGGTAGTTTGATAGGGATTGCATTGAATCTGTAGATTGCTTTGGGTAGTAGAGGCATTTTCACAATGTTGATTCTTCCAATCCAAGAACATGGTATATCTCTCCATCTCTATGTATCATCTTTAGTTTCTTTCATCAGTGTCTTATAATTTTCTGTATACAGGTCTTTTGTCTCCTTAGGTAGGTTTATTCCTAGATATTTTATTCATTTTGTTGCAGTGGTAAATGGGAGTGTTTTCTTAATTTCACTTTAAGATGTTTCATCATTAGTGTATAGGAATGCAAGAGATTTCTGTGCATTAATTTTGTATCCTGCTACTTTACCAAATTCATTGATTAGCTCTAGCAGATTTTTGGTAGCATCTTTAGGATTCTGTATGTATAGTATCATGTCATCTGCAAACAGTGACAGCTTTACTTCTTCTTTTCCAATTTGGATTCCCTTTGTTTCTTTTTCTTCTCTGATTGCTGTGGCTAAATCTTCCAAAACTATGTGGAATAATAGTGCTGAGAGTGGGCAACCTTGTCTGGTTCCTGATCTTAGTGGAAATGCTTTCAGTTTTTCACCATTGAGGATGATGTTGGCTGTGGAGTTGTCATATATGGCCTTTGTTATGTTGAGGAGAGTTCCCTCTATGCCTACTTTCTTGAGGTTTTTTTATCATAAATCATTGTTGAATGTTGTCAAAAGCTTTCTCTACATCTCTACAGATGATCATATGTTTTTTCTACGTCAATGTTTTAATATAGTGTATCATGTTGATGGACTGGCGTATATTGAAGAATCCTTGCATTCCTGGGATAAACCCCATTGGTCATAGTGTATGATCATTTTAATGTGCTTTTGGATTCTGCTTGCTAGTATTTTCTTGTGGACTTTTGCATCTATGTTCATCAGTGATATTGGTCTGTAGTTTTCTTTCTTTGTGACATCTTTGTCTGGTTTTAGTATCAGAGTGATGGTGGCTTCGTAGAATGAGTTTGGGAGTGTTCCACCCTCTGCTATATTTTGGAACAGTTTGAGAAGGATAGGTGTGAGCTCTTCTCTAAATGTTTGATAGAATTCGCTTGTGAAGCCATTAGGTCCTGAGCTTTTGTTTGTTGGAAGATATTTAATCACAGTTTCAATTTCAGTGCTTCTGATTGGTCATATTTTCTATTTCTTCCTGGTTCACTCTCGGAAGGTTGTGCATTTCTAAGAATTTGTCCAATTCTTCCAAGTTGTCCATTTTATTGGCATATAGTTGCTTGTAGTAATCTCTCATGATCCTTTGTATTTCTGCAGTGTTAGTTGTTACTTCTCCTCTTTCATTTCTAATTCTATTGATTTGAGTCTTCTCCCTGTTTTTCTTGATACATCTGACTAATGGTTTATCAATTTTGTTTATCTTCTCAAATAACCAGCTTTTAGTTTTATTGATCTTTTCTATCATTTCCGTCATTTCTTTTTCAATTATTTCTGATCTGACCCTTATGATTTCTTTCCCCTGTTAACTTTGTTTTTTTTTGTTGTTGTTGTTGTTCTTCTTTCCCTAATTGCTTTTGGTGTAAGGTTAGGTTGTATTTGAGATGTTTCTTGTTTCTTAAGGTAGGATTGTATTGCTGTAAACTTCCCTCTTAGAACTGCTTTTGCTGCACCCCATTCGTTTTGCATCATTGTGTTTTCAGTGACATTTGTTTCTAGGTATTTTTTGATTTCCTCTTAGATATCTTCAGTGATCTCTTTGTTATTAAGTAGTGTGTTGTTTACCCTCCATGTGTTTGTATTTCTTACAGATTTTTTCCTGTAATTGATATCTAGTCTCATAGCGTTGTTGTTGGAAAAGATACTAGATACGATTTTATTTTTTCTTAAATTTACCAAGGCTTGATTTGTGACCCAAGATATTGTCTATACTGAAGGATGTTCTAAGAGCAATTGAGAAGAATGTGTATTCTGTTGTTTTTGGATGGAATGTCCTATAAATATCAATTAAGCCCTTCTTTTTAATGTATGCTTTAAAGCTTGTGTTTCCTTATTTATTTTCATTTTGGATGATCTCTCCATTGGTGAAAGTGGGGTGTTAAAGTCCCCTACTGTGATTGTGTTACTGTCGATTTCCCATTTTATAGCTGTTAGTATTTGCCTTATGTATTGAGGTGCTCCCATGTTAGGTGCATAAATATTTACAATTTATCTTCTTCTTGGATTGATCCCTTGATCATTATGTAGTGCCCTTCTTTGTCTCTTGTAATAGTCTTTGTTTTAAAGTCTATTTTGTCTGATATGAGAATTGCTACTCCAGCTTTCTTTTGATTTCCATTTGCATGGAATATCTTTTTCCATCCCCTAACTTTCAGTCTGTATGTGGCCCTAGGTCTGAAGTGGGTCTCTTGTAGACAGCATATATATGGGTCTTGTTTTTGTATCCATTCAGCCAGTCTATGTCTTTTGGTTGGAGCATTTAATCCATTTACATTTAAGGTAATTATCAATTTGTATATTCCTATTACCATTTTCTTAATTGTTTTGGGTTTGTTACTGTAGGTCTTTTCCTTCTCTTGTG
The DNA here is from genome assembly GCF_005190385.1 of Monodon monoceros. Taxonomy (NCBI): domain Eukaryota; kingdom Metazoa; phylum Chordata; class Mammalia; order Artiodactyla; family Monodontidae; genus Monodon; species Monodon monoceros. The sequence goes on from NW_021703785.1 coordinate 33,637,358, forward strand.
TTTCCTGCCTAGAAAAGTTCCTTTAGCATTTGTTGTAAAGCTGGTTTGCTGGTACTGAATTCTCTTAACTTTTGCTTGTCTGTAAAGCTTTTAATTTCTCCGTTAAATCTGAATGAAATCGTTGCTGGGTAGAGTCATCTTGTTTGTAGTTTTTTCTCCTTCATAACTTTAAATATGTCATGCCACTCCCTTCTGGCTTGCAGAGTTTCTGTTGAAAGATCAGCTGTTAACCTTATGGGGATTCCATTGTATGCTATTTGTTGTTTTTCCCTTGCTGATTTTAATATTTGTTCTTTGTATTTAATTTTTGATATTTTGATTAATATGTGTCTTGGCATGTTTTTCCTTGGATTTTTCCTGTATTGGACTCTTTGTGCTGCTGGACTTGACTATTTCCTTTCCCATATTCGGGAAGTTTTCTACTGTAATCTCTTCAAATATTTTATCAGTCCCTTTCTTTTTCTCTCCTTCCTCTGGGACCCGTATAATTAGAATGTTGGTGCATTCAATGTTTTCCCAGAGGTCTCTGAAACTGTCCTCAATTCTTTTCATTCTTTTTTCTTTATTCTGCTCTGCACTAGTTATTTCCACTATTTTATCTTCCAGGTCACTTATCCATTCTTCTGCCTCAGTTATTCTGCTACTGATCCCTTCTAGAGAATTTTTAATTTCATTTACTGTGTTGCTCGTCACTGATTGTTTGCTCTTTAGTTCTTCTAGGTCCTTGTTAAACGTTTCTTGTCTTTTCTCCACTCTATTTCCAAGATTTTAGATCATCTTTGCTAACATTATTCTGAATGCTTTTTCAGGTAGACGGCCTATTTCCTCTTCATTTTTTAGGCTTGATGGGTTTTTGCCTTTTTCCTTCATCTGCTGTGCATTTCTCTGTCTTCTCATTTTGCTTAACTTACTGTGTTTGGGGTCTCCTTTTCGTAGGCTGCAGGTTTGTCGTTTCTGTTGTTTTTGGTGTCTGTCTCCAGTGGCTAAGGTTGGTTCAGGGGTTGTGTAGGCTTCCTGGTGGAAGGGACTAGTGCCTGTGTTCTGGTGGTTGAGGCTGGATCTTGTTTTTCTGATGGGCTGGTCCATGTCTGGTGGTGTGTTTTGGGGTGTCTGTGGCCTTATTATGATTTTAGGCAGCCTGTGTGCTAATGGATGGGGCTGTGTTCCCGTCTTGCTAGTTGTTTGGCATAGGGTGTCCAGCACTGTAGCTTGCTGGTCATTGAGTGGAGCTGGGTGTTGAGATGGAGATATCTGGGAGATTTTCACTGTTTGATATTACGTGAAGCTATGAGGTCTCTTGTGGACCAGTGTCCTGAAGTTGGTTTTCCCACCTCAGAGGCACAGCCCTAATGCCTGGCTGGAGCACCAAGAGTCTGTTCTCCACACGGCTCAAAATAAAAGGGAGAAAAGAAAGAAAGAACAACATGAAATAAAATAAAGTTATTAGAATAAAAAATTTAAAAAATATTAAGAAAAACATTTTTTTTAAGTAAAAACAAAACAAAACAAAAAACGGGTGAGAGAACCCTTGGACAAATGGTAAAAGCACAGCTATACAGACAAAATCACACACAGAAGCATACACATGCACACTCACAAAAATAGAAAAATATATATATATCGTTGTTCCCAAAGTCCACCTTTTCAACTTGGAATGGTTCATTGTCTATTCAGGTATTCCACAGATGCAGGTACATCAAGTTGATTGTGCAGATTTAATCCACTGCTTCTGAGGCTGCTGGGAGAAATTTCCCTTTCTCTTCTTTGTTTGCACAGCTCCCGGGGTTCAGCTTTGGATTTGGACCCACCTCTGCCTGTAGGTCGCCTGAGGTCGTCTGTTCTTCGCTCAGGATGGGGTTAAAGGAGCAGCTAATTCAGGGGCTCTGGCCCACTCAGGCCGGGGGGGAGGGAGGGGTGTGGATGTGGGGCGAGCCTGTGGCAGCAGAGGCCAGCATGACATTTCACCAGCCTGAGGCACGCCGTGTGTTCTCCTGGGGAAGTTGTCCCTGGATCACGGGACCCTGGCGGTGACGGGCTGCACAGGCTCCCAGGAGGGCAGGTGTGGATAGTGACCTGTGCTTGCACACAGGCTTCTTGGTGGCAGCAGCAGCAGCCTTAGCGTCCCATGTCCATCTCTGGGATCCGCGCTGATAGTCACAGCTCGCTCCAGTATCTAGAGCTCCTTTAAGTAGCCCCTTAATCCCCCTCCTCGCGCACCAGGAAACAGAGGCAAGAAAAAGTCTCTTGCCCCTTCGGCAGCTCCAGACCTTCTCCCGGACTCCCTTCCAGCTAGCTGTGGCGCATTTGCCCCCTTCAGGCTGTGTTCACGCAGCCAACACCATCCTCTCCTTGCGATCCGACCTTCGAAGCCGGAGCCTCAGCTCCCAGCCGCCACCTGCCCCAGTGGGTGAGCAGACAAGCCTCTCGGGCTGGTGAGTGCTGGTTGGCACCAATCCTCTGTGCAGAAATCTCTCTGCTTTGCCCTCTGCACCCCTGTTGCTCTGCTCTCCTCCATGGCTCCAAAGCTTCCCCCCTCCGCCACCCACAGTCTCCGCCCACGTAGGGGCTTCCTAGTGTGTGGAGTCCTTTCCTCCTTCTCAGCTCTCTCCCACTGGTGCAGGTCCCATCTCTATTCTTTTGTCTCTATTTTTTCTTTTTTTTTTTTTTGCCCTACCCAGGTACGTGGGGAGTTTGTTGCCTTTTGGGAGGTCTGAGGTGTTCTGCCAGCGTTCAGTAGGGTTTTATTTTGTAGGAGTTGTTCCACATGTAGATGTATTTCTGATGTATCTGTGGGAAGGCAGGTGATCTCCTCGTCTAACTCTTCCACCATCTTGAAGCTCCTCCTCTTGAGTTGAGAAGGTCAAATTTAATAAAGTTTTTATGAACATATTCCTAGTTATATTTTGTAAACATAGAAGTATTTAATTTCAAAAGTTTTGGTCTCTTTGATAATCTGAAATTTATTATGAAATAAGAACTTGTGACTGAATTGCTTAATTTTAGTCAATTTTATGGCTAAGTTAATTAGGGAAACTTAGATATAACAAAAACATATTTGTAAGAGAAAGAAATATTTCTTTAGGGAAACCATTTTATAAATTGAAAATCCTCCAGTGAATAATCCTAGTACACTGACTGTGAGGAAATCAGTCAGGCTGCAGCAATTCAAGTACTTAAAATACTTACTTAGTTGAACCTTATATTTAATTTTTCTTAAAACTTAGTATTTGTATTCTTTTGGTTTGAAAAGTCATATATGCTGACAGATTATTTCAGTTAGTTGAAAGTCATATATGCTGACAGATTATTTCAGTTAGTTGGAACTTATTTTGATGCCATGTGGGAAGAAATCAATGCCTTAGCTCTCTGAGAAATAGACTCGAAGTTTGCATGCAGATGTTCATTGGGATGTATTCTTTGGATCAACAACTGGAAGAGTGAAGAAAATAAGACTGAGCAAAAGAAGCAGTTGAAGTTCAGTGATGTTCAAAGAAGGGCCTCAGCCAATCCCAAAGGAGCTGGGATGACTCTACAAAGTTGTACAACATAAAGGCAAGAAAGGCTGGGCTCCATAGCCTTGCAGGAAGCAGTTATTAGAAATGTTGTTGTTTTTTTTTTTCCAGAAAGGGGGACATGATTTTCAATGAAAGTTTTGGAGAGGTACTCAAATAAATGATGTTAGTAGTTGATAAGTCCAACGGCTAAAGGAATGAGTCTCGAGGGGACATGTATGAACTATGATGGCATCCATTACTATTAAAAAACAACAACAACAAAGAAACTAGAAATATCTTCCCATATTGCACAGCTCAGTTTCAGAAACAAGAATATGGTTCACAATACAGCAACTCTATAGCAATAGATATTAATGAGCTTTCTCATCATATACTTAATGTTCTTTACCTTTTATCTTTTTTTTCTGCTTTGTACTTTTTCAGTTGTGTTCTGTCTCTGGTTTTCATTGCTGCAGCTACTGCTGTTACTGGCTAACTTATCTTTTAAATCATCTAAGTCTTCAGAGATAACACAGCATTCTTTCCGTGGGTCCTCCTTCTTTCTATACACTCTACTGTCTGCTTCTTATCTCACATTCTAATTCCCTAGGGAAGAGAATGCTATTGTTTTAGACCCTCACTATTCAATAAAATGTGTCTCTTGGGCAAATCTTTTGTGCCAGGTCCTATTAAGGGTTGATCTATATAAATGACTGTGTTGTGGCCAAATTAGTGAGAACACAGAGCATACAACATGATGATCTATTTATAAAGAACTTCCCAGAAAGAAGTTCTGAGTAAGGCAGGAAATAAGGGGCTACTCTATAGGGGTCGATTTAAACTGAAGCTCATTGCCTGGCTTACAAATTCATAGTAGCGACCCCCTTACAGGGATTTACCTCCCCCCATAATTTTTGACCCAGCTGGGATTATCAAATTTCACTCTGCACTTAACATTTAGGAAGATAGTTTAAAATGAAGATTGTTAGGGTAACAATAAACATTCTGTATCCATTAGGCTTCAGATAACAACACAACTCTAGTGAGTTTCAGAAGAAAGAGCTCTAAAGGAGGCGGCCAGATGCTTACAAAACTTGGGGGTTGTTTGCCCACCTGGCTCCTGATTCGACTTCCAGGAATAACTCTCAGTACAACACCATGGAACTGGCTTATCAAAAGGGCTGCTTCCCCTGCTGTAATCAGGTCGTTAGGGAATAAAGCAATCTCTGACACAACACATATCAGCAAATGGACAGCACATACCTTCCCTGTTGGCACCAAAAACTATGGAAGAGGCACAGGCATCTATCCTACAGTCATCACAGGAAAATCTGACCACATCCATAACCTTAAATGCAGCAGAAATAGGGGAGACAGCAGAAGCAGTCTCTGCTTCATGATATTCACTTTCATCTTGCAAACTATTACAGATGCATCTACTTGCAGAAGATAATCCTACATGGAATCAAGAGGAAGGCAGTCTTGAGAAAGTTTCCCTATCTTCTAATCTACAATGAGTAAACTAACCTGAACCATCTGCCAAAACCCTCAGTGAATCTGATACTAGTGTCCATGAACCACAAATTGAGAAAGCAAATTATCAGATGGTAACTCATTGGGCAGAAGTTAGTGCATTCTAATAAAGAAAACAAGAAAGTAAATAGAGAGAATGATACTACCAAACATTAAAGAAGAATTAATACCAATCCTTCTCAAACTCTTCCAAAAAACAGAAAAGGAGTGACCTCTTCTAAACTTATTTTATGAGACCAGCATTATCCTTATACCAAAATGAGCCAAAGATGGCATAAGAAAAGAAAATTGCAGGCCAATATCCCTGATGAACATAACTTAAAAAATCCTCAACAAGTTACTAGCAAACCAAGTTCAACAATACATTCAAAGGATCATATGCCATGATTAAGTGGGATTTATTCCAGGGATGCAAGGATGGTTCATCATCTGCAAATTAGTCAGTGTGAAACACCACATTAAAAAATTGAAGAGTGAAAATCAAATGACCATCTCAATAGATGAAAAAGTAGCATTTGACAATATTCAACATTCATTTATGATAAAAACTTTCAACAAAGTGGGCATAGAGGAAATGTACTGCAACATAATAAGGTCATATATGACAAGCCCACAGTTAACATCAGATTGAGTTTCTATATACTAATAATGAACTATCCAAAAGAGAAATTTTTAAAAATAATCCCATCAAAAAGAATAAAATACCTAGGAATAAATTTAAACAAAGAGGTGAAAACTTATATATTGAAAAGTATAAGACATTAATGAAAGAAATTGCAGAGTACATCAATAAATGGAAAAATATTCTGTATCCATGGATTGAAATAATCAATATTGTTAAAATATCCATACTACCCAAAGCAATGTACAGATTTAATATGCTCCCTGTCAAAATTCCAATGGTAATTTTCAAAGAAATAAAACAAATAATACTAAAATTTGTACGGAATCACAAAAAACACTGAATAGCCAAAGCAATCTTGAGAAAGAGCAACAAAGCTGAAGGCGTCATACTCTCTGATTTCAAACCATATTACAAAGCTATAGTAATTAAAACAGTATGGTGTTGGCACAAAAACAAACACATAGATCAATGGAACAGAATAGACAGCCCAGAGATAATAAACCTATTCATATATGGTCAATTAATTTATGACAAAAGAGGCAAGAATATGCAATGGAGAAAGGACAGTCTCTTTAATAAATGGTGTTGGGAAAACTGGACAGCCACAGGCAAAACAATAAAATTGAACCACTATATTACACCAAACACACACAAAAAAACCCCAAATAGATTAAAGACTTCAATTTAAGCCCTGCAACATGAAACTTATAGAAGAAAACATAGATGGTATGTATGTACCTTGACAAAGGTCTTGACAATGATTTTTTGAATCTGATACCAAAAGCAAAAGCAACAAAAGCAAAAATAAATAAGTGGAACTATATTGTACTAAAAAGATTCTGCACAGCAAAGAAAGCCATCAACAAAATGAAAAGACAAGCTACTTAATGGGAGAAAGTATTTGCAAATCATTTATCTCATAATGGGCTAATATCCAAAATATGTGAAGAACACATACATTTCAATAACAAAAAACAAACTGGTACCAAGTCCAAGCTCATACTTCTTGACAAGCCAATAAATCAAGAGACGAGTTGTTGGGACAAGGAATAGTGACTTTATTTGAAAAGACAGCAGACTGAGAAGATGGTGGACTAGTGTTCCAAAGAACCATCTTACCTGAGTTAGAATTCAGGCTTCTTTTATACCAAAAGGGAGGGGATGTTGTTGGTTATTGCAAATTTCTTGGTGCTAAAATACTTTGTTTTTGCATCTCTCCATGTAGGTCAGGTCAGGATGTTCCTGTAAACAAGATAAATGTTATTCTCTGACCTGCAAATTTTTATCTCTATATGAATGGAAAAGTGTTGCACCTTTAAAAGTCAGAGCATTGAGAATGGTCTATCCTGTATATTTCAGGCTAATAAGCAACATTCTTAACTTGCTGTAAAAGTGGTAGAATACAAAGGTCAAAGTAAAGAAACAGATCCAATATGGAGTCATATTTGTTCTTCCCCATTACAAAACAATCCAATTAAAAATGGGCAGAAGATCTGAATAGACATTTTTCCAAAGAAGACATATAGATGACCAACAGGTACATGAAAATATATTCAACATTGTTAATCACCTGGGAAATACAAATCAAAACCACAACGAGATATCACCTTATACATGTTAGAAAGGCTATTATCAAAAAGATAAGAAATAACAAGTGTCAACAAAGATATAGAGAAAAGAGAACCCTTGTGCTCTATTGGTGGGAATGTAAATTGGTACATCCAGCATGGAAAACAGTGTGGAGGTTCCTTAAAAAATTAAAAATTGAACTACTATATGATCCAAAAATTTTGCTTCTGGAGTATTTGTTCAAAGAAAATGAAAACACTAATTTGAAAATATATATGCTCTATATTCATTGCAGCATTATTCATAACAGTCAAGATATGGAGGGCTTCCCTGGTGGCGCAGTGGTTGAGAGTCCGCCTGCCAATGCAGGGGACACGGGTTCGTGCCCCAGTCCGGGAAGATCCCACATGTTGCGGAGCGGTTGGGCCCGTGAGACATGGCCACTGAGCCTGTGTGTCCGGAACCTGTGCTCCGCAATGGGAGAGGCCACAACAGTGAGAGGCCCGCGTACCACAAAGAAAAAAAAGATGAAAACAACCTAAGTGTCCATCAATGAATGAATAAAGAAACTGTGGTATATATATATACAGTGGAATATGATTCAGCCATAAAAAGAATGATGTCTTGATATTTGCAAAAATATGGGAGGGCCTCAAGGGTATTATGTTTGGGAACTAAGTTAGATGGAGGTAGACTAATACCGTGACCTCTCTTATATGTGGAATCTAAAAAATAATAATAAAAGTTTATAGATGTGGAGAATAGAATGGTGGTTGTCAGAGGTCGGGGGGTGGGAGAAATGGGTGAAGGTGGTATAAATTTATTACAAAATACATAATTAATAGTGATCTTTTTTTAAAAAAAGATCATTCAGAATATTAACCTGAAGATTTCTTAAAAAATAAAATTGTGAACAATTTAAATTTACAAAAATGTAGAGAAAAGTTATAAAATTATATATCAAATAACATATGTACCATATATTCATTATGCTCTATTTGTCATAATTATTTTCTATCACTTTTCTTAAAAGTAATATCATTTATGGATACAATTAGAAACTCAGCCCATCCTTCTCCCTTTCTTACTTGCTCAAAAAAAAAAAGAAAACAGGGTGGGTAGTAGGCTTTCTTAACATGTCTGGATTCTACAGTGTTATTAAATATGTCCTAATTACTTTAAAGTATATAAAGATACTATCTATGATTTTCCTTTTTCTTTTTGTAAAATATTTGTGGACTTTTAAATAGATACAGCATTGAATGTTATAGTTTATTAATCTTCGACCTTAAATATTACAATTTAAACTACTGGATAATATTGTCAACTACATTAAAACAATGGACTGATTACTTAATAAAATCATAGTTAATATGGCCCCAAGGCATATCATCCAGAATTCCTCTTTAGTGCTGTTTCCTGCCTTGTTTCTAAGGCTGATAAAGCAGAGAGGAAGGAGGCAAGAGGAGATAATGCATGAAGCAGCAGCACTGAGGGCAGCCAAGGCATCACTTAGCAATTGCCACTCACTCAGGGACAAATGTGCTACTTCTCTCACTGCACCCTCTGCCATAGGTGAAGTCCCATGAAATTAATACAATCTACAGATTTTTCCTTTTAATTTGTAAAATAAGAAAACTGGATAAAACCTATTGTGCTGCCACATGAGTTTCTGTAACACAAACTAGCTAACACACATTTGGTAAAAATGGGAATGTCACAGAAACATTGTATTGACTTGATTTTTCCCCACACCATTCCCCAGTTAATTAATCCAAGGGATTTAATTTAGGGGCAGAGGGGTTGGAAGAGATACCACACAGCTTTAGGTAATTACTAGATTCCACCTGCTCCTTCCATAACTCTTATCCTGACAGTGGATCCTACATTCATTCCTTCTACAGCCCTGCACACAGACTGCTGATGTTCAGGAGGTGATGCTGAGCCTCAGAGAGATTCTCCCCTGACACTGACAATTCATTATGTGCCTGAATTTTCCCTATTATGGTAGGAAAAGAGATGTCAAATGCAAGGGACTTCTTAGTCTACAGTTGTTTAAATACGCCATCTTTCATATCCTTCTTCTCCCCCTATTCCCAAACCACCCCTTCTAAGGGAGGTAACACTGAAGAAGTTACCTGCTTGTTGGAAGATTTTCCCTCTGGCCCTCTGTTCGTGGTATCTGATTTATAAATTTGCTCATTGAATACTTTCAAAATCAGTAAAACATGCCTACTAATTTTTATATGAAAACAAAAACCCTCTTATCTGGTCCAAGTGGTCTTGTTAGTTTTAAAAGACTAAAACTGGAAGTGGGTCCTCATTTTTCCTTAGTGTAGACCTTCATGTGGCTTGCACTCAAGGGGCATTTCATCTGGGTAGTGAACAAAACTGGCTACTTTCCAAGGGCTCCCTTGAACTGGATTCATGCTGGAAGAATCTTGAAGGATGGTCATTTTCTGAAGTAGTCATTTCACTTTTTTTTTTTCTTTGAACCTGAGCGAGCTTTTCCATTTTTCACCAATAGAAGATTCAAGTCCTCTAGAACTTTGTTCCTTTGTTTCTCACCAGTTTTGTTTCAAATATTTTTCTGTTTAAAGCTGTTCTCTCTGCCTGTTGCAGGTCACAATCCACCAGCTGATCTTTGCTCATTGTTGGATAGTACAGGTAGGGAGTGATGAAGTACCTTTTCCCAATCATCCAGAAAGTCTCTCCCTGACCTTTGCCCTATAACACCATCCCCCCCACCTCACAGACCTCATTCACTATTTGAGGATTTCTCATGGTTTTGTGACAGATGGAAATGTGATAAAGCAACCCTACTGACTTCATTCCAGAAGCAGTACACACTTTATCTCTAAATAAGCATTATTGGATATCTGGGGACTCCAGCACCAATAATTTAAGATGATGTTTCATCTTGAAGACACCGAGTACAGTTTTTCTGGTGGCGTCTTTAAAATCTTAGCATCATGGCCACTGCTATTCTTCTGCAGGGGGCTTGATACTGTTACTGAGCAAGGTTCTTGGACTCCTTTATCAATAGAAACTGATAAGTGTACAGACAACAAATTCAGGCAAGGCTTTATTGGGAGCAAAAACAAGTAACAGGTTCCCTTGCTTGCTCCCTAGAGGAGCTCCCTAGGGTGGGAGCTGGTCCCTTAAATCAGGTGAGGGAAGGGGCAGGATCAGGGGTCAGGGTGGAGGAGTAGCTTGGGTGGTCTGCCTACCCCCTTGGTGGTGCCATGTGCAGGGATCATGTGTAGTACCCTGCTTTTGCTCAGGACGCCTCAGAAGTGGCAGTTGGGGTTTTGGTCTTTCTGTATCTTTCTGTCCATAATTTGCCCCAGCTGTACATGCATGCAGTTATTTCTAGTCCCTTGTCGTTTCTTTGTATTCTGTTGCTCGAGGAGACATTTGTCCAGGTGCCAGCACTGTAGCAAAGGGTCCCAGCCTGTCTCAACCCTACCATATACATATTAGTGGAGGAAAATATTAAGAACCTTTGATGGGGCACTATTTTAAGGCATGTTATATCATCACATAATTATCTAATTGAATCAAAACCATAAACAACATTATGATGTATTATTAGACCCGTAATAAAAATAAAGAGATAAAGCCATGAACTTTAAGTGATATTCCTGAGGTCACACAGCTAGAAAGTGCAGGAGTGAGTAATAGGATTCAATTTGTCCTACTCTACAATCATTCTCTCAAAAATCTTTCCATTATACCTGGCTACTTATTGTTTTTATATATACATGAAATAATCAGGGAATGTTGTTAAATATATGTTTATTAGAAAAAAATTAATATCCAATAGGGCAGTTTAGATCAACATTTCACAAACTTGAATGATATTTTAAAGCACAAGCAGTTCCATCAAACCCCATTGTTGTTTTAAACTCTTTTTAATTTCAAGTACTTCAGTATATACAAATATAAAAGGAAGGGTAAAAATCTTTTACTTATAACCCCAAGAACCAAACAATTTTATACACTAAATGAAGCAAACCCCAAAACACATAAACTCTAAATTCATATTATATTATGGTTGATGGTGTTGTGCTGAAATTAAATCATTCCTTACAGCAGCGGTGCCCAACCTTTTTGGCACCAGGGACCGGTTTCATGGAGGAAAAGTTTTCCACAGACCGGGGTGGGGGTGGGGTATGGGAGGGGGTATGGTACAGGTGGTAATGCTAGTGATGGGGAACAATGGGGAGCAGCAGATGAAGCTTTGTTTGCTCGCTTGCCGCTCACCTCCAGCTGTGTGGCCCAGTTCCTAACAGGCTGGAGGTGGGGGACCCCTGCCTTACAGAATGAATATGGTAATGACTGTTATAGTCAGACTCTTATATTTGACATACCTGTACTGCTGTTTGCCAGGGAATGGCACAAATATCTCACTACTACCTCCTTTTCAAACTACTGTGAAATCTTTTCCAGAATGTTCTAAGGTTATGTGGCATTTATTTGGCACAAAAGCATATTTACTAAAGCACCATATATTAAATCTTCCTCTGTTCTTTTTCATCAAAGTGAGCCAACCCAAGTAAAAGGGTGTGGTATACAAGTTAATGCAAACCTGATTGCCAGGCTGGACATTAAAATTTGAAGGTGTTTGCTGAACCAGATAACCCAGAGTATACATATGATAATTTTTTATAATGTTTTGGCTTTATATTATTTGCAATAATTTGGGGCTGATATACACCCTTCATGAACCTTAGTTTACTTATCCATAAAATTAAGATAAAAATAATAGCTACCTTATAAACTTATATAAATATTAAAAGAGTTAAAATGTGTTCAATCCTTAGAAAATGTCTTTCACACTCAACTCTAAATAACTATTAACTTTTATTGTTAACAATTTTTATCCTAAAATGAACACAAGCTATTTTAGAAATTAGTATTAAAAGCTAACCAACAGGGCTTCCCTGGTGGCACAGTGGTTGAGAGCTCACCTGCTGATGCAGGGGACGTGGGTTTGTGTCCCAGTCCGGGAGGATCCCACATGCTGCGGAGCAGCTGGGCCCGTGAGCCATGGCCACTGAGCCTGCACGTCCGGAGGCTGTGCTCCACAATGGGAGAAGCCACAACAGTGAGAGGCCCGCGTACCACAACAACAACAACAACAAAAAGCTAACCAACAAAACTCTTAGAAGAAAAACATAGACAGAACATTCTTTGACATAAAACTGTAGCAAAATTTTTTTGGAGCTGCCTCCTAAAGCAAAGGAAAGAAAAGCAAAAATAAACAAATGAGACCTAATTAAATATAAAAGATTTTGGAAAGGAAACCATCGACAAGATGAAAAGACAACCTATTGAATGGGAGAAAATATTTGCAAATGATATGACCAATAAGGGGTTAATACTGAAATATATAAACAGCTCATACAACTCAATATTAAAAAAAACCTAGTTGAAAAATGGGTAGAAGTCCTGAATAGAAATTTTTCCAAAAAGATATACAGAGGGCCAACAGGCACATGAAAAGATGCTCAACATCTCTAAACATTAGAGAAACGCAAATCAAAACCACAATAAGATATCATCTCACAACTATCAGATAAGGGCACCATCAAAAAGAACACAAATAACAAATGTTGGTGAGGATATGGAGAAAAGGGAACCTTAGTACACTGTTGGTAGGGATGTAAACTGGTGTGGCCACTATGGAAAATAGTATGAAGTTTCCTCAAGAAACTAAAAATAAAACTACCATATGATCCAGCAATTCCACTCATGGGTATAAATCCAAAGAAAACAAAAGCAATGATTTGAAAAGGTATAGTCACCTCAGTGTTCATAGCAGCATTATCTACAACAGCCAAGATATGGAAGCAACCTAAATGTCCATCAACAAGTGAATGGATAAAGAAGATGTGGTATATATATATATATATATATATATATATATATATATATATACACACACACACAATGGATGATTACTTGGCCATGAAAAGGAATAAAATTCTGCCATTTGCAACAACATGGATGGACCTAACTTGTATTATGTTTAGTGAAATATGACAGAGAAAGACAAATACTGTCATCTATACATGTATTCTAAAAATTAAACAAATATATATAGGAATATAACAAAACAGAAACACACTCAGAGATACAGAGAACAAACTATGGTTACCAGTGGGGAGAGGGAAGGAAGGAAGGGCAATATAGTGGTAGGGGATTAAGAGGTACAAACTACTATGTGTAAAATATATAAAATACAGGAGCTTCAAGATGGCAGAACAGTAAGACGTGGAGATCACCTTCCTCCCGACAAATACATCAGAAATATATCTACATGTGGAACAACTCCTACAGAGCACCTACTGAATGCTGGCAGAAGACCTCAGACCTCCCAAAATGCAAGAAACACCCCACATACCTGGGTAGGGCAAAAGAAAAAAAGAAAAAACAGAGACAAAAGAATAGGGATGGGACCTGCACCAGTGGGAGGCGAGACTGCGGGTGACGGAGGAGGGAAGCTTCAGAGCCACGGAGGAGAGCTCAGCAACAGCGGTGCAGAGTGCAAAGTGGAGAGATTCCCGCATGGAGCATCGGTGCCAACCAGCATACACCAGCCTGAGAGGCTTGTCTGCTCACCCACCGAGACGTGGGGAGACTGAGAACTGAGGCTCAGGTTTCGAAGGTCAGATCCCAGGGAGAGGATGGGGTTGGCTGCGTGAACACAGCCTGAACGGGAGAAGTGTGCCACGGGGAAAAAGTCTGGAGCTGCCTCTTCGTTTCCTGGTGCGCGAGGAGAGGGGATTAAGAGCTCTGCTTAAAGGAGCTCCAGAGACGGGCGCAAGCCGCGGCTAACGGCGTGGACCGCAGAGACGGGCATGAGATGCTAAGGCTGCTGCTGCCGCCACCAAGAAGCCTGTGTGCAAACACAGGTCACTCTCCAAATCTCCCATCCTGGAAGCCTGTGCAGCCCGCCACTGCCAGGGTCCCGTGATCCAGGGACAACATCCCCGGGAGAACGCATGGCGCGCCTCAGGCTGGTGCAACGTCATGCTGGCCTCTGCCGCCACAGGCTCGCCCCGCATCCATTCCCCTCCCTCCCCCTGGGCTGAGTGAGCCAGAGCCCCCGAATCAACTGCTCCTTTAACCCCGTCCTGTCTGAGTGAAGAACAGATGCCCTCAGGCTACCTACATGCAGAGGCGGGGCCAAATTCAAAGCTGAGCCCCAGGAGCTGTGCGAACAACGAAGAGAAAGGGAAATCTCTCCTAGCAGCCTCAGAAGCAGTGGATTAAATCTCCACAATCAACTTGAGGTACCCTGCACCTGTGGAATACCTGAACAGACAACAAACTATCCCAAATTGAGGAGGTGGACTTTGGGAGCAATGATATATATATATTTGTATGCTTCCATGTGTGATTTTGTCTGTATAGATTTGCTTTTAACATTTGTCCTAGGGTTCTGTCTGTCCCTTTTTTTTTTTACTTAAAATTTTTCTTTCTTTTCTTTTTTTTTTTTTTTTTGTGGTATGTTGGCCCCTCACTGTTGTGGCCTCTCCCCCGGAACACAGGCTCCGGACGCGCAGACTCAGTGGCCATGGCTCACGGGCCTAGCGGCTCTATGGCATGCGGGATCTTCCCGGACCGGGGCAGGAACCCATGTCCCCTGCATCGGCAGGTGGACTCTCAACCACTGCGCCACCAGGGAAGCCCAAAAAATTTTCTTTTCTTAATAATTATTTTTTATTTTACTAACTTTATTTTATTTTATGTTACGTTATTTTATTTTATTTTATCTTCTTTCTTTCTTTTTTCCGTTCTTTCTTTCTTTCATTCTCCCTTTTATTGTGAGCTGCATGGATAACAGGCTCTTGGTGCTCCAGCCAGACATCAGGGCTCTGCCTCTGAGGTGGGAAAGCCAACTTCAGGACACTGGTCCACAAGAGACCTCCCAGGCCCATGGAACATCAAACAGGGAAAATCTCCCAGAGATCTCCATCTCAACACCAAGACCCAGCTCCACTCAATAACCAGCAAGCTACAGTGGTGGACACCATATGCCAAACAACTAGCAAGACAGGAACACAACCCCATCCATTAGCACACAGGCTGCCTAAAATCATAATAAGGCCACAGACACCTCAAAACACACCACCAGACGTGGACCTGTCCACCAGAAAGACAAGATCCATCCACCCACCAGAACACAGACATTAGTCCCCTCCACCAGGAAGCCTACACAACCCACTGAACCAACCTTAGCCACTGAGGACAGACACCAAAAATAATGGGAACTATGAACCTGCAGCCTGCAAAAAGGAGACCCCAAACACAGTAAGTTAAGCAAAATGAGAAGACAGAGAAACACACAGGAGATGAAGGAGCAAGGTAAAACCCCACCAGACCTAACAAATGAAGAGGAAATATGCAGTCTACCTGAAAAAGAATTCAGAATAATGATAGTAAAGATGACCCAACATCTTGGAAATAGAATGGAGAAAATACAAGAAACGTTTAACAGGTACCCAGAAGAACTAAAGAGCAAACAAACAATGATGAACAACACAATAAATGGAATTAAAAATTCTCTAGAAGGGATCAATAGCAGAATAACTGAGACAGAAGAATGGATAAGTGACCTGAAAGATAAAATAGTGGAAATAACTACTGCAGAGCAGAATAAAGAATGAAAAGAATTGAGGGCAGTCTCAGAGACCTCTGAGACAACATTAAACACACCAATATTCGAATTAAACGGGTCCCAGAAGAAGAAGAGAAGAAGAAAGGGTCTGAGAAAATATTTGAAGAGAGTATAGTTGAAAACTTCCCTAACATGGGAAAGGAAATAGTTAATCAACTTCAGTAAGCACAGAGAGGCCCATACAGGATAAATCCAAGGAGAAACACGCCAAGACACATATTAATTAAACTATCAAAAGTTACATACAAACAAAAAATATTAAAAGAAGCAAGGGAGAAACAACAAATAACACACCAGGAAATCCCCTTAAGGTTAACATCTGATCTTTCCGCAGAAACTCTGCAAGCAGAAGGGAGGCGCAGGACATAGTTAAAGTAATGAAGGAGAAAACAACCAAGATTACTCTACCAAGCTAGGATCTCATTCAGATTTGATGGAGAAATTAAAAGCTTTACAGACAAGCAAAAGCTAAGAGAATTCAGTAGCACCAAACCAGCTTTACAACAAATGCTAAAGAAACTTCCCTAGGCAGGAAACACAAGTGAAGGAAAAGACCTTCAATAACAAACACAAAACAATTAAGAAAATGGTAATAGGAACATATATATCAATAATTACCTTAAATGTAAATGGATTGAATGCTTCAACCAAAAGACATAGACTGGCTGAATGGATACAAAAACAAGACCCATATATATGCTGTCTAAAAGAGACCCACTTCAGACCTAGGGCCACATACAGACTGAAAGGGAAGGTTGGAAAAAGATATTCCATGCAAATGGAAATCAAAAGAATGCTGGTGTAGCAAGTCTCATATCAGACAAAATAGACTTTAAAACAAAGACTATTATAAGAGACAAAAAAGGACATTACATAATCATCGAGGGAGCAATCCAAGAAGATATAACAATTGTAAATATGTATGCACACAACACAGGAGCACCTCAATACATAAGGCAAATGCTAACAGCCATAAGAGGGGAAATCGACAGCAACACAATCATATTAGGAAAATATAACACCCCACTTTCACCAATGGAGAGATCATCCAAAATGAAAATATATATGGAAACACAAGCTTAAATAATACATTAAACAAGATGGACTTAATGATATTTATAGGATATTCCATCCAAAAACGACATAATACACATTCTTCTCAGGTGCTCATGGAACATTCTCCAGGATAGATCATATCGTGGATCACAAATCAAGCCTGAGTAAATTTAAGAGAATTGAAATTGTATCAAGTATCTTTTCTGACCACAACGTGATGAGACTAGATACCAATTACAGGAAAAAATCTGTAAAAAATACAAACACATGCAGGCTAAACAATACACTACTTACTAACAAAGAGATCACTGAAGAAATCAAAGAAGAAATCAAAAAATACCTAGAAACAAATGACAATGAACACACGACCACCCATAATGTATGGGATGCAGCAAAAGCAGTTCTAAGAGGTAAGTTTATAGCAATACAATCTTATGTTAAGAAACAGGAAACATCTTGAATAAACAACCTAACCTTACACCTAAAGCAATTCGAGAAAGAAGAACAAAAAGCCCCCCAAAGTTAGCAGAAGGAAAGAAATCATAAAGATCAGATCAGAAATAAATCAAAAAGAAACAAAGGAAACAATAGCAAAGATCAATAAAACTAAAAGCTGGTTCTTTGAGAAAATAAACAAAATTGATAAACCGTTAGTTAGACTCATCAAGAAAAAAAGGGAGAAGACCCAAATCAATAGAATTAGAAATGAAACAGGAGAAATAACAACTGGCACTGCTGAAATACAAAGGATCATGAGAGATTACTACAAGCAACTCTATGCCAATAAAATGGACAACCTGGAAGAAATGGACAAATTCTTAGAAATGCACACCCTTCCAAGTCTGAACCAGGAAGAAATAGAAAATATGAACAGACCATCACAAACACTGAAATTGAAACTGTGATTAAAAACTTTCCAACAAACAAAAGCCCAGGACCAAGTGGCTTCACAAGCAAATTCTATCAAATATTTAGAGAAGAATTAACACTTTTCCTTCTCAAACTCTTCCAAAATATAGCAGAGGGAGGAACACTCCCAAACTCATTCTACAAGGCCACCATCACCCTGATACCAAAACCAGACAAAGATGTCACAAAAAAGAAAACTATAGGCCAATATCACTGATGAACATAGATGCAAAAATCCTCAACAAAATGCTTGCAAACAGAATCCAGCAGCACATTAACATGATCATACACCATGATCAAGTGGGGTTTATGCCAGGAATGCAAGGATTCTTCAATATATGCAAATCAATCAATGTGTACACCATATTAACAAATTGAAGGAGAAAAAACATATGATCATCTGAATAGATGCAGAGAAAGCTTTTGACAAAATTCAACACCCATTTATGATAAAAACCCTCCAGAAAGTATGCATAGAGGGAACTTTCCTCAAGGTAATAAAGGTCATATATGACAACCCCACAGCCAACATCATCCTCAATGGTGAAAAACTGAAACCATTTCCACTAAGATCAGGAAAAAGACAAGGTTGCCCACTCTCACACTACTATTCCACATAGTTTTGGAAGTTTTAGCCACAGCAATCAGAGAAGAAAAAGAAATAAGAGGAATCCAAATTGGAAAAGAAGTAAAGCTGTCACTGTTTGCAGTTGACATGATACTATACATTGAGAATCCTAAAGATGCTACCAGAATACTACTAGAGCTAATCAATGAATTTGGTAAAGTAGCAGGATACAAAATTAATGCACAGAAATCTCTGGTGTTCCTATACGCTAATGATGAAACATCGGAAAGTGAAATTAAGAAAACACTCCCATTTACGATTGCCACAAAAAGAATTAAATATCTAGGAATAAACCTACCTAAGGAGACAAAAGACCTGTATGCAGAAAATAGAAGGCACTGATGAAAGAAATTAAAGATGATACAAATAGATGGAGAGATATACCATGTTCTTGGATTGGAAGAATTAACATTGTGAAAATGACTATACTACCCAAAGCAATCTACAGATTCAGTGCAATCTCTATCAAGCTACCAAGGGCAGTTTTCACAGAATTAGAACAAAAAAGTTCACAATTTGTATGGAAAAAACAAAAGACCCCAAATAGCCAAAGCAATCTTGAGAAAGAAAAAAGGAGCTGGAGGAATCAGGCTCTCAGACTTCAGACTATAATACCAAGCTACAGTAATCAAGAAAGTATGGTACTGGCACGAAAACAGAAACATAGATCAATGGACCAGGAGAAAAGAAAGCCCAGAGAAAAACCCACGCACATATGGTCATCTTAGTTTTGATAAAGGAGGCAAGAATATACAATGGAGAAAAGACATCCTCTTCAATAAGTGGTGCTGGGAAAACCAGACAGCTACATGTAAAAGAATGAAATTAGAACACTCCCTAACACCATACACAAGAATAAACTCAAAAAGGATTAAAGACCTAAATGTAAAGCCAGACACTGTCAAACTCTTAGAGGAAATCATAGGAAGAACACTCTATGACATAAATCACAGCAAGATCCTTTTTGACCCACCTCCTAGAGAAATGGAAAGAAAATCAAAAATAATCAAATGGGACCTAATGAAACTTAAAAGCTTTTGCACAGCAAAGGAAACCGTAAACAAGACGAAAAGACAGCCTGCAGAATTGGAGAAAGTATTTGCAAATGAAGCAACTGACAAAGGATGAATCTCCAAAATTTACAGGCAGCTCAATATCAAAAAATCAAACAACCGAATCCTAAAATGGGCAGAAGAACTCAATAGACATTTCTAAAGAAGATATACAGATTGCCAGCAAACACATGAAAGAATGCTCAATATCATTAATCATTAGAGAAATTAAAACTACAATGAGATATCATCTCACACCACTCTGAATGGCCATCATCAAAAAAGCTAGAAACAATCAATGCTGCAGAGGGTGTGGAGAAAAGGGAACCCTCTTGCACTGTTGGTGGGAATGTAAATTGATACAGCCACTATGGAGAACAGTATGGCAGTTCCTTAAAAAACTAAAAATAGAACTACCATATGACCCAGCAATCCCACTACTGGGCATATACCCTGAGAAAACCATAATTCAAAAAGAGTCATGTACCACAATGTTCATTGCAGCTGTATTTACAATAGCCAGGACATTGAAGCTACATAAGTGTCCATCAACAGATGAATGTATAAAGAAGATGTGGCACATAAATACAATGGAATATTACTCAGCCATAAAAAGAAACGAAATTGAGTTATTTGTAGTGAGGTGGATGGACCTAGAGTCTGTCATACAGAGTGAAGTAAGTCAGAAAGAGAAAAAAAAAATACCATATGGTAACACACATATATGGAATAATAAAAAAAAAGTTCTGAAGAATCTAGGGTCAAGAAGGGAATAAAGACATGGACCTACTAGAGAATGGACTTGAGGATACCAGGAGGGGGAAGGGTAAGCTGGGACAGAGTGAGAGAGTTTCATGGACATATATACACTACCAAACATAAAGTAGATAGCTAGTGGGAAGCAGCTGCATAGCACAGGGAGATCAGCTCAGTGCTTCGTGACCACCTAGAGGGGTGGGATAGGGGGTGTGGGAGGGAGGGAGATGCAAGAGGGAAGAGATATGGGGACATATGTATATGTATAACTGATACACTTTGTTATAAAACAGAAACTAATACACCATTGTAAATCAAATATACTCCAATAAAGATGTTAACAAAAAAAATCAAGGATATATTGTATAGCACAGGGAATATAGCCAATGTTATATAATAATTTTAAGTGGAGTATAATGTATAAAAATACTGAATCACTATGTTGTGCACCTGAAACTAATATAATATTGTAAATCAACTATACTTCAGTTAATAAAGCAAAACAAAAATACTAACCAACCTTGAGAATATATCCATAGCGTCCAGTATTATAGAAACCCAGTTTGACAAATGCCATTTTGACTCTCTATACTATCTATGTCACAGAGATGTGATTCACACATAACCATATTATACAGAATAATTATTTCCAGGTTAATTGCTTCTATTTTGCAAAAATAATTTCCTTACTTAAACGTATGAATATTTGAATAGGAAATTTCTGCTATTTACCTGTCTACAGGCTCAACTATCAAATCATCTGTCAAATTTTGAATATTTACATTTAAATATTCTGAGCTTTTTATCACAAGTGATCTGGCACTGGATTATTTTTCTTTTGAATTCCTAGAAAATTTGGACTGAAATGAGTTTGGCCAAAAATGTGGATTTGTATTGATATACTCTTTTCTTTTTCCTTATGTACAAATTATACATCTTTTAGAGTCATCACGTCTTACTGATTACTTTAAAAGCTTCAGACATTTCACAATTCCTATTTATTTGGATTCAGTCCAAAAAAGCTGTCAAATTATTCCACCCACTTTTTTCAAATTCTCTTTACCATGAGCCTCAAAGCTGTGGAAATTAGATGCATGATTACATGGGAAAGCAGATGTTGTGCTGACCCCAGTTGAGACAACCCATAGTCATTTGGGCTTCTCTTGTGAGCATGGACCCTATTGAAGCTCCATTTCCACAGGCCTATGGCAATGTATTTTCCCCTCAAAGGTAGAAATTGTTTGCTACGTGAAACTCCTGAAAGAATGACACTCAATTTTCTAATGGGAGAGAGAATTGAGGACAGGCAAAGAATGAATTATCCTCCTTCTTCCCCCACAGATTTATGATAAATTAGTAATTCACTATTTTAAAATTTTTGTTTACTTTTTAACTTTTTTATTGTCAAGAAATAGAAGATCATAAAACTTTATGAGATTCATGTGTCATTTATTAAAAGTTGCAATCCTCAGTTCCACCTAGATAAAAATCATTAGAATATCACTAAATTTTATGAATTGTCAGGATATTTTTTTTTTCTCCTTGCTGGAGAGTTAGTCATAAAAAAAAAGGAATATTAATTCAAACAAGAAACTTTAAGTTAGTTATTGAAAAAATCTCTACAAAAATCTATCAGTAATTATTTAATTCTTCTGCTGCTAGCCATTTACTATCAGAGTAAAACCATGATTTCTATCATACATACCACTTTCTCTTCAAGGAAAGAAAGGACAAAGTTTACTACAATCCAGTTTTCTTCGTAGAGCTATTAGGTTACACAAAGACCCTATATCTATGTATTCCTTGCAGGCTTTTTCAACAAGATCACTTACAGCTTTGAGAATCAATTTTCCTAGCAATGTCATGGCTTGCTTACATACTCAACTACATAAAAATTTTCCTCATCTTTCTGGACTGTGTGTTCTAACTAATTAGTTCTACTGAATTCTGAACATTTTAAAAATGGTCCATATCATTTAAAAAGACAATGCAAGACTCTACAATGTCCAGCAGGATAAACTAACTTGGTGACAGCCCGATTATCACATTACTGCTTCCTACATGAAACATCTTCCAAAAGTTTTATAATTGAACTGTACAAAACAACAACTACCACATGAGCCACAACAATGATAATGTCATCAACTGCATAAAGGAGATTAAATTCAGTAAAGATGATAATAGAAGTTTCCTGATATTGGGCTTGTACCGGATTGGTTTCAGTTCTCTGTAACATAGATGCTACTGATCACAAAGTAATTGTCAGGAAAAGAAAATCAGCCAGCTAGATCCTATGAGCTGATTAGCATAAGGGAAATCTACACTTGTGAACACAGACAAAACCTAGCTTTGCAGAACACAATGATTGTAATTGGCATAACTGTTTGACCCCTAGTTGAAGCGGGGATTCTTTTGGTTCCATTCTTCTTTTAGAGTCATTGTATGAAATGAAGGCAGAAAGCTTCCATTCTAGCCCTTTCGATTTCTCTTCTCCCCTCTATTAGTCAGCTTATAAAGCTCTAACTGCTAGCCCTAAGATACTGGTTGTGTGATAAAGGAGCAAATGTTGCCATTGGAAACTTTAGTTTGGCTCATTTACTGTCCTGGAAACAACAACAAAAAGAAACAAAAGAGAAATGTACTTTGTAAGTGTTTTAAAGAACGGCCAAAATGATGAAAACCAATCTAACAAAGAATCTGTGAATCAAATAGCCAGCACTTTGCTTTACACAATCAGTATCATTTCCCCTATCAGTTTAAAAATGATATTGAGACTGAAACGCACCTTTTTTACAGTGTAAAAACAACTTACCTATTTATATCTGTGTATTTTACTGTTGTAGGGAGTAAATTCACTTTTATACAGTCTGCATTGTGATGTGTCTTGGATGACATTTCAACTGTGACTCAGCTTCCAACAACAAAATTCAGAATATGTTCCCGTCTAAAACTTATTTGCTGAAATTAGTGGTCATAAAATAGTTAAGATATATTGAACACTTACTTTATGCCAGGTTCTCTTCTAAGTGCTTTTACAAGTACTAACTCATTTGACCCTACCAATGAGCCTATGAAAGAGGAATTAATATTATCTCCATTTTATAGACGAGGACACTGAGAGCCAGTGAGGTAAATGTTCCCAGAGCTCATAAGTAATCAAACTGGAATTCAAAACCAGGCAGTCTTGCTTCAAATTCATTCTCCTAACCACTATATGAGACATGCCAATATAAAGTAAATGATTAAGAAGGTAATATGGTACTGTGGAACTGGATTTAAAAGTTCCACAACCAAGCTTGAGCAAAATAGTTCATTGTACTGGGGCTCAGTTTTTCCATCTGTAAGCTAAGGGCATTATTTTCAAATTATATGTATAATTTGTATAAATGTGTATTTTAATCTATTATGTATTACATATGTATATTTTACAAATAAATTTTTTCTAGAATTAATGCTGATCTCCATTTATGTACTGTGTTGCATGGACCTCTTTACAACAATGAAAGTGTCATAACTGCAAGTCTCTGCATGAGCATAATGTATCTACTTTCTCTCTGTACCCACTTTATAAGTGATAAGTGAGTTTATCTTTCCACTCTGAATTTGCTGCATTCCTTTTGTGCTATAACTTAGAGTATTCATTAACATATTTGGAATTTGCTGATGGCTAGGTTTTCTAAATTTTGTGTTCTAGTGAGAAAAGAAAAATTATGCCAGACACACTGTGGACACACAAATTATGCCCAATACTGTTCTCTTTCATTTTTTCAGTTTCATTGGGAAGTAACTGACATATATCACTGTATAAGTTTAAAGCATATAGCATGCTGGTTTGACTTACATATACTGTGAAGTGATCACCATAGTAGGTTTAGCTAACATCCATCTTCTCTTATAGATGCAATAAGAAGAAAAGAAAGAGAGAAAAAAGGAAAATAATTTTCTTCTTATCAACACTGCTCTTGAACATTCATTGCAACCTTTACTACATCATTAAGAGGAAAATGAGCTCCACACAAAGATCATAAAACACTAAAGGTGAAGAGATTTTAAAATATAATAATCATATTCTAAAACAATTATCTGAGAAATCAAACAGCCATAAAGACAAACAAACAAACAAAAGTAAATAAAAATCATTTGGTAAAGCTGCTGGCCTTTCAGGTTATGATCAATTTTTGTGGAAATTCCTTGTGAGAACTAAGATGAAAGTAAAGTGAGAAAATGATTTTAAAGCTTTGTGTTTTTCAGAGAGGTTATTCAAAACACATAAATATCATGCCCTTTCACCCCTGTGTGGTTAATATGAGGCCCCTTGTCTTAACTGAAACATATATGTAATTGAAGGAAATTAAAATAAATTAAAATTTCATATTTTGATGGATATTTAATGACTATCTTGATACCAATCTTGTGCTGCTCAGCAACAATAATCCTTCATTAATTCTCCACCACATTAATACAAAAGGAAAAAGAAGAAGAAAAAAAGAAAACTTTTCCCACTCCTTTGTTCATTCTTCTGAATCCAGCTAAATTTTCACCAAATACTTCCTTGAAGTAGTCTATACCACCCCCAGCAACAAATTGGATTTAAGGGTCCACTTCCTTGTATCACTATATAAAAAGTGCTTTGTATCCTAGGCTCCCTTGCCTAGTGATTTCTTAGGATATGAAAATATGGTACGGCTTATAGGTACATGGGAGAAAATCTTATCACACTTCTGTGATGTATATCCCATACAGGAACAGTATGTGGTTATACCTTAGACTCATCAATTGGTGTTTTAAAAAACTCAGCAATTTTCACCCATGCCTTTCTTCTATATTTTGTGTGTGTGAGTGATGGTGCAAACTTTGAACTGAGTAAAATATTTTATCAATTATACTTATCATTTTATTCCTTACTATATGTAAGTTATTTTTAAAGCTGTTGTTTAGCTTTTTTCCTGTACCTTTCTATCGAAAGGATCATTGATCATATTCAGGTTGTTAATATTTCATATCTGCTTGCTACAACCATATCATAGCCTGTCTTGCTGCCTCATTTTTATTTCATTCGATTGTATTTTGTTCATAGCTACTAGAAGGTGATTGTATACATTAGATAATGTGATCTGATCTCCTTTCCATTTGATAGGAGTATGTTTGTTAATGTGATTTAATTACTTTTCCATGTGATACATTAGGTCAATTGTCTGACAGGACCACACAATATTTATTCCTAGCTAAATATATTATTAATTGCATTTTAATTCACACTTAAAATATACATATAATTCAAACATAGAGCATAATTTGGAGTGTACTTCTATGAGTTTTGAAAATGCATACAGATATGTAACCATCACCATAATCAAGATACAGAATAGTTCCATCACTCCCTAAAATGACATTATGCTGAACTTTTGAGTCAGTTTCTCCATCCAACCACTGATCTTTATTCTATTTCTATAACATTGCCTCTCCAAAATATCACATAGATGGAATCATATAATATATAATCTTCTCAGTCTGGCCACTTTCATCTGCATAATGTGTTTGTGATTTAACCATGTTGTTTGGTATATCAATAATTTTTTTCCTTTATTTTCTCTGAGTAATATTCCAATTTATCCACTCACTAGTCGAAGAACGTTGTTTCTAGTTTTTGATGATTATGAATAAAGCTGTTAAAACATGTGTGTACAGATTTTGGGGTTAATATAAGTTTACATTTCCTTTAGGTAAATACTTAGAAGTACAGTTACTGGGATATTTAGTAAGTACATGATCAGCTTCATAAGAAACTGCCCAGCTGTTTTCCAAAGTGTCTGTACCAGTGTGCACTCCAACCAGCAGTGAAGGAGAATTCCAGCTACTTTACATCCTCTCTAGTACTTGATATGGTCTGATTTTTTTTTTTATGTTAACACTGTGATAGATGTGTTAGGGAACCATTCACCAAAACGACCCGACTTGGCCAGGCAGGAAAATAGCTGCTTGCCTGAGTTATCTCACAACAGGAGATCTCAATAAGGAACACAGAACTGACAATCTACCTACCGTCAGCCAAAACAATCTGGAAGGGGCCAAAAGGAGGGAAGAGTTGTCAAGCCATAATATGTCCTGTCAACCTCCCAGAAACCCTCACACTGGAATCCATCTTGGCTGATAGATGTGTGTGCCCACAGGAAGGACTCTGAGGTAGACCAAATATGGGCACAAGCAAGATGACTGAACAGAGACAACCTGGAAAACTAGCCCGATTCCCATAAGACCTGAGACTGTGAGCCATGTGGCAGAGCAGTTCTCCTGGGTTCCCTTACACTCCTGCTCTCTGCATGAGCACCCCTTTCCAATAAAGTTTTTTTGTATTTTCAATATGTGTGTCTCTTCAGACAATTCATTTCTGAGTGTTAGACAAGAGCTCACTCCCAGGCCCTGGAAGGGATCCCCCTCCAGTAACAGATGTAGAGGTATTTCATTGCAAATTTAAAAATAGCTTATTTGAGGTATAATGGATATAAAATAAACTAAGTAGTTACCATATCCTGTGTTCTTCATTTATTTATATAGATTCATATTTTCATTTGGTGTCATTTTGCTTCTGAAAAAAGGACTTTCTTTAACGTTTTCTGTTGTATGGATCTCCTGGTGACAACTCCTTTAAGCTTTTAGCTGTTTTTTTTTTTTTCTTTCCATACTTTAAATATGCTATCTGCTGTCTTTTCACTTGTATTATTTCCAACAAAAACAATCTGCTGACATCTTCATCTTTGTTCCTCTGTTTATAATGTATTCTCCTCCCCTCTGGCTTTTAAAGTGTTTTATCACTGATTTTTAGCAACTGGATTATGAGGTGCAAGTTATCTTTATTTTTTTTTAGGTGAAGTTTTCTTTATGGTTTTGTGTTTGGGGTTCTGTGGATCTACAGTTTTCTTTAAATTTGAAAACTTTGGGGTCATTATTTCTTCCATTTTTATTTATTCCTCTCTACTCTCCTTTGGGGACTCTTAATTACATGTGTTTCAGAGCTCTGGAAGTTGTCTCACTTACTGATTCTCTATTCATTTAAAAAAATTCTCTCTGTTTCATTCTGGAAATTACTATCACCAAATTCATTATGCTTTTTCTTCAAATTTACC
This sequence comes from Monodon monoceros, assembly GCF_005190385.1. Classification (NCBI taxonomy): domain Eukaryota; kingdom Metazoa; phylum Chordata; class Mammalia; order Artiodactyla; family Monodontidae; genus Monodon; species Monodon monoceros. The sequence continues at coordinate 33,664,793 of NW_021703785.1, forward strand.
AATCTTCTGTAATGTCTAATCAGCCAATAATTCCATCTAATGTAATTTTTATCTCACACATTGTAGTTTTCAACTCTAGAACTGTGATTTGGGTCTTTCTCTCTCTTTCTCTCACTCTTTAAAACATATTTATATAAGTGTCTGAACTTAACTTTTTGAACTTATGGAATACACAGTTTTAATGTCAATATCTGCTAATTCTAATACCTGTGTGGGTTCAGGGTCAGTTTTGATAGATTGATTTTCCCCCCTCATTTTAGGTCATATATTCCTGATTGTTTGCATGCTTGGTGACATTTTATTGGCAATTTTAACTTGGCACATTCTCAATATTTTGGTATTGTAAAATTCTTTAACTTTTCTCTGGGATGCAGTTACTTGGAAACAGTTTGATCTTTTCAGGTCTTGCTTTTGAGATTTATTAGTAGGACATCACTCTAGGGTCAATTATTACAATTGACAAAAGAACATTTTGTGTGCTCCACCCAATGTCCTGTTAATTATGAGATTTTCCAGTATAATTAGTGAGAACAGGCACTTTTCCTAGCCTTGTATGAGTGCAGTGTACTGTCTCCTCTCATTTTTTCAGATGGTTCTTTTCCCAACCTTGAGTAGTTTCCTCACATGTATGTGTGATCTGTACTCAGGTGAATACTGCAAAGAACTCCTCTCCGGATCTCCAGAGTTCTGTTTCTGTGCAACTCTCTCCTCTCTGTACTCCAGCAACTTTGAGCTCCCGGGATTCTTCACTTCAGAGTTTGCTGGTTAAACTGGTATTTTTCTTTTCTCCATATGCCACAGCTGGGAAACTCTCTCAAGGCTGTGAACAGGGGCAATCCTAAGGCTCACTTGCTTTTTTACCATCTCTCAAGGATCAATGTCCTTCATTGCTTTATGCCCAGTGTCTTGAAAACCACTTTGATATATTTTGTCTTTTTTGTTGCTGTTGCTTGAGGTAGGAAAGAAAATCAGGTCCCTGTTAATCCATCTTGATTGAGAGCAGAAGTCAACTCTGCTCGTTTCTAAACCTCCTCAAATGTATGCTAAATTAAGAAAAGATGTCAAAACCCAAAAGGATAGAGAAAGTGTAGGAGGGATGATAGTTGAAAGGAATATTAAGGAAGTTTGGGATATGAAAAATAGATGAGCAAGTGGCATCTGATTTAGTTGAGCAGAGGAAACTTGAACCCAAGTACTTCCATTGCAAGCAGCCATTCAGAGTCAAAATGATTCATAGTTGGAGAATTCCACATTGTCTCAGAAACTCTGAGGAACTTCTTATTCAGAGCGAATATTTTATTACAAGAGAAATCCCTGGTTTAAAAAAAACAAAAAAGGTAGTGGAGGTGATGGTTGTTTCGATATCCAACAAGGAGCAAAACTCGTAGCCAAGAACTCAGAGTTCCTTCTGTGGCCTCATTCATGTGTCTTTGTTAGCTCTAAGACAGAAAGGAGATAAATTTTCAAACTTTTATTAAGAAAACTCTGTCAAATATGATCAAGATTGTAGAGGCAAGGACTGAGACCTCAAGGAAAGGGATCCTGGGCTTCTGCAGCTGGAGTCCCAGAGGTAAAGGACAGGCAGGAGAACCTGGGAGCAGTCAGTTTCAGAGTTCTCGAATCTGTATTTGGCTAGGGATGACAGCCGTATTTTTTCACCAGTTGTTCTTCAGTTCCAGGGCCAAACATAGAAGAAATAGATAACATTCTATAAAAGGGTACATTAGACATCCGTATACTTTACCAGCTCTCATATCATTCAAATAACTACCCCCTTTTTGCCCCTATACAAGATTGAATATATGTCTGAAGATGTTGAATTAGACTATCTCAGGATTTATGAACATCAAGCAGAGCTGAAGGCAAGAAAATTAAGTAATTATCTCCTTACATAGCATGTAAGCATGACCTAGTTTTTTTCCTCTACTAAGTTCCCACAGTGCTGGTATTCAGGCTTACAACTTCAAGAAAGACACTGAAATGCTCCTCTGTGGGAAACTTGCTAGTCTAGGAGAAAAAGTTTCTGAAGACAGATATTTGAAAATCCCTCAGGGAAAGAGTGAAATCCCCACACACTTACCCTATGGTGAGGTTGACCAGTCTACACACCTTTACCATGCACACATTTTGATGACTCATTTTTTACATATGAAATAAGAGCCCGTCGTTGGTCATCCTATTAATAACTTAGAGGAAACTTCTATCATGAAAAATAGCAAAACAAAGAAACAAAACAAACAATGCAAAAGTCAATTTCCATGAGCACAAATAAAGGAAAGATTCAGAGAAATTATAATGATATCTTTATAGAGGTTAAGTATAATACTCATCCACTAAAAAAGAAACAAGATGCTATCAAATACAAAAATTTAGAGAATAAAAAACTCAAAGAAATAAAACTATAGTAATTCCAGTGATAAAATTTTCCACTGATGTTGTAGGAGAGGAAGTTGAGAATTCTAAAGGAAGTTAGGATAAATGGATTAAGAAATGGAAATTCTGAAAGAAATGGAAAGACATTAGGATATCAATACATGAGAGCTTATGAGTCACTAATAGGAATTGAAGAATGATAATGGAGAAAATGCAAAGGAGGAAATTATCAAGAAAATTTTACAAAATAAAAAAAGGTAAGATTATTTATATCAATTTGACCCAAAGAGAGCCCAGCAAATTAATTGAAAAGACTGATACAAACGTCAAGGCAAAGAATATGAACCTTTTCAAAACATCGGGGCAAAGAATATGAATCTTTTAAAGAAGGTAATATGTACAAATAAGCATACATACATACACATAGTTTATCTTTATTATTCATGAATTCCGTACTTGCAAATTTTTCTAGTCAATGAAATTTATTGATAACTCCCAAATCAACATTCCCTGGGCTTTCTCATCATCCACGTAAATGAATGAGTGGTGAAAAATTTGAATCGCCCAGTGTGTATATTCCCAATTAAATTGAACAAGGCAGCACTGCCTTCTTGTTCCATCTCTATTAGTATAAACAAGTGTCCTATTTATGGTCTGTTTAGTGCTATTTATTTCTCAGTTTTGTGCTCCGTGTTCATGATTTTGCTGTTGAAAACTGGTTCCCAAGCTCATTATTGAAGTGCTGTCCAGTTTCCCTAAAGGCAAGAAAGCTGTGATGTGCCTCACAGAGACAATACACGTGTTAGATAAGCGTTCCTCAGTCCTGAGTTATTGTGCTGTTCGCTGTGAGTTCAATGTTAACAAATCAATGATATATATTAAATAAGGTGTCTCTAAATAGAAATACATATAAGGGATTTGAGAAGATGGCAGAGGAGTAAGATGCAGAGATCACCTTCCTCCCCACAAGTACATCAGAAATACATCTACATGTGGAACAACTCGTACAGAACACTTACCGAATGCTGGCAGAAGACCTCAGACCTCCCAAAAGGCAAGAAACTCCCCACGTACCTGGGTACAGAAAAAGAAAAAAGAAAAAAAAAGGGACAAAAGAATAGTGACGGGACCCGCACCAGTGGGAGGGAACTGTGAAGGAGGAAAGGTTTCCACACACTAGGAAGCCCCTTCCTGGGCGGAGACTGGGTGGCAGAGGGGGGGAAGCTTCGGAGCCGCGGAGGAGAGTGCAGCAACAGGGGTGTGGAGGGCAAAGCAGAGAGAAAAAACATCACCCTGATACCAAATCCAGACAAAGATGTCACAAAAAAGAAAACTATAGGCCAATATCACTGATGAACATAGATGCAAAAATCCTCAACAAAATACTAGCAAACAGAATCCAACAGTACATTAAAAGGATCATACACCATGATCAAGTGGGGTTTATTCCAGGAATGCAAGGATTCCTCAATATACGCAAATCAATCAACGTGATACACCATATTAACAAATTGAAGGAGAAAAACCATATGATAATCTGAATAGATGCAGAGAAAGCTTTTGACGAAATTCAACACCCATTTATGATAAAAACCCTGCAGAAAGCAGGCATAGAGGGAACTTTCCTCAACATAATAAAGGCCATATTTGACAAACCCACAGCCAACATCATACTCAATGGTGAAAAACTGAAAGTATTTCCACTAAGATCAGGAACAAGATAAGGTTTCCCACTCTCACCACTATTATTCAACATAGTTTTGGAAGTTTTAGCCACAGCAATCAGAGAAGAAAAAGAAATAAAAGGAATCCAAATTGGAATAGAAGAAGTCAAGCTGTCACTGTTTGCAGATGACATGATACTATACATAGAGGATCCTATAGACACTACCAGAAAACTACTAGAGCTACTCAATGAATTTGGTAAAGCAGTAGGATACAAAAATAATGCACAGAAATATCTTGCATTCCTATACACTAATGATGAAACATTGGAAAGTGAAATTAAGAAAACACTCTCATTTACCATTGCAGCAAAAAGAATAAAATATCTAGGAATAAACCTACCTAAGGAGACAAAAGACCTGTATGCAGAAAATTATAAGACACTGATGAAAGAAATTAGAGATGATACAAATAGATGGAGAGATATACCATGTTCTTGGATTGGAAGAATCAACATTGTGAAAATGCCTCTACTACCCAAAGCAATCTACAGATTCAATGCAATCCCTATCAAACTACCACTGGCATTTTTCACAGAATTAGAACAAAAAAGTTCACAATTTGTATGGAAACACAAAAGACCCCGAATAGCCAAAGCAATCTTGAGAACGAAAAATGGAGCTGGAGGAATCAGGCTCCCTGACTTCAGACTATACTACAAAGCTACAGTAATCAAGACAGTATGGTACTGGCATAAAAACAGAAATATAGATCAATGGAACAGGATAGAAAGCCCAGAGATAAACCCACGCACATATGGCCACCTTATTTTTCATAAAGGAGGCAAGAATATAAAGTGGAGAAAAGACAGCCTCTTCAATAAGTGGTGCTGGATAAACTGGACAGGTACATGTAAAGGTATGAAATTAGAACACTCCCTAACACCATACACAAAAATAAACTCAAAACGTATTAAAGACCTAAATGTAAGGCCAGACACTATCAAAGTCTTAGAGGAAAACATAGGCAGAATACTCTATGACATAAAGTACAGCAAGATCCTTTTTGACCCACCTCCTAGAGAAATGGAAATTAAAAACAAAAATAAATAAATGGGACCTAATGAAATTTCAAAGCTTTTGCACAGCAAAGGAAACCATAAACAAGACCAGAAGACAACCCTCAGAATGGTAGAAAATATTTGCAAATGAAGCAATTGACAAAGGATTAATCTCCAAAATTTACAAGCAGCTCATGCAGCTTAATAACAAAAAATCAAACAACCCAATCCAAAAATGGGCAAGAGACCTAAATAGACATTTCTCCAAAGAAGATATACAGATTTCCAACAAACACATAAAAGAATGCTCAACATCATTAATCATCAGAGCAATGCAAATCAAATCTGCAATGAGATATCATCTCATACCTCTCAGAATGGCCATCATCAAAAAATCTAGAAACAATAAATGCTGGAGAGGGTGTGGAGAAAAGGGATCACTCTTGCTCTGTTGGTAGGAATGTAAATTGATACAGCCACTATGGAGAACAGTATGGAGGGTCCTTACAAAACTAAAAATAGAACCGCCAAACGATCCAACAATCCCACTACTGGGCATATATCCTGAGAAAACAATAAATCAGAAAGAGTCACCTACCACAGTGTTCATTGCAGCTCTATTTACAATAGCCAGGACATGGAAGCAACCTAAGTGTCCATCAACAGATGAATGGATAAAGAAAATATGGCACATATATACAATGGAATATTACTCAGCCATAAAAGGAAACGAAATTGAGTTATTTGTAGTGAGGTGGATGGACCTAGAGTTTGTCCTACAGAGTGAAGTAAGTCAGAAAGAGAAAAACAAATAGCATATGCTAACACATAAATATGGAATCTAAGAGAAAAAAAAAAAGGTCATGAAGAACCAAGGGTAATACGGGAATAAAGACACAGACCTACCACAGAGCACAGGGAGAATAGCTCTGTGGTTTGTGACCACCTAGAGGGGTGGGATAGGGAGGGTGGGAGGGAGGGAGATACAAGAGGGAAGAGATATGGAAACATATGTATATGTATAACTCACTTTGTTATAAAGCAGAAACTAAAACACCATCGTAAAGCAACTGTACCTCAATAAAGAAGTTAAAAAAAAGAAATACACATAAAAGAAAGTTATGTATTTATCATTTGATGAAATGTGAGAAAAACCAATTTTTTATGATTCTTAATATTAGGGTGCTTTCTTATATAAATAACCAGATCCATGACTAAATAAAAGGAACAGGACATAGATATACACATCTGTCAAAACTCATCTAACTGTATACTTTAAATGGTGCATCTTACTGAATATAAATTATACTTCAACAAAGTTCATGTAAAAAAAGAGGAATCCATGGACTCTAGGAAGTATAGAGTCTAGAACAGAGAAAAGCCAAGGGAAGTCCGGAATGATAATAAAAGGGTGTCCTAGAATGAAAAGGTAGCAGTAAACCTAGAAATTTCTGATCAAATGGGGGAAATGAAGCATAGCATCTAGTAGAGATATCTTTAAAAATTAATAATAATTTTAAAAATAAGGGAACTGATAAAATATCAGATATATTTGATCACACCTAAGAACAGTTTACACTACCATTGGAGTGTTTGAGGATATGTTAATGATAATTATGTAGAAAATAGATTAAATAAATGAGAGAATTATGAATTCTAGGAAAAATTTAAAAAGCACAAGAAAGCATATATAGCTATATTACACCATATGGTATAATAACACGTAGTATCTCTACAGCTCAATAAATGAGGATTAATTTTACAAAAGTAGTATTATAAATACATTGGGTAAATGGAATAAAGAGATATATATTCCAATTTGGTGTTTGATGTAAGGAGCTAAATTCTTGTCTTCCTTAGTAGAAGGTAAATAGATAAATATAAATTTTTTAAAAGAAAGCTTCATAAATATATTATTTTGAAATATGTAATGAAACACTAAAATTAACAGTTCAAATGCTAATATAATTTCTATATGCGGAACAAGTGTGGGGAGGAATGGAGTTGGGACTGGCATATATATATATATATATATATATGGCATCCATATATCTTTAAAAGAGGTACATATATTATTGATAAAAATTAAAATTTAGGGCTTCCCTGGTGGCACAGTGGTTGAGAGTCTGCCTGCCGATGCAGGGGACACGGGTTCGTGCCTTGGTCTGGGAAGATCCCACGTGCCGCAGAGTGGCTAGGCCCGTGAGCCATGGCCGCTGAGCCTGCGCGTCCGGGGCCTGTGCTCCGCAATGGGAGAGGCCACAACAGTGAGAGGCCCGCGTACTGCAAAAAAATAAAAATAAATAAAAAATTAAAATTTAATTTAAACATTAAAAATTAAGAATGATTAGTGGAGATTCAGAATTAGAACTCAAAATACCTATCCTAGAAAGAGATAAATCCCATTAACATTTATTTATAATTATAGAATTTATAATATTTAATACTCTGCTATAAAATATATTAGGATCATTTCTCATATTTCTAAGTATTCTTAAGTATATTTTAACAAAACATAGTGACTATGTATTGTGCCGTACGATTTTTTTTTCTTGACTTTGAATTTTTCGCTGTTTTTGTTCTCTAGAAGAACAGAATCAGTAGGATGTATCTAGAATGAGATTTATTATAAGGAATTGGCTCACTTGAATATGAAGACTGAGAAGTCTCATTATCTGACATGTGCAAGCTGGAAATCCAGGAAAGTGAATGGTGTAAATTCCAGTGCAAGTCTGAAGGCCTAAGAACCAAAAGGGCCAATGAAGTAAGTCCTAGTCGAATAGTAAGAGACAAGGGTGACGGCTCATTCAGGCAGAGTGAGCAAATTCTTCTTTCCTCTGTCTTTTTGTTCTGTTCAGGCTCTCAACAGATTGGATAATGCCAACATACATTGGGGAGGGCAGTCTGCTTTACTCAGCCCACTGATTCAAATGCTAACCTCATCTGGAAATACCCTCACAGATATACTCAGAAATAATATTTAATCTGAGCACAGCAGGGGCCCAGTTGAGTTGATACATAAAACTAACCATCACAAGTCCACTCTTTGTCAACCTAGCCCCCATACACGTTTCCTTAAGCTATATATTCTTTGGGAAAGGATGGGGAAAATATTAGCAGTATAAAATTTTGATAATGTACCAGGGTCATTCCCTAAGGTGACTCAGTTTCCCCTTCATTCAGGGGTTCTGAGTCTGTAAACCAGCTCAAGTCTGGGAATTAATTGATTGAAGTCATTTTTCTTTTGATTCAGGTTAGACTTTTGTTCACTTGACTTAGAACTTTTCTGCTTACACACATCAAGTAAGAATTTAGTAGCTCCCTTCCATTTTGTTTCTAGTAACACCATGATCAATTAGTCTGAGCAATCAGACTCCTCTGATTGCTGCTTTGACTCTGCTGTCCATTACTTTAACTACACCCATGTTGTCTTTGGCAGTTGGGTGTTGCCACATGGCCCCTGCCACCCATGGAGCCAATTACTCCCATTGCATTTAGTTTTCCCAATTCAGTGACTGCAGCTCCCATGGTGAAGTCTGGGCTGCAAAGAAGAGAGATCACTGAGCTCTTCAAGGATTCTGGGGCTCCCCTCAGAAATTTATTTCTCACAGAATTGGTAAGAGGTATGTCTTCAGGTCCTTCCCACGGTGGGTGAGTAGGTCTTAAATGGAAAAACCCACTCTATCATACCAATCTTCCTAACCCGTTAAATCCCTTTTTCTACATTAAACCAAGACAGTTCTGGCATTTCCAGTTCACTCGCTGTGGGCCAAAGTTTGGTCTATGTTTCAGCCAACCAAACAAACTGTTAGAAACTTTTCTAATTCCTGAGCTGCAACATTAAATGCAGAATCTCTGATGAGTGAGTCCATGTTAGTGTTCCTTATCCAAATTTATGTTCCTTCCACCATTATCCTACACCCTTAGTATCCATTCCTACACATGTCTCTGAGTTTCTGCTTGTATCAATCAGAAAACTCAATGAGCTCTTTTGAAGTGTAGCATGCCTCCTCTTGGGTCAAACTTTGTACCTCAGCTTTAGAGGCCTGCTGGGACTTGAGTCTAGTTATAAATCTGGAAACAAGGAGGAGTGGTGAGGGTGGGTCCTGAGAAGAGTCAGCTCTGTCTTGCATAGCCAATGTCTCCGGGGAAGCCACTACCGTTTTCTCAGGCAATGCAGGGTTAATCCCCTCAGACAGGGGTGGAAAGGCAGATGCTCCTGGGGTAGGGGTGTTGCTGCCGCTGAGTGTGGGGAGGCCACTTCCACGGGAGTTGTAGAGGTCTCTGCCACTGGCCAAAGAGACTCATTAGAATTTAGGGGCTCAATGACCCCAGCTTCTTTAGGGTCTTCCCATACACCCCCATCCAAACTTACCATACCACATTCTTTCCCAAACAATGCCCTCATTTTAACAGTAGACACCCTACAATGCTGGTAGTTCAGGCTGAGGTGTACTTTAGCCAGTCACAGGATGAGATTCTACATCTGATTTTCAGCAATTTTAGCTCTGGGGCTACCGGAGATAAGGGTCTCCTTCAGAGCATACACAGAAAGCTTCAGGACATTTTTATGGTGCCTGAGCTGGGAATTCAAATTCCTGAGCTCATCCTTCTTTTTCACCACTTTGTCTAGGGACAGTAAGAGCAACCAGCCAACTTCATTATGTTTATTTGTTTTCCAAAAAAATTTTAAAGTGTTATATATGGTCACTCAACTCTAGGCTTCTTATAAGTCATTGGTTAGAAGTATTTAATACAAATATTTCACATATCTCTCTTATCATTTGATGCGATGGACTCTCAGGGCTGTCTTTACTACTGAAAATGAGTCATCACCATCTTTATAGATAATTAGTTAGAGAGCCAATTCCAGAAACCCTAGAATCAATTCATAAAACTTATTTTTAAGTATTGTTCTTTTAGAACTATTCCCAGTTCCAGAATCTGAGTTAAGTCATGATCTCCAGAGGAAAAGAACCCATAGGATATATATTTAATAAACTGACATATGATTATAGAGACTGAGAAGTCCCATAATCTGCCATCTGCAAACTCAAGACACAGAAAAGTCAGTGATGTAAATTCCAGTCCAGTCTAAAGGCAGTCAGGCAGGGAGAGGAATTCTGCCTTCCTCTGCCTTTTGGTCATATCCAGGCCTCCAGTGGATTGGATGATGCCCACCCACATAGGGGAGGGCAATCTTTTCCATTCAGCCCATTGATTCAAATGCTAATATAATCAAACACCCTCACAGACACACCCAGGAATTACGTTTAATCTGGGCACCCCAGGGCCCAGTCAAGTTGACACAGAAATTAACCATTATACCTGTCAATTACTTTTTTCTTTTTAAATCATCCTTCAGCCATTTGCATCCTTCACCCTAGTCAGAGGAGATTCTAGATTTCTTTTTTCCTACCCTATTTTCCCCTATGTGGTACAGAGTTATTGGAAATAACCTTCTTTCTCTGTAAACTGTTTTGGGCTGCCTGTCCTTCCAGAGACTTCAGTCAAGTCAACACTTTGTATGAAATATTTCTCAGAACCAGGGGGCAGTTGATACTAGAGTTAAGCTCTTAACCAAGTTCCAATTATTTCACTTATTCTATATTTGTATCCTGAGTTGGAGAGTAAAATCTTTGAAAACAGAATACTGCATCTTGCTTTTATTGCATTTCTTTACTAAATCCAGTATAGTACTGGACATACAAATCCAATGACTGACTAACTTATAAACTAGGGGACCTAATACTTTTGGGGAGGAAAAATAACACTGGCCAGGGATTGTGGTATTTAAATCTCCCCTATGAAGTATTCAGGAAGAGAATTGTGTGCCAGGACATGTTGGGCATGACAAATGTTACAAACATCCTAAAATAGGAGAGCACTGAAGGCTGTTTAAGCTTGAGTGGTGAGTTATGCATTTGGAGGTCAATCTCACCTAATTCTTAAGAAATATTTTATAGTGGACTTTAGTTCTCTAATATCCTTTGAAATGAGCAATCATAACGTACTTATGAAATGAGTCTGTTGTTAACATGATAGAATTATTTCCTTATAACCATAAACAATTTCTATCCTTAGATTCAGTATTGTATTTCATTAAGTGGAGTTTACCAAATAGAATACTATTTTACCCTGCTCTATAAATCAAGTATAAAACAAAACTGTACGTTTGAACTGATTAATTTTTTGATCAGTTCAAGTGATTTTCTTTCTTTAAATCCTTGCACAAATTGTGGAAGAGGTAGATTTACTGAAACCAGAAAGCATTTGGCCAAAGCAAACTGCCCTCTGGCAAATATGAACATTTGTGCCAAGGGACATTTTAAGAGACTTTTCTTCTTGCATTTGTGCTGCTGTGTGAAGTTATCCTATTTAAAGACTTGTTTTTTGAGTGACGTAAGCCAGAAAGAGAAAAAAAATATTGTATATTAATGCACATATGTGGAATCTAGAGAAATGGTACAGATGAACCTATTTGCAAAGCAGAAATAGAGACATAGATGTAGAGAACAAATGTGTGGACACCAGGGAGTTAAAGGGGGGTGGGTGGGATGAACTGGGAGATTGGGATTGACATATATATGCTGCTGGGTATGAAATAGATATCTAGTGAGGACCTGCTATATAGTACAGGGAACTCTATTCAGTGCTCTGTGGTGACCTGGATGGGAGGGAAATCCAAAAGGGAGGGGATATGTGTATACATATGGCTGGTTCACTACGCTGTGCGGCAAGAGCTAGCACAACACCGTAAAGCAACTATACCCCGATAAAAAAATAAAATAAAATAAAATAAAATAAAAAAAACGCTTGTGTTTTTCCCTTACTTTCCCTTTTCTGTACCAAATTGTAAAAATCTCCGTCTCCTTTTAATGCCCTTTCATTTCACATGATTGTATGGTTTGATCTCCATGAATTATTTTTATTGAGAAGTTAATTTGTGAGATTTTATTTTTTAATTCTAGTTTGCTTTCTAAACTGTACAAAAAAAGATCTAGTTAACGAGTGCAGAAGAACCAAGTGCTTCAGTTACTTATCTCTAGGGTGATTATACATCCTTTGTGCCCAGAAAAGTCCTAGTTTATGCCTGTTTTCCTAGGATATTTATTAATAGTATCCCTTTCCTCAATCTCCAGAATGTCTGGATTTAAGTGATAAATTATTAAGGTTAATCTCCTCACAGAGCAAATAGGTGCTACATGTAAGTATTCTTTGGCAACTACTCAGCCAGCTATATATTTCAGAGCAGCAAAAATCCAAATGACGGAGAAGAGGAGGAACAAAAATCAGCCCATTTTCTTATATTTAAAAGGTGTAACACCATTCTGGCCATTCTGTTATTTGGTTTATTTCTTGTATAACAGTAGCACTTGATAAATAGGATTTGTTTTAAAGAGAATAATGCAAAAGATGTTTGTCACTAAATTCTAGTTAACCTAATGAGATATACAAAGGCAATTTGTACTATGATTCTCATGTTTATTTGTGAATGTTCTTGAATTAAGTAATCAGGAAAGATAACTGAGAAGACAGTCCCCGTCTAACAGAATGTACAATAGAATACAACACTAGCTAGACTAGGTAATAAGAGTAGATATAATCTACTAAAGGAACTCAAGTAGACATCAAATGCCACCACCATCATTGTCAGGCATAGTTGCAGGCCTAAGGGAAGACACATAAAATAAAGTGGCAGTGACAGCAATGGTGCCCTAAATACAAGCATTCCTCTAATTCTGACTTGAAATCTGACATTTACTCAGAGCCTATTCAATAAAGTATTGGACCCCTCATAACTTTATAACAAAGCATCGTTTGGAAAAAGTAGCCTGAACCCTTAGAAAGCTAGACAAAAAAGTGTCTTTCTAAATTTAAGATAACAGGTGGAGTTTTATATTCCCAATTTTTTCAAGCTTCTCTAAAATTCTCTATCATTCCCAAACTGCATTCATTGATATTGCTCAGCAGAGACCGTTTGGATAATAAATATTCACATCTATTTTTATAGTGAATTTTACATTCTCATTGTATTTTAACCATGAAAAAATTGTCTGACCTAGATTTATAGGACTTTCCACCCAAGATGCTTAGTGATTACTTCCTCAAATAGGTGATAATATGTGTTGGGAGTATAAAATGAACTCTGGGAAACAAATAACCTAAGTAGTTCATCATTATGCATATAATCCACTTTTTTCAATTATCCATGCCACTGGTTTGCTACTTTAGCATGACTAATAAAAAGTTATTATTATTGTTGTTTCTTATTTTTTTCCCTATTGAATTACAACTATGAACAATTTGCAAAGAAAATGAACGATTCACACCATCTCTAATTACTACTGGCATTGATTTATTTGAAGCTGATGATACAGAATTCTCACACTTTGGTTAATGTTTTAGCTTTGAAATTAAATATGTGTAGTATTTTTTTTCAGGGATTGAAATACACCTCTTAGACATCACTGATATTTTTTATCTTGTTAAAAGAATCATCTTCTGTGGATAATCACTTTAGATGTATATTTACTATGTGTAGCAGATCCTCCTCATTGGCTACCAAGCAGCCATTCTACCCCTCATCTTCTGCTTATAAAAACTGTATATATAAACAGATGGTGAATAGAAATCTCTTAGTTCTATGGAAGAAAAGGTTCTTGCCCAGTGCCATTATTATATCCAGGGAATAATCACATTCTGAGAATCCCATTCCCTTTAGCCCAACTTTAGTCAAGGGGTAGGCATGTGAGAGTTCTGACCAATGAGACAGGCAAAATCTCCTTCCTGCAGTTCTTTATCCAAAATAACAGGGCGTATATTCATGAGAAGAAAATATTTTGCCTTATACTCCTTGTTTCCTTTTTTGAGTTGCTGGTGGTGCAGTAGCCATATTTCAACCATAAGGCAGAAGTCATTAAGTCAAAAATCAAACCCATGAGAACAGAGAGTGGAAAAAAGTCTGGGTCCCTAATGGCATCACTGAGTTGCTGAACCATACCCATATTTTTTGTTACTTTTACAAGTATCAGTATGTTTAGAGCCAGTTTTAGTCTTTTGTTGTGGTTGTTACTTGCTGCTGGAAGTCTTCTTCATATATACATTAAACATGTTGTTTTTCTTCATTAATTCCAGAAGTTCATATTTTAAAATGCTCTTCCTGACTCCCATTTATGACTATCCTTTAGTTTTTGATCTTGGGTTATATAAACATCATCTTTTAGTTCTGCTTTTCTCCAGGCTCTGGAACCAATCTCATTCATAAACTAGGAAAGTACAAGATTTAATAGGCCTCTTACTTGGTTATTCAACTTCAAGTGACTGTTGCATGCAGATTCCAAAATCAGCATTGCTTCCTGAATCTAATAACTAGATTTTTAAGTTTCTTCTCTGAGAGTACACTTGTCCACTGTAGAATAGTGTCCAAATGCCTGCACTAGTTTCAAGTCACCACTCTGTCATTTACTTGATTTGTGAATTGAGCATGTTAGGGAATTTTATGGGACCTTGCTTTCCTTTTCTGTGAATTGGAGATAATGATGTTGCTAGAGATGAATATGAAGGTGAAATGAAAACAGATTGAGCTCAGTGCCTGGTACTATGACTCAAGGAATCTAATAGTAGGCCTGAATATCAGTCTTTTAGAGTGGACCATGTGGAGACTCAGGGGGATTGAATAAATTGTCCAAGATCCCACAGATATTAGGAGCCCAGGAAAAGAAAGATTTAAACCATGTGTCTCTATAAACTGGATGTTTACTGTTCTCATTCTACCATGCTGCCCTATTTCTATGTTTATTTTTAGTAAGAGCACTCATTTCTTCTATTTTCCTGAAGGCATCTTTCCCCTCCTGGCATCTCTTTATTTCCACCCTCACTCTTCCCCACTATGGGGAAAGAAGATCACTTGACATCAGTTCTCTTGGCTACTTGGTGAAAAAAATTTGAAGAGCATTGAAATCTTGAGATCCCTAGGATAAGATCCCCTGTGGTCATTTGCATTGCCATCTTGTTAAAATAAAGTGATAGTTTACTGGACATTTAAAACAAAATGTTTTTTGTTATTCTGGAATCCTGAAGTCCTATGGTTTAGAATTAATGTCCTTTTGTCCTAGTTTCTTTTAATTTCTCTTCAAGAAATGATTTAATATGAAGTAGCTTAAGGAATAAAGAGTAACAGCCATATTAATGATGGTCTCCTCTGAAAGGCGGTAAAGGATTAAAAGCACAGAAACCTTTTCTCCTTTTGCACCCAGATTTTATTCTTTTACATCTGCTGCCTTGTGAAAGTAGTAGGAGGCACTGAATGAATCATTGTTGCACTATCATTAACATAATGCCCATGTGTAGATTTATCAGCAGACTTTCAGTTTGATAAACTGTTGGCATGTAAATATTTCCTTGAAGAAATTCCAGTCCAGCTGCTTTTGCTTACAAATCTATCAATGGTTAAAGCCACTGAATGTATTTTGCCCGTTTCTGAATTATAATTACATGTCTAATTGTGAATTAATTATAAAAGAGGAAGACAAAACAACACAATAAATATTTTGCCATTTCTGGACACATGTCAAGTTTCCCCATATTCATGAAATGTAAGACCTTACTCTCATATGACATGATCTTACTTTTTTTTGCCTTTCTATGTGCAGGTAGTTAGACAAAACAAATTTGAAAAAATTATTTGATTCTTTGGAAGACTGTTTATTCCCTTGTTTTACTTTCTTCTCTATATACTTAATCTTTCCAGGACTTTAATTAAGATTAGATTTTGATATGCCAGTCACACTAGCATTGAAATTGACCTGAATATTGAATATCTGTTGCTTTCCAATGTTTTCATCACATGCAATCAAAATGATTCTACAATTGCCTTGATTTTCTGCTTTTCATCTGTGAACCACAGCAACCAAATATATACATTCACAAATTAATATGAATGATGAAAAAGCATCAGGCCATGGGGCTGTTACTATTCATTTGTGAGTTCACCTGAAATACAATTACATTGATGGGGAGACATCATCTGTACTGCTCAGACCACTTAAAAGGCATCTCATCACTCACTGTGCCTGTAACACAACAGTCACTCTGGATAGGCTGTGAAGGTTTGCGTGTGTGTATGTGTGTGTGTTTTCATGAACGTGTGCCAAGAGGGCAAGTCTGAGAGAACCAGTTTTATACAGCAGTGCTCCCACCTCTGCCCCAGAGCACTTAGAAAGGGAATGTGGGAGACTGCAGAAGGCAGCTGTAGTGTGAGGCCAAAGATAGAGCACTCCTAGCTCAGAGAAAGAGCTTTGATCGCTTCTTGTTTCAGAAACCTGCTGCCCTTCTTAGCCCATTCGATCTGTACCAGGCATTCCAATGGTCTGCAGAAACTCAGCCACAAAGATTCTTATTCATCTTTAAATCCCAAGATACAAAGTGCCCAGCGTAGAGTAGCAGCCAAGTAAATATTTATGGCAGCATGGAACAATGCTGAAGATCCCAGTAGAATTTCTCTGACAGTAGCCACAGTAGCAGGCAAAGTTGCAAGCACGGTGGTCTCTTTGTGAAGCAGACAAAGCTCTGGAGCCCATTTCTCTTCTCTGTTACTTTCTCCTAAGGGCCAATTCTTCTCAGGAATCTTCAAACAACAACAGTAGCCACAAGAGAAAAAAATAATAATATAACCTAACATAGTGCAGATTGCTTGGCACTATGTTAAATGCTTTGGAAGCATTGTCTCATTCAATCCTCAAACAACCCTTTGAAGTCGAAAATATTTTTGTCCCCATTTTGAAGAGAAGAAAACTATTGTACCATTTTTCAGACAAGAATAATAAGGTGTTCAACAGGTGACATAAGAACTCAATGAAGTCTGTTTCTCTTTAACTTTCAGATCTCTGTTGGTAAATTCTATCTGCCCCAGAGATTCTCTGATTTGCCTCTGCAAAGGAATTCCTTGAGGTTTTTGTCAGAAGTTCATATACTTTGGTTCTAAAAGTGGAAGGGGACAGTAGAAGGCACTTAGGAAGCAGTATTTTAATAAGAACACAGATTAGTTTGATTTAGTGATCTTAAGGCCTCAACTCACTCAACACTGAGTAGACGTAATTAACTTTAAGTGATTTTAAGAAGTTTTTCCTTAAGATGCTATTGAAAAGTAGTACCATTCCAAGAAATTAATTCATTGTGCTACTGCCTCAGCTTTTGAGACTTGGGGTCAGATTTAAGAGAGAAGAAAGTCTCCCTAAATCAACATGCCACCTGAGCAATGTACATGGAAACTGCATTTATTAGCTCTATTTGTTCATAATAGGAGACTTAGGCAATTCGTATGTGAAAGTCACAAGTGTCAGTATCAAGCAGATAAGTACACTTCCTCCGGCCTTGTATTGGACATTCCTTTTTTTTTTGTAATCAAATGTTTCTTTATTTTTGTCCTTTCACAGGTAATATAGGATGCTTTTTAAGAAAAGGAAAAATAAACACCCATAATACAGAAGGTTATAAAGTAAATGTTTGCCCTGTGCTTTCCCTAACTTCAACATCAGATTATCTTAAATCTGCCCAGTATTTTGTACACCGTATGTATATTCACATATTAACAAATACACTCAATTTAATTTACAATAGAATTTTTTCTGTATTAGGTTTTTTTTTTAAAGTAATCAGTCTATCATGAACATCAATTTTAAGCAGTACAAACTTACGTCCACTTCATTCTTTTAATAGCTACTTAATATTCTATAAAATGGATGTAACTCTATTTTAGGTCTACCCTTATTGATGAAAACTTAAAATGTCTCTATTTTTCTCAGTTAATAAGTAACCCTAAAGTTATCATGTCATACGGAATCTCATAAATTTGTACATGTACTATCATTTTAAGTCAGAAAAGACATATAACAGATTGATAACAGTGATTGGAATAGCATTGTGTACATGTCTGCCTATGTGTTTTTCTTTATGTTTGATTGCTGGTGTGTCAGAGTCTGCCAGCCCATTACCCTATCCTTTCCTTTTTCTCTTGGGCACAGCCAGACTACATTTCTGAGCCATCTTTGTAGCTGGGTAGGGCCTTACAACTAAGCCCTAGCCGTAAGGCATGTCAGCAAGGTGAGGGACCACATCCAGGTCCAGTCCAGCCTTGCCCACTGAAGTCCTCCCGGCCATCTTCTCTGCACTGGGCTTGATGCAGACAAGGCTGTGTTGAAGATGGCCTCGCTGAAACAGGGGAAGAGCCTGAGTGTCTGGATCCCACTATGTGTAGAAAAGTCAACTGCAGATATTGAAACCCCAATTTGCACTCTCAGTGAATGAGAAATAAACATTCACTATACTCGATCTATAGTACAATTTTGAGTTTTATTACCTCAATTCGTAATACTCAATACCCCTCCCTCCTCCCTTTTAAAAAAAATCACTAATAAACATATATTGCTTAGGTACTGTTAAAGAGATTTTTAAAAATTTACCCAATTCATATAAAATTTTGCAGACCTAGTCATTTTTTTCTTCTCTTTGTAGTGGTTCCATTTAGGCTCTCTTTTTATAGGGTTTATTTTCAATCAGTTCAATCAATGTGATATCTTTTTTTTTCTCCCTGTCTTCTATACAGTGAGGTCTCCTTTTAGGGTGAAATTCCAGGGTTGACTAATATTACTTTGAAGAGAACTGATCAGACTTGTTATCAACAATGAAACTCTTATTCATCGAATAGTTCTAGGAACAGTCATGTCCGTTGTGAACTTGACTAGTAAACTATGTGCAAGAATAAAAAACAAAACAAAATTTTAGACTCAAGGAGGTAGGGAGGACCCTGTATGCAACTTATCAAAAGATCATGTAATAGGTCTTAATCGGCATCATCCAGTAAAAAAAAAAAGAAAGTGTTCCTTAAAGTCATTGAATCTGTTCAGTCATTGAATCAGTTTAAGACCAATACAATAAGAATATTTTATACTTTACAAAGTCCTGCTACAGCTTTCTTAAGGCTAATAAGTTTGCATTTTAAGAAACTGGAAAGTAATTCTTTTGGAGGAAAAAGAGAGACATAAGAGACAAGTACCTACAGTGTCATGCCATTGCATAACACCATATTTTTGGACTAATCTCATTTGACAGACTTTCTAGTTATCTGTACTACACAATGTTTATTTGGTCATACTACATTTAATGAACTTATGCCACAAGCAAGTTTTCCAACAATGATAACTAAGAAAAATAGTGACAACCTTAGAGAAGTAAACTTGACAAATGGGTGAATAAAAATCCTACAAGTCCTGTAAATGCAATCCCTCCATCACAAAAAAAGAATGCTTAATGGCCATTCCACTCTTTAGTCAACAAAAAGGCCTACTTTACCTGTGATGTAAAAATAACTACCTTTAGCATTATTGAGAGTTATGCAACAACAGACAGAGGATAATACTTTCCTATGAAAGGAATTTAGAAGTTATGTGCTGACTATTTGACTTTGAATTGCCCTTGGTTTTAGTAGTCTTCAGTGGAAATCTCATGAGTGCTTATCCGGGGGTAAAATATGAAAAATTCAGTAAGTTATTTGAGTAATTATTAAATTCTACATTTCTAATTTAAAAATCTTTATTGTTGCTGCATAACGGGGACATTCACTCAGAAAAAATAAATGTATCTTAAAAAATGCAAGTAAAGTTGCTTAATTAGATTGTAAACTAGGACCATATGTAATTCACCTTTTATTATCTCCCCCAAACAGAATTTAGCAACTGTCCTTCATTCTTATTCCAGAAACAAAATAGAATGGATTGGTAATTTGAGGCTTGGGCTGTTCTCTTTCTTTCTTTTTTTTTTTTTTTTTGCGGTACACGGTCCTCTCAGTGCTGTGGCCTCTCCCGTTGCGGAGCACAGGCTCCGGACGCTCAGGCCCAGTGGCCATGGCTCACGGGCCCAGCCACTCTGCGGCATGTGGGATCTTCCCGGACCGGGGCACGAACCCGTGTGCCCTGCATCGGCAGGCGGACTCTCAACCACTGCGCCACCAGGGAAGCCCCCTCTTTCTATTTTTAACATCATGGCTTCTCCAAAGAAATGGATAACAAAATACACCTAGAACATTATGAAACTATTGAAACTCAATGATTTAAAATGTTTCTTTAAAAATGTATTTAACAATAGACTCCTCAACTCAAATAGAGAGGAGATAAAACTCCAAGTTAATGGAGATAAATGCACAAATAAATTTGAAAAGATTTTATGTTAAACTTATAATTGTAATTTTAGGTAAAGAATAATGGTTCAAAGAGTGAATGTAGCTTGCTAAGGGCCTGTCTGTTTCCAAAGCTGATGTTTTTTCTGCTACATTAGACTATATATCAGACAGATGTATTCTTGAATAAAAATTCACAGATAGGAAAATGGAATTGCAGTTGAAACATTTTGGGGGAGAATAAGAGATGAGAGAAGCAGAAATAAAAATTCTACAGATTTCTAGGCCAGACAAACAATATTCAAAATGTTTTCCTAATGCATATCATAAAACAGTCACAGTATCATACTGGTAATGATGGAGGACTTCATGTGTTAGAAGTTTTATTCTGCTAAAAACAACATCTGATAAATTCTTGACTTGCCTTATTAAATATTTCATCATGAAAAACTTTGAGGAATCAATATGGGGAATTGCAACTCTGGACACTATTATGATGAGTAAAGAAAACTGGGAGTAGAAGCAAAATGATCTTTGGGAATAAGTAACCATGTCATTTTTGAGTGTATTAAAACCAAAGAAACGAAGGCTAGAAGTCACCAGACACATGCCCAGGATTTTATGAATGTGTATTTCAAAATATTGAAAGGAAGATAGTTATAGTTCTATTGTTAGCTCTAAAAATAAAAGTGGCTTCAGAGATATATAGATCATATAGAACTAACTTCTAATGGTGCTATATCTTAATACTTAATATTTGAAAGCTACATTATTGCATTGAAGTCAATGACACCCTTTAACTCTATATCTCTATAACTGTATCTATAACATTTATATCTATAGCTATGTCATCTATATATCTTACCAAAAGCTAATATAAACAGGGACATCTATGTAGCACACACATTATATATATAATATATAAAATATTGTATGTATTATATATGATATATATCATATTTATCTGAGTTTAGACATTAATTTAAAATGTTTCTCTTTAAAGAATAATTAAAAACAACTTTAGCCATGTAGAGCCTTTCTCTGTGCTTGGTCTACTTTGGATTTAGCTCTTCTTCAATCAACTTAGTTGTGTTGATTCTTTCCTCACTGTTCTTTTTCTCACAGCAGCCTGTGGTGGGGTGATCAGGTTGACCACTACTTTGTACATGGGTGTTTATAATCACAGTTTTTTTTTGTCTGCATTTAATCTTTCTTCAACTATTATATACAAAGTTTTCATCAAAATAATGTTTCTACAATGCTATTTTCCTTCAATGTTTCTACAATGTTATATTTCCTGATATACATTATGAATGATGCTTTTTCTAGGGACAAATCAAAAAAATGTATCATTCCTATTTGTTTTTTCCTCTCATTTGTCAGCTGAATGGCTGTAGCACTGTAAGACTTATGACAACCCATATTATTGAAAGCACAAGACAAAACAAATTACATAATGTTTATTTCTTAAAAGATTTGGCCATCTTATTACTCTTACTACAAACTTATACTTTATTAATTACTATCTACACATCTCTCTCTCTGCGAATTACTATCTATAATTCTTGAGTGTGGCAGATACAGCATGCTCACTTAATAGTCCATCTGTTCTCAGATTTCCCAACCTCTTAACAGTTAGGTAAGGCTATGTGATTAGTTCTGATCAATGGACTGTGTGCAGAAGGGACATGTGACACTTCTTGGCCAAAGCATGGGATCAGAGTACATGGTCCTCTGCCATTTATTCCTGAATGATAGCAAACACAGTGATCTCATTTGAGGGTAGTAATCAACAGATTAAATAGCCTGGGTCACTGAGTCACCACTTAGAGGACAATAAACATGAAGAGGGTAAACTACAGCCCTTAGGTCTTACCCAGATTGCCACCTCTTTTCGTGAACAAAAGTTTTTTTGAAACGCATGTTTATTCATTTATTACTACCAGTGGCTACTTTGATGCTACTGGAGCGGAGCTGAGTAATTGCTACAGATATTGTTTAGCCCCCAAAGCCAAAAATCTGATCTTTTACTGAAAAATTTGTCAATGCCTGATTTAGAATATCAGTGAATAACATGGGATAGCTCTGATATCTTAGTGAGTCAGAACTAAAACCATTACTGTCATAAATATAATATTTCTAAAATATCCTCTAATATATTCTCATAAATGATCATAAAATCACACATGATAAAGTAAAAGACATGTCCCCAAAGTTACATAATAAATTGTGATTTATTTCTAGACAAAAAGAATATTTTAAACGTAACATACAAAAGAGAAAATGAAATGTAAGCAACATCATTTGAATAAGTCAAGCAACTTATGCTAAAGATGGAATTGGATGCTCTTACAACAGAAATTTTCCTGTATATTATTCTCCATTTTGTGTTAACGATGTCAGTCCATTCACACTATGTATTTGAAATATTTTTTTCCTACACTTTATTGGCCATTATTAAAGCAGAACAAAAATAGTGATTGACTTAAGATGTGGTGTATTTTTATACTGTCAATACTACATAGGAGACAGGTCATATCTGAAGTAAAATTTGGCAGTTGCTGCTCATCTGAATCATTTCAGAGAAATATAAAGGGAAGAACTAGATCATGTATGTCATTGTGTGTGTGTGTGTCTATGTCATCACATTACATAGAATAAAGGATACAATGTTATCAGGCCTTGCATTTACTACATGTGGGCAAATAGCTTTTTTAACAGAAAAGATCTGGGAGAAGAAATTCACGTTTCCAAATCACTTATATTGGGTTCATTTAAGCATAGTTTTCAAATGCAAGTTGCATTGAATACATGTTGATCATCATAAATGCATTTTCCATAGCTACTTATATTTCAAATGGTCTTAAATAGATCATTGTGGAAATTGAGTTATTTGATTCTGTGGCTCTTTTCCATCAACTCCTATTGCTCACCTCATTCATCCTCTACACATAAATGACATGTGTACATGCGCCGTGATTCCACGCAAGCGCGAACTTGCAGAAATGTTTATTTGTAGTAATATAGTAAGCTCTGGAGGAATATAGTATAAACCTTTGATATTTCCACTAGTAAAAAGTAACTCTGGAGGAAAATAAAAGCTTTTTATAGTACCATTTACTCTTGATATTGTACTCTTGTGTGCTGATTTTAAAGAGGGAGATGAACATGGCCTACATTCCCTTGCCTGTACCACTGAAAGAGTGAAAAACAAGGTGTATCATAAACACAGGGCTCACCTGAACAGAGTGGATTAACTAAATTATTTGAGGCTGAGTTTTGCTATCTTCCAATCACTTAATTTAAAGAAATATTTCCTCACAGGAGTCCTCAGTAAAATTCCAAATGGGGAAGATTTTTCAACTGCATTTTCCATCTTTCTTTTTTGATTTTTTTTTTGCATGCTCTTTTGTTAACCATTATCCATGCTCAAAATGATTTCTGACTGTCCAAGCTTCCTATGCCATTTACGAAGAATTGGACTAGACTTTACAACCAACTCAGTTGCTATAATTTTTGCTTTATTTCTGTTGTTTTGACTAAAATAATGCTAATACATGACTGATCTTATTTTATACTTCTGTGCTCAAACATTTCTTTTTTTTTTTTTTTCGGTACGCGGGCCTCTCAGTGTTGTGGCCTCTCCCGTTGCGGAGCACAGGCTCTGGACGCGCAGGCTCAGCGGCCATGGCTCACGGGCCCAGCCGCTCTGCGGCATGTGGGATCTTCCCGGACCGGGGCATGAACCCCTGTCCCCTGCATCAACAGGCGGACTCTCAACTACTGCACTACCAGGGAAGCCCAAGCATTTCTTTATAAAGGAAAAGAAGTTTTGAATTTGTGGAATATGTGAGTTATTTTTAGCAGGGAATATTATCTTGTACTCTCTGGTAACTGTGGCCAAACTAATCCTCATTCCTATTATCAGTTTTGCTTCCTCTCTCTGGAAGTTTTCCAGGTCCATTATATCTTCTTAGAGAAATCAGTTGGATAGCCAGGAATTGTGTATAAGGTCACTGAATTCTCAGTCTATATCACTCACATGTGTTTATTTGCTTTAACACATGCTTTTACACACACACACACACATGCACACATGCACACACACACAGAGATTTCTTTATCTAAAGCTGTAATTTTCAGCTGTGGCTGCTAAAAATAAATACTTGGATACCTCTGAAAAACCCAAACCTATATACGTGCCCATCCCAGAAAAAAAATTTTTTTTTTTACATCTTTATTGGAGTATAATTGCTTTACAATGGTGTGTTCGTTTCTGCTTTATAACAAAGTGAATCAGTTATACATATACGTATGTTCCCATATCTCTTCCCTCTTGCGTCTCCCTCCCTCCCACCCTCCCTATCCCACCCCTCCATCCCAGAAAAATTAATCAAAATTTCTGGCTGAGAATAGGTAGGAACCGGTATGTTTACAAGTTCCTCAATTTAAGAAACTCCAAATTGATAAAGTAGTCAAAGGAATATTTTCAAGCTAGGGGATTTTACAACTTAATTGTATTTATAGTGGCATAATACCACCTAATAATGATTGAAGTTATTGTTTTCCTGGCCTAGTAATACATAGTAATCACAGACTTTAGTATGTTATATCCAGCATCTCTATATATAATTAAAGTACGGAATTTGTTGCAGTTCTGTCTATTGCTTTTCATTGATCTGCAAACACACCAACAATCCTTGTGATTTTTGTTTATTGTTTGGGTTAAGATATGGTAATATTTTACATTTGTGGGAATAGAATGTTGTTCAAATAGCAGTGAAAATTTGTTTCCCATGTATTGCATGTACATGTGCACAGTTTTGGGAAATAAGTTCAAATATGTTTCTTCTTTTGATTTCATAACTCTAACTTGTGGACTACATCCTAAGAAATAGACCAAAATGCCAAAGATGTAAATTACACTATTTATATAGCAAAATATATATTGTAAAATATCTATTAAAACACTACATTATATAGGTATAGGGAATAATCAATATTTTGGCCTCAATAGTATAACTATTATTAATCATGTATTTGAATATTTGGTCATATTAAAAGGTCAAAGGTGAACATCAAGATATTAAGATGATTATTACTGAATAATCTTAATTATGTTAAATGACTTATTTTAACTCTACGAGGAAGTGGACACCCATATGGCCTTCACCATGGGGGATTTTAGGCAATCAAGAAATGATGTGAGAATCTTTTTGGTAAGACATCAAGTCAAAGTTTACCTGTGTCATAATTTTGACCTTATTTATAGCTTCAAAAATAACAAAATATGCCATAATCAAGAATGGGAGCTTGTCAGGGTCATGCTTTTGATCCGATTCTGGCTAGAAATGGATGGTTGTGAGTTCTTGCAAGGTAGTCAAGCACAAGGTGAAGCAGTAAACTTAGTGAGTTTGGAGTGTTGGAGGATGGAGTAAATACAAACTCACTGCTATTGCTGAGGTGCCATGGTTGCTGGGTGATTTCCAGCTGTGGGATTACTTTTCTGCCTTGGATCGTGTCTTCAAGAAATATTGAAAGGCAATTCTATTCCCTCTCCCATCATTTTCCTGAATATGGCAGTTTTCTGAACATGGCAAGAACAAAGGTTGTTGCTTTTTGTCTTGTTTTGGTTTTGCTTTATTCCCATTTGTTTCCTGTTCTATCTATTTAGGTTGAACATATAAATTATCTCTGGCTTTAGAAATGTGGAAATTGGCCAGGTGTCAATGAGTGAATAGATGTATATAGTTTGAAATAATGCCTCTGAGTTGTTTTTTTGTTTTTTCTCTTTAAAAGGATGGTGGTACTAGATGAGCCTGTCTCCTGCAGACATTCATGACTATTTATTTACAAGAACTGGCAGCAGAGTTGGTATTTTTTAATGGACAGAATAAGATGGTTTTATATCTCAGAAGACTTGATTTAAATGGCAGACAAAGCAATCCAGACAGAATGGTATTAATGAAGGGTTTTAAGGGTTATGAGCAAGACAATATTCAAGTTGGTTTCCTCACAATTTCTTTAGCCCTTCATTGTTTTTTAATTACTCTTCAATTTTATTTTTTTATTTTTATTTTTTGCGGTACGCGGGCCTCTCACTGTTGTGGCCTCTCCCATTGCGGAGCACAGGCTCCTGATGCTCAGGCTCAGCGGCTATGGCTCACGGGCCCAGCCGCTCCACGGCATGTGGGATCTTCCCGGACCGGGGCACGAACCCGTGTCCCCTGCATCGGCAGGCGGACTCTCAAGCACTGCACCACCAGGGAAGCCCTGCTCTTCAATTTTAGTAGGTGCCCTTCATAATGAGTCTTCAATAAAATATTAAATAACAAATGAGTTTTTTAGAAAGAATTTCCATCATTAGTTTTATATAAAAGAAGAGAAAGGCATGCACTTTCCTGAAATAAACTCAACTTCCATGGGTCTTTCAAAATTGTGTTGTAGGGATTTAAGTGTCAGGTTAAATGGGCTAAAAAGATTCAGAATAAAATCTAAAAAGCCTGGAGACTTGTAAAGAAATATTTGATTCTTCATAATTATGCCTAGTATTGGCCTTGGACCTCTGATTCTGAGTGACTTCCAAATATAGATTTTCTACCATTTGCCAAAATAAAGAATACTGTGCTAATAGCTAGTAAAGTGAGTTCGGGAACATTATTGATTAACTCTATCATTCATGCACTGCCTTGAAAATATTTAGTTACATGATTAATTCACTTTGCACTTAATCAGTCTATGAATTATGTGACTAACTATGATAAGCCAACTATGTGAATGATAAATTTAGTGAATAGAGTTTTCTGATGCATTTTATCTTTCCAAGTACATTATCAAAAGTGAAGCGTTGCCTCTAATCCTAAGGAAATATAGTGTAACTCTTGGCAGCCTACTGCTATAGCATAGTTTTATTCATAAGGGAACAGGGCAATGCTTACTTTTCAGAAAGTAACATGCTTCCCTCTCTCTATGAAGCAAATTTTTATCATATCTATAATGGAAAGCAAATGATATGTCTTACTATAAGTTTAAGTTCCTGGTAGTTATTACCATAATTGAAGGTATTGAAACGGTGGAAAATACCAGTGTGTAGAAGAATGGAAGAAAAGGAGGTAACGTGAAGGGAAAACTGGGCTTGTTGATGCCCCAATGTTTTCTGGTTCATGTATTTCAGAATAAGGACATATTTCACAGGATCACTTTTATTTCTATTGTATAAGAGCATAACCATTTTAAGTCTTTATCAAAATGAAACAAAACAAAACAATAACAATAATAATAAACAAAAGCCAAGAGGCCAAGATACCTAATTAATTTTTACCAATTTAATTAACCAGAGAAGTTAATGAAAATTTTCACTGATTCAATTAAGTAAAATTTTCAATTAGTAAAATTTCACCAATTTCAATAAGCTGATTGTTAAACTGACTGGCGGTTTAAATGAACAGTTGAGTCCGTATGATGGTAGCTGCATAGAGAAGTAATATGATAATCAAGAAGTAAATGGCAGAACTCTGTATAAAGTATGTACAGAATGAGACTTTATAGGTGGTACTTTATCCCGTCATCATGTCAGAAGACTATTATATTAATTATATCTTCTAGTATGCTTCAAAATAATTACTACATTTTTGACATTGAGAATTGATACATCCTATATTCTATTGTGAATATTATGCACTTTATATTGCCCATAAGTCTCTCTTACTCTATTTTGTGTGAATGCAATAGCCCCCTAATTTGTATCACTCTTGGAATATCTATCCAAATCCATCCTGCACGAGGCAACTAGAGTAATCATTTTATAAACATGAGCTGGAACATGTTACTCCCCTTATCGGAATATTCAATGACCCATTATCCTAAAGATCAAGTTCAAAAGTCTCAAGGTGGCCCACAAGTGTGTGTACGTTCAGAAAGCTGCCTATGCCCTGCTTACTAGTACTGCTCACCTCTTTGTTCTCCAAGTTTTTCCCTTACAAAACTTCCAGTTCTACTCTTAACTTCTGTCAGCTCACCTACCTAACTCATCTTTGAGTTCCTGACTGGAACAGGTTTAAGAGGAAATTTTCCTGACCTCCTTAACTGGGACAAATTTTGCCATATGTTTGCATATTAACCTATATTTCTCTTTTGACAAAAGTTATCACATTTTTAATAGCTTGTGCAGTTTTTCCAGCTTGCTTTTAAGATCCATGCTTGTGGGACCATACATGTTGTTTTTTCATTCAATCGATAGCATCCATAACTCTGTATGAGAAGATATACAATACATAGTTATAGATCAAATCTCTCAAGGAAATTAGATACTGATCTAAAAAGATAAGCAAGCATAGAGCTTAATAATTTATTTGGTCATCTTAATAAAGTGTATCTAATATTTATATTTATAACAGAGCTATTTTATTCCAAGCTCTTTCATTCTCCAGCTGAGGAATATAGTTTCATACCTCAGGAAGCAGTGACAGTTTTTCCTTGCTGCTATGAAAATGAAACCAATTCATTCATTTGCAAGTGACCTCATTCATTCATTCACTTATCCAACTAATGTTTATTGATCCCCAAATGCCAGATCCCAGAAGCTGGGATCTTAGGCATATATTATTGAATATTGAGTTTTGCTTTGAATAACTCACTGAAGAGTGGAAGAGATGAACCAATATCAAATAATTACTATGATTTTATAATTTCTCTAATAAAAGCAAGTATAAGAGCTATGGGAGCTCCATCAGTTGTTTTAGCATTGTATAAACACAGCCACACAGCTTATTTTTTGCTCAGTTTTTTTGACAGGATGAGTAAACAATCATAAAAAACTGAAGAAAGATATCTTGAGATAAATAACACAGTAAACTAGATTTGTTTGCCTCATACCAACCTCATCAAACTCACATCTCGCTTAACAACAACTGTCCTCATCATTTGATTTTCTTTCCTCCCCTTGAAAATTAGTAGTTATTCTTTACATTAATATCTACCCTATCTCATATGCTGTACTTTTTTTTTCTGACATTAGCAGATCATCAGGGAACTGTGCATGTTGTATCATGGTTGTGTCTCACAATGCACAGCTTCCTAACTAATTATTTATTTTCCTAAAAATAAAAAAGTACTGACATAAATCTGACACATTAACACTATTTTAAATGGAAATTTCAGATGATTTTAACATAGTATCATCTCAAGTAAATGCATTTCCTGAGGTAGCTCATGATCATTTGTTTATTTACTGACAGAATGTTTTCCATGATGAGTTTCAATGATCTTAACTCGACCTAACATCTTACTTGCCTTTTTGCCTCCAACTAAACATTGAGTTGATAACTTCTTTGAGATATTCACAATAATACCTGGATGTTCTCTTCGGGAATTACAGCTAATTTAGAACCCATTAGTATATACACTTAATTTATATTGTTCAGTTAAATGAGCAATATCTTACAGGAGTCTACAGTGAATCGTCTGCCTTCAGGTACCAATTACCCAGGTTTGTTTGTCCTTGCCAGGGTTATGCAAAAGCCTGCCTTGTTCTGCTTAACTTAGCTAATTGGATGTCAGCAACAGATTGCAAGTGCTGTTATTCCATAGTTTACTTCCTCTTCCAAGTCATTTATATACATCATATTACTCGTGTATGTGTGTGTGTGTGTGTGTGTGCATGCCAGTGCACATGTTTATGAAAATTAGAGTTGTTAGGGCTGGTATTCTGTTTGGACTCTTCAGATGCCCAAAAGTTTTCTACAAGTTCCTGATGGGATAATAACTCTATTAATTGGTACTATTATTTACCCGCTATGAAGGGAAAATCATTATGGTGACTAACTGAATAAGGATGAGATATGGTATCTAGGTATTCATAAGAATATTTATTTTGCATGACATAGAAAAAATAAACTTTAAATTTTATCTAATTTGCACTGCACAAATAAGAAACCATTATTTTCTGAGATTTTATGTTAAATTTATTAATCTTCTTTATTCAATAGCTTTTCATTCTTTCATATTTTATTCATGAAGCAAATATTTGCTGTTATACCTAGTGTATTTCAGCAACTAAGTTGAATGCTGATGATCAGTGGTGAACAAGGAAAATGTGGACCTGCTTTACCTTCTAAAGTAAAAAATAGATCAAAAACCAGAATTGTAAATTTGTATAAGTACATATGAAGTCATACTCCCTTTTCACACTTGGATGCTTTATACTCCTTTGTTTGACTCTCCTTTTTTATACTTGAATGCTTTGTATACAAATTAAAGTTATCTTTCTATAGGGTAGTTAGCAAAAGCTTTATTGAAGAGATGACTTTTAAGATAAAAATAAAAAGATGAGAAGAAGCCATATAAGTGCAGAGTGAGAATATCAGTATACCTGGAAGCAGAAATAGCATGTGCATTGGTCATGAATTGGAAAAGAATTTTTTGTTTGGGAAGAATTGAAAGGAGGATGGTGTACCTAGACATCAACAGTGACAAATATTTGAGATGGGACTAGAAAAATAGGTTGTAGTCAGTTTACACAGCACTTTGAGACCCATTTAAATATATATAATTTATATCTTTAGAATTCTGGAACATCATTTTAGCAGGGAAACGACATTATTTTATTTTAGACTTGTGAAGGAAATAAAAGAGGTAACGTGAAAATGGGAAAGCCAGTTAGGAAGCTGATGTACTAAGCCTGGGAAGACATTACGTTAAGGGGAGTGATGATGAAACATGAAGTAAAGAGATTTCAGAAAATTTAATATGATAGAATTTACAGAAGATGCTAATATATTATAAGGCAAGTAAACAAAAAAGGGAAGAGTCAAGAATAATCCCTGTATTTCCGACTTAAGCAATTAGATGGAACGTGGTATCCACTAACTGAGAAGTAAAGACTGACTTACTGGGAAGTCTGGGAGTGAATTGGGGAGTTCTTAAGGGAGAAGCTTAGAGCTATTGTGGAATAAGTGACCTAATTTTGAACATTTTAAATTTGAAAAAATATCTATCCTAGTGAAGAGGTCAAACTGAGCAGATGGATATGAGCTTTTACAATACAAAGAAGAATATTGGAATAGATAAGGATTTGAAAGATATTGGTATGGAGCTTTATGGAAAGGTACGGTTGGAGAGACAAGAAGAGAACCAAAAGAAGGAGGGGAATATCAGTATTTGGAGGCTGAGTGGAGAAGAAAAGTGATTTGTTACATAGTAGAGTGGGCTCATGGAATATAAAAGAAAACAATGAACTGTATCAGATGAGGTAGTGATTCAGAATAAAATAAATACAAAAACATATTCTTTGAATGTATCAATAGCAACAGTTTGGACATTGCTGAATATGAAAAGAGAAGTTTAAACTGAGTGTTAAATAGAAAATCAAGTTTGATTGGTTAAAGTGGGAATGCAGGCAAGAAAGAGGAGGTGGCAAGTATGTACAATTGTTCTTGGAAATTTGTCTCTGAAGAATAACTAAAAAGTGAAGCTGTGACTGGGAGGCTTTGAGGAGGTTATGGGACTTTGTTTTCAAATGTTGGAGATACTGGGTTGTTTTTCAAAAAAGTGGAGATGATTTATTAAAGATAGGGGAAATTCTGATATTTGAGTGATAACAAAATTAGTTAAGTCCACAAGAAAGCAAGAGGAAATAGGATTCATAGCTCAAGTGAGATGATTGAATTTTGAAAGAAATACTACTTTAAAACAGAAAGAAAGAAGGAAAAGATGAAAGCAAAATAAGCTTGGAGATTTAATTGTTGAAAATGAGAAAATTGGTTAATAATGAAAAGGGAAATATATTTGGGGCAAGAGGAGATCTGACAAATTATCCAGATGTAGGGATCCAATACCCACTATCTTTACAATCGTTCATTTGTGTAACAATAGTCCACAATATGTGAGTGTCCACCATGTGTCAGGTGCTATTTGAATACCTGGGAAACACCGTACAGAGATAGACAGTAATACCTGCTTTCATTATTACAAATTAAAACAATATAGGTACGGAGTTGTTTACCATAACTGAAGTAATTTTCTGCATCTGCTCAGGGGCAGACACAGAGAAAGTGAATGGTAAGGGCTCTTGGCACTGGGATGGCTCTGGGTCTGTGACTCCCTGATGTTTCTTAAGCTAACTTCCTAACTGACGTGTCCCTTAGTGATGAGGAATAATATAGAAAAGAAACATTTCCATTTCCCAACTTTATTAAATCTTATTTCCATATTTTGCCAATTTTATTAGATACATTAAAATGTTCTGATATATTTTTAATTTGCTCACATTCCATGTCTCCCTCTTCTGAGTCTGCTGTCTTGAATTATCATTCTTGTGAATGTTTTCATATCTTCTATACATAGCAAATAGTATATAGCATTGCCTTGCATGCTTAAAATTATATAGTGATCAATTTGTATCATTCTACTCAGTATTTATTTCCCAAGTGCATCTTAGCTCTTCTCCATTTATTTTAGCTGATTTGCATTATTCCATGTATTAGTATACAACAGTTTTTTCATTTATTTTTCTATTGAAAGGAGACAGGACCATTTTGGCAATTTCCCATACCACCTTGTCCTCTGTCTCTGTTATCATGTCCCTTTCCTTCCTAAAAGTGACCATTTTTGTCTGTGTGAAAATACACATATAACACACACTCTTTTGTTGGTCTCCTTGACTCAGAATGATTTATCCATATTGTTGCGTGTGGCCATGATTTTTATTTCCACTGACGTTTCATATTCTATTATGTGAATATGTTTATCCTTTCTACATTACAGGACATTTGAAGTGTTTCTAACTTTGAGCTATTTTCAGTATTGTCCCCATGAATTGTCATGTACATGTCTTTAGGTGCATACATGTACACATTTCTTTGTGTATATACCACGGATGGTATTATGAGTCATAGGCTATATGTGTTTACTGCTTTATGAGATCTTACTAAACAGTATTCCATAGTGGATGTACTAATTTATTCTTCTGTCAGTGCTGGATGAACAATCCAGTTGCTCGACATCCTTGATCTTTTCTTTTAGGGGTAACACTTATCATGTCCTGGTTTAGAAAACTTTGTCTTCTCCAAAGTCATAACATCTTATATTATTTTCTACAAGATTTAGTGTTTTAACTTTCACATACATATATTCACAACCAACCCAGAACCTACTTTTCCATATGTTACAATTATAGAGCAAGATCTTTTTTTCCCCCTTAAGGACATCCAGTTGAGTTGGAACTTTTTATTAAAAAGACCAGCCTTTGCTCTTTGCTTTGTAGTGTCTTCTTTTTCTTAGTCCACTGACATATATGTGCTTCTGTTTTTGACTCACTGGTCTACTTGTCTATGCTTGAGTCAAAACCACACTGTCTTAATTCTGTAGTCTAGTAATAAATTTTAAATTAGTAAATAATTTTGACAAATTACTAAATTTTGATAAATTAGTAAATAATTTTGATAAATTTTGTCATCAAAACTTATTTTTCTTCAAAATTACATTGGATATTATTGGCCCTTTCCATTTGTATATACATTTTGGAGGCAGCCTAATTTACACACACACAACATAGTGTGAGTATGTGCATTTATATATTTTGTGATTATGATATTAAGTATATACAAATTTAGAGTTGTCTTTTCATATTGGTGGATTAATCCTATTTTTTTATTTCTAAAATTTGCTCCTTAAACCTCTGATATAACTATACCAGGTTATTTTTGTGTGTGTGTTGTTTTGCCTTGTTTGTTTTGGTTATTAATAGCCTGTTATTTATTTTTTCTATCTTTTTACTTCAACATTTCTGTGTCCTTATATTTAGGTGTATGCTTTCAGCCAAAGCAGCTGCATTTTAAAAATTAATATGACAACCTTTGTCTCTTAATTACAGTAGTTAGATAATTTAAACATAATTTCTAACATATTTGGGTTTAAATCTACCATTTCCCTATCTCTTTTAGTTTACTATAAAAATTTTTAAAACTGCTTTATATTGTACCATTTTAGCTACATATTGTGCCAGTAGAAAATTACAGTATAAAATTGGCTGATTAAAACCTGATATTTTCTTTACTTCCTGATAAATTCAAGGACCCTGGAACACTTAAATGCATATATTCCCTTCTAAATAGATATAAACAAATATATGCTCTAAATATATATATATATTTTTTACCTTATTACCATAATATATGTTAGGTTTATATATACTTTAGATGACAAAGGACTCCATTATTTTTTATATTAAATATTTATTAATGTATCTATGAATTTATTATTTCTGTTTCTCTTTATTTCTTTCTGTTTTTATTTTATCTGAGAATATTTTTCTTCTATGGGAAGAACTCCATTAGTATAACTTATAATATTAATACTGGTGACAAATTTTTTCAGTTGTTTATCTAAAAATGAATTTGACCTTCATTCTTGGAAGGGTATATTTTTTTACTGAATATAGAATTTTCAATTAGCAGTTATTTTATTTTCACACATTAAAAATGCCATTTCAGTGTCTTAATTTCTGTGGGGATTTTAGCTTTGGCATTACCATTGCTACTTTGAAGTCACTGTCGATTTTCTCTCTTTCTCAATTAGACTATTCTCTTTTCCTTTGTTTTTCAAGCATTTTAGATACGATTTTATTTGTTTTAATTGAGATTGGTGTTTATAGAACTTCTTGTATCTGTAGCTTGATGTGTTTTGTCAGTTTTGAAACATAGCTGTTATCTCTTCAAATATTGAATTGTTGCATTCTGTTGCCTCTCTTTTGCATCATTGTATTGGACCGTTTGACCACACTCCAGATGCTCTGTACTGTTTTTAGTATTTTAAAAATCTTTTTACATTTCCTAGCTTCAATCCACTTTTTTCTTTTTAGTTTGTTTTTTCTTTTTCAACTTTAGCTAATATGTGGAATTGGATTGCTAAATCAGATTTATGTAAATCAGAAATCCTACCCAGTATCAACTGTTACTAATCATACGTATAGCTGATTCACTTTGTTATAAAGCAGAAACTAACACACCATTGTAAAGCAATTATACTCCAATAAAGATGTTAAAAAAAAAAAAGAATGCATGCAATCAAGAAGCTTAGATGAAGTGGCAAGAGTTTTGGGACACGGGTGATGGTCTCTACTGATGATGGTTCCTTACTACATTAGGCATGTCTCGGTGGCTTAGAATAGATGAGGTCTCTAAGTGAGAGACAATGTACAATTTACTTATTTTTGATTGAACAACTATCTTATTTTCTGTTAAATAAACTGCAGTTAAAAAAATTCAGAAATAGCTACATTATCATCATTATTCCTTAACACTGAGTATTTTGTTTTTGAAATGATTCTGTTTATTCCACTTAATGTGTTTCTTAAATTACAACAAAATATCTATTATCATTATATTTATTAATACAATTATGACTAAAAATTTAGCATTATATTATTTTCGTTTTTATCTTTTCATGACTTTCTAAAGATTCTTCAGTATTTCCTTGTTTGGTTCAATACAAATGCAATCAAGTAGAATATGTCCAAAATTGTGATCAGCTTAATTGACCACAACCATTTACAAATAACAAGGAACCTAGAAATTATCAGAATATGAAACTTGTATAAGTTCTTGGAAACTAAGCATATCATTTTGGCTGATTATTTTAAGAACACTACATCTATGTGAGGAGCATATAAAAGGTGGTTTGTAATGTAAGTAGCAAAATCCACACATTTATTTTAAAGAAGTTATTTTGGGAAGAAATTCCCTTTATTTATGAGGTCATTGCATAAAAAAATTCAGAACTCTTTTAAAGTTAATGTAACACACATACACACCCCTTCATATTTTTTGTCAATTATTTATTTAAATCCTCAAACTTATCACAAAGCTTTACTTTGAAGGATATTTTGACAGTTTCAAAAATAAAATTTAACTTCTCATGGGGAAAATTACAGAAACTAAAAGTACTCAAATTAATTAGAGAGAGGTTCTGAAGATTATTCCCAAAGAGGGGTGTTTAAATTTTGTTTAGCAAAGGTGATATTTTTGAATTAAGGCCAAAGCTTCAATATATTGACAAGAAACAATAACATATTAGATATAAAATTTTGCTATTTTACTATAAAATGACTGTCATTATATTATAGCTATAAATTTAAGTACAATTTTCATTAACCTAATTATTATCAATCCAGGGAAAGATCTTTTATTATTCTCTTCCAGTAAAAAAAATACAAAGTCTTTATTTGAGGCATAATTTGGACTTTTAATAAAATAAATGTAGATTTGTATTTTTTGACATGTGTATCATGAAATTTTTGGTAGGACCACCAAGGGGTTTATTTTAGAAGTGTGGGCAGAATACTGTAACAAAAATTGGATGATAATAAAACTTTTAGAAGCTGCTAGGATATTCTCAAAAATCTATTAATTTTTTTCTCCTTTCTTCTTTATGGATGTTTGTTAACTTGTTTTGTTGATTGGTTGATCTCTCTTCAGGCTCCTTCACTAAATATATCACTTATTAGTGAATATACTTTGAAGTTTCTTGAAAATCTGCTATCAGCTATTTATTTTTGTAGTAATCATACTTTTAAACAAATGGACTGATGTGTTTATTTTTTTAAACCTCATTACATTCTTTATCATCTCTATCAATCTATCTATCTTCTAGTTTTCTATCTCCTGTCCATTTATCTATCTATCCATTCATCCATAATTGCTTGTTACTGGTTGTATAATCTTTAGTTTTGACTTTTAAATACTAAATATTATAGACAGAATTTAGATTTCATATATAGACACATTTTGTATGAGCTATTGAGTACCATATGCTAAATAACTGTTTCACAATTTTAAAATGTTTAGCCTACAATGAGCATTATACTTATGGTTTATAGATCTTTTTTTTTACATTTTTTGGTATTTTTTTAAAATAAGCTTTTTAAGAACAACTTTAAATTTACAGAAGACTTGCAAAGATAGTAACAGAGTTCCTATAGACCTTCCACTGCTTTATCTATTTATTAATATCTAACATTAGTATGATGCATTTGTTATAATTAATGAACAATGGCTGTGACAGTTTCTTAGACTTTGCTTATATCTGATGACCTTGAAAGTTTTGAGGATAACTGGTTAGATATGCTGTAGAATATCTCTCAGTTAAGATTTGTCTGATATTTTTCTTGTGGTTAGACTCTGGTTATGTGTAGTCAGAAGGAAAACCACAAGAATTAATGTGCCATTTTCATCACATCACATTAAGGGTACATACGATCAACATAATGTATTGCAGTTGATGTTAACCTTCATTGGATGAGATAGTGTTTGTCAAGTTTCTCCACTATAAAGTTACCACCTCTTCCCCGCCCATTTTCCATACTGTCCTATTTGGAGAAAGTTTTTATGTGCAATGCACAATTAAGGAATGGGAAGCCATGCTCCACCTTCTTGAAGATGGAGTAGCGATAATCAACTTCATAAAATAAGTCACAGATATAACATTTTTTGGCTTTGTATATAGCAATTTGATATGGCCATTTAAAAATCTATGACACTTTGATTTATAAAAAAACAAATCATTACACTTTCAATTTTTTAAAAACAATCAATTGATCAAAAGATCTCATGTAATTTGTCTCTATTTATTTATTTATTTTTTGGCTGCATTGGGTCTTAGTTGTGGCATGCGGGATCTTTTTGTTGTTGTTGTTGCAGTGCGCGGGCTCTTCATTGCTGTGCATAGGCTTCTCTCTAGTTGTGGTGCATGGGTTTTCTCTCTCTAGTTGTGGTGTGTGGGCTCCCCGGTGCGTGGGCTCTGTAGTTTGCAGAATGGGGGCTCTCTTGTTGAGGCACGTGAGCTCAGTAGTCGTGGTGCATGGGCTTAGTTGCTCCATGGCATGTGGGATCTTAGTTCCCGGACCGAGGATTGAAACCATGTCCCCTGCATTGGAAGGCAGATTCTTTACCACTGGACCACCAAGGAAGT
Organism: Monodon monoceros; assembly: GCF_005190385.1. Classification (NCBI taxonomy): domain Eukaryota; kingdom Metazoa; phylum Chordata; class Mammalia; order Artiodactyla; family Monodontidae; genus Monodon; species Monodon monoceros. The sequence goes on from NW_021703785.1 coordinate 33,703,030, forward strand.
CCCTAATTTGTCTCTAAAGCTCCCCTTTTATTAGACCTCAAGCCATATCTTACTTGACTCTTACCCCTTTGGTGAGCTTTACCTGGGAATAAAGTTGGAGAATCAGAAATGGGATAAAATAGGGAGAGATGTTTATTACATACATAATGTGGTACGTAAAAATGTTTTTCATTTTAGTTCAGATGCTTTGACGCATTTGTGTGAAATATCTCTTGTGTATATCTTCATTTCTTACATGAAATGTCTCTTACTCCTCTCCTGCCCAATAGTTCTCAAGACTGAAAAATGAAACACCCTTGATCCTACAATCAGTTCTAGAAGGGAGTAGCCTTGCAGTGTCACCAGACCTCCCACAAAGTTTGCATGGGCAAGAAACACTTGTCTGTATTAAATCATCTTGGTTTCAAGGTTTGATTGTTACTGTAATGTACCTAGCGCATCCTGACTATAATGAGACTTTTAATTTAACATCTTAATTTAAATTTAGATTTAAAATCTTTTTAATTTGAGAATCTGCCATGGCCTCATCAATTTCTCCACTTCATATTCAGGGGCAATCTCTTCTACCCAGAATTATTGGAAAAGGGCTGTCTTTTTCAAGTCACAAAGGGGTTCCATAAAGAGTTTGCCAAGGTTATGACATAAGTGGGAGAAATCGTTCAAAGAGTGGAAGACTCAAAGAAGACTGGTTAATTCACTAGAAAAAATTTAGTAACTTCCTCTTCCCTAGGTACCAGCTATATTAGGAAACAATCCCTTTATTGATTTATTATTGAGCTTGAAATTCCTTGCATTAGAGTAGCTTCTTTGAGTTAAAACATTGTTTCCAGAAATAAAGTTCTTATTAAATATAAAAGTTCTCTGGAGAAACATTGAATTAATAATAATAATAATAATGAAATAACTAACAGTTAAAGGCAGATCCATGTTTTGTGGAAACTTAAGCTTATATTGTTTGCAGAGTCCACTTTAAGAAAAAATAATATAAAATTAGATCAGGGTACTTTTAGAATAAGAAACAAAATAAATAGTGCAAATTTAAAAGTCATAAATACTACAACAATCACAAAAAATGTAAAAAATTAATTATCTGCCTGGTAACCTTAATATTACATTTTTTGTCTGACTACTCATTCATTTGGCCATAATTTAAAACTATCTTCTCTACAGAGAATAGAAAAGTATCAGTCTTTCTTTTTCATGGTTGCTCAGAATGTCTATTTTATTCCTGAAAGTTTATAAAAAGTTCCTTTCAGGTTCACAATTCTTTAGTAATGTCATGTAAATGTTAGGATTACTGTTAAAGTTGGGAAAGGCTGTAAGTTTTCAGGGCAGTTTAAATTTCCTTGTGCAGTTGCTGACTTAAATGTCCCTACCTCCTTCCAGTGCTTCTTTCCTTAAGACTCCCTCATATCTCTCATATCTCAATGCCACCTCTTACCCTGTCACAACCAGGGATGAGATTCAGAGCAGGAGGTCTAAGTGTTGCTGAGAGCTTTCTTTATGCCAGTATAGCCAGTAATAACTGGACTTTGTACATCACACAAATATGTATCATAAATTGAAACTTATGTATTCTTTTCATTTTTTTAAATTGAAGTATAGTTGATTTACAATGTTGTGTTACTTTCTGGTGTACAGCAAAGTGAAGGACCTTGAAGCTTAAAATGCATCTGCTGAGGGTTGTGCTAATGTTTGTCTCATTTTACCCAGGAATGTCCATTAGCATATTATCAGGGACTCCCCTGTATTAACTAGCTGGCCATCACCTAGAACAAAGCAAGACACTGAGGAACTTAAAACTTTAAAGAAATGTTGATTGCAGAAGAGTCCTAAATCTGGTGCATGAAAGACTACAAGGCTAAAAAGATTTGGTTGGACCTCTCTGGTGGGAGACACAAAATAACCAAGGGACAGCATGAAGGTTCTTCCCTTAGAGGAAAAGAGTAAAAGAATCAGGGGGTGTTGAAGACAATCATCACCACTAAGACACTTTCTTAGCTTTGGACCTATAATGGAGAACCGGAGTTCCTCCACCATAGCATTCTAAGGTTACCTGGAATTGTAGACTTTTCTTCTTGTCCGCTGTGTCTGCAGATATTTAGAAGAGTCCTAGACATATTTAACTAACTAACTCTGCTTGAGAGATGTAAAGGAAATTTCATAAGTGTTTGATGGAGATGGAGTAGGGGACAGGAAAGAGCATCCTGGACAAGGAGAAAGCATGGACTAGAGAAAGGACAGTGTGAAAAGTAACCACAAACCCAGGGAACAGTGATTTTAGAGGACCTGGTAGGAAATGGTAGGTGTAAGGAAGCATCCAAAGATGAAGTTGTTTGAGAAGGTGGTCGAGACTAAGGAATTTGGACTGATAGTATATCTCAGGCTAGAGAGTACTACGGGATCTTTGGTAGCACAGAGACATGAGGTTATTTATTTCAGTACATATAAAAATGGATCTGAATTCAGCAATTTGAAAAGTGCATTATTTCTTTCAGGAAAAAAGTCCCCAGCACAAATCCAGCAGTTTTTTTTTTTGTTGTTGTTTTTAACAGTACTTGGGTGGCCTAAATGAGCTAACACATCTCTACAACAGATCTGATTCAAGGAAAACTAAACCAGTCAGAAATCATTCTTACATTTACAGGTATACAGTAGATTAGCGATCAGATGTTAGATTTTATGACTGAGCCTAATTATTTTTACCCAAAACTATTCCAAATGTATAAACACAGATGGAGTCACTAGAATTTTTAAGAAAGTAAATGTTTAAATACTATAGTGATTTCCCCTTTCCTGGAAATCATAGGATGTTTCACGTATTTTAGCAGTATTAACATCTAGGTAATATTGTTATGCAAAGGTAACATTGTGTTTAGTCAACTAATTTGTGAATCTTAAACATCTAAAATAACAATTGTTATTCTTATTATTTTTAACCAGAGAGAAAAATTAAACCAAATCAAATGAAAAAAAGTGGTTTACTTCTTAGATTTTTCCATTTTGCACATTTTTCCGTAGGATTTTCTTTTACAAATCCCATCCTCCCTTGTGGAATGGGATACAGTCCTCCTGCAGTGAGCTGCCAGCACAGGGAATTCGAACTACCAAAACATGGCATGGAACATTATCTGCTGGTCTTTTGTTTTCCTGTCCAATGTTTGCAAACATTTTATTTTCTTCTAAGTTCAAAGTTGATGAGTTTTCAGTAAAAATGGCACAACTAAAAAAAATGAAGACTTACTTTTTTTCCATCTAAATAGGGTGGGCTAAAACTATCAAACTTTTCATTCAGACACATCTAGAGTGCACATCCTTGCTCTTTGCTACAGGAGTCAATGAAATGAAGACATACCATTACTCCCAAGAGAGCTATAGAATAAACAGAAATTTTGTATTTGGCAATACACATTGGGTTATGTTTAACACGTTTATATAGGGAGGAGAGTGTACACATCAACGGCATGGACTGAAAAAATTTTAGTACTTTCCATAGATGATAAATTGTGCTCAATTTAACAACCTGTTTTAGGGTCAAGTCAACATATTCTAGGTAGAACTAAAGAACTCTGACAATAAATCTTGTTATACCTAACATTATTTCTTTAAATTACAAATAATTTTAAAGTAATCTTACATATGGCTGATCCTTTTCCTTCAGTCTTGTGTTTCTGATTTCTAAGTGTTTACACTGATTATAGATGATGCCATTGCCACCTAGAAGCTTCCTTACTTTCTAGATTTTTAACTAAAAGCTAGTTAGACAAGCCATATATTTCAAGGAAATTGAAACTATCATGAGATTACATGTAAGCAAAATCCTTGCCAGAAGAGATGCATTTTATTATTTCTGACACTTTGTAAAAACCATCATAAAATTCTATTACAAACACATCTATAAATAGGGCCACATTTCTCTATAATAAAAGGTTAGACAGGTAACACAGATTTCACTGCACTTAAAACCTTTCAGCATTACCAACTTATTCAAAGTCTTTTCTTCAACTTTCATGAACCTTCTCTCTCTTGCTTCTCTTTCCATCAACACGACTGTTCCTTTACAGTCTCCTTTGCTGGTGCATATTTTTTTGCTTTCTGTTTATAAGTCACTAGAACCAGGGAACATCTATGAGAGTAACTTCACTTTTTCCTACATAGTATACACTGCATGAGGCTTACAAAAATGTGTAACTACCAGAAAGCTTTTTTCCTGAGTAATAAATTTTGTTCTCACTTGAGAATCATGGCAAAGGTGTCAATTTCTTTGAGTTTATCCTACTCACAATTTATTGAGCTTGTTGGATATGCATAGTAATGGTTTTCATTATTTCTGGGAAATTTGGGACCATTGTTTCCACAAATATTCTTTCTGCCCCTTTCTTTCCTTTCCTAGGACTCCAACTGTGCATATGTTAGTACTCTTATGATGTCCCTCAGATCTCTGTTCTTTTTCTGCATGTTTTTTTCTTTCTGTTCTTCAGACTAGAAAACTTCATTTGACCTATTTTCAAGTTCACTGGTTCTTTCATCTTCTGGTTCATCATGCTGTATAGCCCCTCTAGTGAATTTTTCATTTCAGTTATGCTTTTTTAATTTCAGAACTTCTATGCTTTCTTTTATTATAATTTTTACCTCTTTATTGATACTCTCCATCTGGTGAGACACTGTTCTCATACTTTCCTTTAATTCTTTAGATGATGTTTCCTTTAGTTCTTTGAACACATTTTTAATAGCTCAAGTCTTTGTCTGGTAAATCCAGCATCATCTATCTGGGCTTCCTCAGGGATACTTTTTATTCTGTGCTCCTGAGTATGAGGCATAGCTTTTGTTTCTTTTCATGTGTCCTTATTATATGTTGAAGACTGGACATTTTAAGTAATATAATTGGGTGACAATGGAAGTCAAATGCTTCCTGCTCCCAGGATTTTTTTTTAATACTGTACACTGTTGTTCCTGTTGCTATTTATTTGTTGAATGACTTTCTTGGACTAGTTCTTTAAAATTTGTATTATTTATCATGTGTAGCTGATGAAACCACTGCTTGATAGCTTAGTGGTCAGGTGATAATTAGATAGGCACTTCCTTAAATACCTTAAGCCAATAACTCTCCCACTGTTTGCATAGGGACTCTGTGTGTATTCAGATATAATTTCCATGTTCTGGCAGTTTATGACCCTGCCTCAGCCTTCACTTCTAGCTTGTGCACAGCCTCAGGGTCAGGCAGAAATTTAAAAAAAAAAAATGATGTCTTTCTTAGGTCTTTCCTGGGCATGCACACATCCTTGCACAGGCACATGGCCTTCTAGATGCTCCCAAAATGTCAGATCTTTTCAGAGCCTCCTATGGACTTTTTATTCTGCTGATTTTCCTTTTCATCTCTTCGATCATCCATTTCTTTATCCCAGCTGCGATCACTGCATTAGGAAGCAGCAATGTTACACAACTGACATTGCTTTTTTTTTTTTTTTTTTTTGATACACACTCTGAGGATGGGGCTTTACTCACGGAGTGAGCTAAGTTAGGTTAAATAATGACAAGTTCTGTGAACGGGGCTTTTAGAGGCTTCCAAATCAAATAGTGATAATTCTTTGGAGATGGGGTTTTTGAGGGGAGAGCTCTAACGTGTTCCTTCTCCAGTGGCTGCTGGACTGCTGTATTTCATAGCTACTGTTGTTTCAAGACTGCTGGTTTTCAAGGCTACCATGGAGCTGGGGAGAGGAATAGGTGAATAGGAAGTTTCAAAATGTGGCAATTCTTGCTGTTCTGACAGTCAACTCTTTTTCTTGAATAAACACTTAGAAAACTGTTTCAAGCCTTTGGTTAATTTCCAAAGTTCTGAAAAAGTTGATTTTTTCCAGTGTTAATATTTTTGTGGAGGAGTGGATTTTGGAGGTCCTTACCCTGCCATTTGGAGTGTTTCTCTCTTATCCCTAGAGTTCTTTATAAATTCTGAATACAAGTGTGTTTTTTTAAATCAGATATATGATTTGCAAATATTTTCTCCTTGTCTTTAGTTTGATTTTTATGTCTAAACAGTATCTTTCAAAAAGTAGAGACTATTAATTTTGATGGATTTCAATAAATCAATTAACTTATTTAATAAATTGGGCTTTTTTTCCTATATAAGAATTATTTGCCTAATCAAGGTCACAAAACTTTCTTCTATTTTCTTCAGGGATATTTATGGTTTTAACTTTTATATTTGGGACCATATTCCATTTTGAGTTAATTTTTGTATATGATGTGAAGTGTGAATCAAGGCTCATTTTGAAAATATGGATATATAATTTTTCTAGCATCAGTTGTTAACAAGACTAGATGTTCTTGTTGATATGTATTTATATCTTGATCAGAAATCAGTTGTTCATAAATATGTGCATCTATTTCTAACATCTTAATAGTATCAAGTCTTTGGTCAATGATTACAGTATATTCCTTTATTTATTTTGGTCTTTAATTTTTCTCAGCAATGCTTCTTAGTTTCCAATGTTCTTTTCTAACACAGTTGTAATCATTTAATGCTAGCATATAGAAACGCAGTCTTTTTTCTAATGATATTATACCGTTCAACTTTTCTGAATTCACTTATTAGTTCCAGTAGCTTTTTTTTATAGATGCTTTGGAATTTTCTACATAGGCAATCATCTTGCCTATGAACAAAGACTGTTTTATACCTCTTTTAAATAAGGATACTTTTAATTTTAATATTTTTATTGCACTATCTCTAATCTATAGTACAATGTTGATCATCCTTGTGAAAGTGAACATTTTTGTCTTGTTCAGGGTCTTAAAGGGAGAATATTTAGTTTTTCACCATTTAATATGATGCTGGCTGTAGTGTTTTCATGGGTGTTCCTCACCAGTTTGCAGAATTTCACTTCTATTTCCAGTGTGAAGAGACATTTCTTTCAGGATCACTTGTTGGATTTTGTAAAATACTCTTTTCTACATTTATTGAGATGATCATATGGCTTTCAAAAAAATGTTAATATCATAAATTATATTGATTAACTATAAGATATTTATTCCTCTCTTATATCTTCTGCTAGTATTATTTTTGTAATGTCTGTTTATAATGTAAGCAAGGCACATTTTAAAAGCGAATAACTATAAGATATTCAGGATATAATAATCATAATCAACAGAACTATACTTAGACTCCTCTGAGGCAGTATACGCAAATATAAGTTAGAGAGAAATTCATAGTTTTGTTACATTAGCATGAGGTATTAAGTTTTCCTATTATGTATGTTTGTTCAAGTGCAAAACCATATTCACTAATAGAAAATTACATTTCTTGTTAAGGCAATAAAGTAAATAATATTTAAAAGGTGTTTTTCTAAATAAAATACATTATTCAGAACTGATAAAATTTGCAAATGGTAATTTAAATTTTTTGTTTCTAAAATTTGCGCCTTGTCCTTATCCATTAACTATTCTGATTCCTAAAGAATATATAAGTAAAAGTGTTCATTTTGATAGCATTGACTGACTAATTCACAAAAGAAAAATGAAAAAATGGCAGCAAAATGACCCATTTGTTAATAACCTAAGTTAACACAAAACAAAAACGAAACAAAAAACAACAACAAAAAACATCCAGGGAATAAACTCTTGGATTTCTTAGGCATAGTTTTTCCTCCTAGGCAGCAGCGATTTACCAGCTAGAATAAGTGAGGCAACACAAATTTACAAATGCTTATTACACAAACTTATTTACAAACCCTTTAGCAAATGACACAACTGGATAATGCCCAAGAAGTTTTGAACTTGTAGTTTCAGTGTTATTCCTTCTATTTTCTAATCAAATCTAATACCCCTTTAAAAGTTAACTCCCGAGGAACCTTGAAGATGGCGGAAGAGTAAGACGTGGAGATCACCTTCCTCCCCACAGATACACCAGAAATACATCTACACGTGGAACAACTCCTACAGAACACCTACTGAAGGCTGGCAGAAGACCTCAGACCTCCCAAAAGGCAAGAAACTCCCCACGTACCTGGGTAGGGCAAAAGAAAAAAAGAAAAAACAGAGACAAAAGAATAGGGACGGCACCTGCACCAGTGGGAGGGAGCTGTGAAAGAGGAAAACTTTCCACACACTAGGAAGCCCCTTCACGGGCGGAGACTGCGGGAGGCAGAGGGGGGAGCTTCGGGCCACGGAGGAGTGCACAGCAACGGGTGCGGAGGGCAAAGCGGGGAGATTCCCGCACAGAGGATCGGTGCCGACCGGCACTCACCAGCCCGAGAGGTTTGTCTGCTCTCCCGCCGGGGCGGGCGGGGCTGCGAGGTGAGGCTCAGGTTTCGGTTTCAGCTGGAGCGCAGGGAGAGGACTGGGGTTGGCGGCTTGAACATAGCCTGAAGGGGTTAGTGCACCACTGCTAGCCGGGAGGGAGTCCGAGGAAAAGTCTGCACCTACCGAAGAGGCAAGAGACTTTTTCTTCCCTCTTTGTTTCCTGGTGTGCGAGGAGAGGGGTTTAAGAGCGCTGCTTAAAGGAACTCCAGAGACGGGCGCGAGCCGCGGCTAAAAGCGCGAACCCCAGAGACGGGCACGAGCCACGGCTAAAAGCACGGACCCCAGGGACAGACGGGAGACGCTAAGGCTGCTGCCGCCGCCACCAAGGGGCCTGTGTGTGAGCACAGGTCACTATCCACACCCCTCTTCCGCGGAGCCTGTGCAGCCCGCCACTGCCAGGTTCCCGGGATCCAGGGACAACTTCCCCGGGAGAACGCACGGCGGGCCTCAGGCTGGTACAACGCCGTGCCGGCCTCTGCCGCCGCAGGCCCGCCCCGCACGCAGTGCCCCTCCCTCCCCCCCCCCCACGTCCTGAGTGTGCCAGAGCCCCTGAATCAGCGGCTCCTTTAACCCCGTCCCGTCTGAGCAAAAAACAGACGCCCTCCAGCGACCTACACGCAGAGGCTGGGCCAAATCCAAAGCTGAGCCCCTGTGAGCTGTGAGAACAAAGAAGAGAAAGGGAAATCTCTCCCAGCAGCCTCAGAAACAGCGGATTAAAGTTCCACAATCAACTTGATGTGCCCTCCATCTGTGGAATACCTGAATAGACAAGGAATGATCCCAAATTGAGGAAGTGGACTTTAGGAGCAAGATCTATGATTTTTTTCCCCTTTCCCTCTTTTTGTGAATGTGTATGTGTATGCTTCTGTGTGAGATCTTGTCTGTATAGTTTTGCTTCCACCATTTGTCCTAGGGTTCTATCCGTCCACGGTTTTTTTAAAAAATTTTTTTCTTAATAATTAATTTTAATAACTTTATTATACTTTACCTTCGTTCTTTCTTTCTTTCTTTCCTTCCCTCCTTTAGACAACGAATCATCCCAAATTGAGGAGGTGGTCTCTGAGAGCAAGATTTATGATTTTTTCCCCTTTACCTCTTTTTGTGAGGGTGTATGTGTATGCTTCTGTGTAAGATTTTGTCTGTATAGCTTTGCTTCCAACATTTGTCCTAAGGTTCTATCCGTCCCTTTTTTTTTTCTAAATAAGTATTTTTTAATTCAATAACTTTATTATACTTTATTTTATTTTACTGTATCTTCTTTCTTTCTGTCTTTTTTCCTTCTTTTCCTCCTTCCTTCCTTCCTCCCTCCCTCCCTCCCTCCTTTCTTTCCTTCTTGCCTTCCTTCTTTCTTTCTTCCTTTCTTTCTTTCTTTCTTACTTTCTTCCTTCCTTCCTTCCTTCCTTCCCTCCTTTCCTTCTTTCTTTCTTCATACTTCTACTAATTCTCTCTACTTTTTCTCCCTTTTATTCTGAGCCGTGTGGATGAAAGGCTCTTGGTGCTCCAGCCAGGAGTCAGGGCTCTGCCTCTGAGGTAGGAGAGCCAGCTTCAGGACACTGGTCAACAAGAGACCTCCCAGTTCCACATAATATCAAATGGCGAAAATCTCCCAGAGACCTCCATCTTAACACCAGCACCCAGCTTCACTCAACGACCAGCAAGCTACAGTGCTGGACAACCTAAGCCAAACAACTAGCAAAACAGGAACACAGCCCCACCCATTAGCAGAGAGGCTGCCTAAAATCATAATAAGGCCACAGACACCCCAAAACACACCACCAGACATGGACCTGCCCACTAGAGAGACAAGATCCAGCCTCATCCACCACAACACAGGCACTAGTCCCCTCCACCAGGAAGCCTACACAACCCACTGAAACAACCTTAGCCACTGGAGACAGACATCAAAAACAGCGGGAACTACGAACCTGCAGCCTGCAAAAAGGAGACCCCCAAACACAGTAAGATAAGCAAAATGAGAAGACAGAAAAACACACAGCAGATAAAGGAGCAAGATAAAAATGCACCAGACCTAACAAATGAAGAGGAAATAGGCAGTCTACCTGAAAAAGTATTCAGAATAATGATAGTAAGGATGATCCGAAATCTTGGAAATAGAATGGACAACATGCAAGAAACAGTTAACAAGGACATAGAAGAAATAAAGACGAAACAAGCAACGATGAACAACACAATAAATGAAATTAAAAGTACTCTAGATGGGATCAATAGCAGAATAACTGAGGCAGAAGAACGGATAAGTGACCTGGAAGATAAAATAGTGGAAATAACTACTGCAGAGCAGAATAAAGAAAAAAGAATGAAAAGAACTGAGGACAGTCTCAGAGACCTCTGGGACAACATTAAACGCACCAACATTTGAATTATAGGGGTTCCAGAAGAAGAAGAGAAAAAGAAAGGGACTGAGAAAATATTTAAAGAGATTATAGTTGAAAACTTCCCTAATATGGGAAAGGAAATAGTTAATCAAGTCCAAGAAGCACAGAGAGTCCCATACAGGATAAATTCAAGGAGAAACATGCCAAGACACATATTAATCAAACTGTCAAAAATTAAATACAAAGAAAACATATTAAAAGCAGCAAGGGAAAAACAACAAATAACACACAAGGGAATCCCCATAAGGTTAACAGCTGATCTCTCAGCAGAAACCCTACAAGCCAGAAGGGAGTGGTAGGACATACTGAAAGTGATGAAGGAGAAAAACCTGCAACCAAGACTACTCTACCCAGCAAGGATCTCAGTCAGATTTGATGGAGAAATTAAAACCTTTACAGACAAGCAAAAGCTGAGAGAGTTCAGCACCACCAAACCAGCTCTACAACAAATGCTAAAGGAACTTCTCTAGACAAGAAACACAAGAGAAGGAAAAGACCTATAATAACGATCCCAAAACAATTTAGAAAATGGGAATAGGAACATACATATCGATAATTACCTTAAATGTAAATGGACTAAATGCTCCCACCAAAAGACACAGATTGGCCGAATGGATACAAAAATAAGACCCTTATATATGCTGTCTACAAGAGACCCACTTCAGACCTAGAGACACATACAGACTGAAAGCAAGGGGATGGAGAAAGATATTCCATGCAAATGGAAACCAAAAGAAAGTTGGAGTAGCAATTCTCATATCAGACAAAATAGACTTTAAAATAAGGACTATTAGAAGAAACAAAGGACACTACATAATGATCAAGGGATCGATCCAAGAAGAAGATATAACAATTGTAAATTTTTATGCACCCAACATAGGAGCACCTCAATACATAAGGCAAATACTAACAGCCATAAAAGGAGAAATTGACAGTAACACATTCATAGTAGGGGACTTTAACACCCCACTTTCACCCATGGACAGATCATCCAAAATGAAAATAAATAAGGAAACACAAGCTTTAAATGATACATTAAACAAGATGGACTTAATTGATATTTATAGGACACTCCATCCAAAAACAACAGAATACACATTTTTCTCAAGTGCTCATGGAACATTCTCCAGGATAGATCATATCTTGGGTCACAAATCAAGCCTCGGTAAATTTAAGAAAATTGAAATTGTATCAAGTATCTTTTCTGACCACAATGCCATGAGACTAGATATCAATTACAGGAAAAGATCTGTAAAAAATACAAAGACATGGAAGCTAAACAATACACTACTTAATAATGAAGAGATCACTGTAGAAATCAAAGAGGAAATAAAAAAATACCTAGAAACAAATGACAATGGAGACACAATGACCCAAAACCTATGGGATGCAGCAAAAGCAGTTCTAAGGGGGAAGTTTATAGCAATACAAGCCCACCTTAAGAAGCAGGAAACATCTTGAATAAACAACCTAACCTTGCACCTCAAGCAATTAGAGAAAGAGGAACAAAAAAACCCCAAAGCTAGCAGAAGGAAAGAAATCATAAAAATCAGATCATAAATAAATGAAAAAGAAACGAAGGAAACAATAGCAAAGATCAATAAAACTAAAAGTTGCTTCTTTGAGAAGATAAACAAAATAGATAAACCACTAGCCAGACTCATCAAGAAAAAAAGGAAGAAGACTCAAATCAATAGAATTAGAAATGAAAAAGGAGAAGTAACAACTGACACTGCAGAAATAAAAAAAGATCATGAGAGATTACTACAAGCAACTCTATGCCAATAAAAGGGACAATCTGGAAGAAATGGACAAATTCTTAGAAATGCACAACATGCCAAGACTGAATCAGGAAGAAATAGAAAATATGAACAGACCAATCACAAGCCCTGAAATTGAAACTGTGATTAAAAATCTTCCAACAAACAAAAGCCCAGGACCAGATGGCTTCACAGGCGAATTCTATCAAACATTTAGAGAAGAGCTAACACCTAACCTTCTCACACTCTTCCAAAATATAGCAGAGGGAGGAACACTCCCAATTTCCTTCTACGATGCCACCATCACCTTGATACCAAAACCAGGCAAGGATGTCACAAAGAAAGAAAACTACAGGCCAATATCACTGATGAACATAGATGCAAAAATCCTCAACCAAATACTACCAAACAGAATCCAGCAGCACATTAAAAGGATCATACACCATGATCAAGTGTTGTTTCTTCCAGGAATGCAAGGATTCTTCAATATACACAAATCTATCAATGTGATAAACCATATTAACAAATTGAAGGAGAAAAACCATATGATCATCTCAATAGATGCAGAGAAAGCTTTTGACAAAATTCAACACCCACTTATGATAAAAGCCCTGCAGAAAGTAGGCATAGAGGGAAATTTCCTCAACATAATAAAGGCCATATATGACAAGCCCACAGCCAACATCATCCTCAATGGTGAAAAACTGAAAGCATTTCCACTAAGATCAGGAACAAGACAAGGTTGCCCACTCTCACCACTCTTATTCAACATAGTTTTGGAAGTTTTAGCCACAGCAATCAGAGAAGAAAAGGAAATAAAAGGAATCCAAATCGGAAAAGAAGTAAAGCTGTCACTGTTTGCAGATGACATGATACTATACATACAGAATCCTAAAGATGCTACCAGAAAACTACTAGAGCTAATCAATGAATTTGGTAAAGTAGCAGGATACAAAATTAATGCACAGAAATCTCTGGCATTCCTATATGCTAATGATGAGAAATCTGAAAGTGAAATCAAGAAAACACTCCCATTTACCATTGCAACAAAAAGAATAAAATATCTAGGAATAAACCTACCTAAGGAGACGAAAGACCTGTATGCAGAAAATTAGAAGACACTGATGAAAGAAATTAAAGATGATGCAAATAGATGGAGAGATATACCATGTTCTTGGATTGGAAGAATCAACATTGTGAAGAGGACTCTACCACCCAAAGCAATCTATAAGTTCAATGCAATCCCTATCAAACTACCACTGGCATTTTTCATAGAACTAGAACAGAAAATTTCGCAATTTGTATGGAAACACAAAAGACCCTGAATAGCCAAAGCAATCTTGAGAACCAAAAAAGGAGCTGGAGGAATCAGGCTCCCTGACTTCAGACTATACTACAAAGCTACAGTAACCAAGACAGTATGGTACTGGCACAAAAACAGAAAGATAGATCAATGGAACAGGATAGAAAACCCAGAGATAAACCCACGCACATATGGACACCTTATCTTTGATAAAGGTGGCAGGAATGTACAGTGGAGAAAGGACAGCCTCTTCAATAAGTGGTGCTGGGAAAACTGGACAGAAACATGTAAAAGTATGAGGTTAGATCAGTCCCTAACACCATACACAAAAATAAGCTCAAAATGGATTAAAGACCTAAATGTAAGGCCAGAAACTATCAAACTCTTAGAGGAAAACATAGGCAGAACACTCTGTGACATAAATCACAGCAAGATCCTTTCTGACCCACCTCCTAGAGTAATGGAAATAAAACCAAAAATAACCAAATGGGACCTAATGAAACTTCAAAGCTTTTGCACAGCAAAGGAAACCATAAACAAGACCAAAAGACAACCCTAGAATGGGAGAAGATATTTGCAAATGAAGCAACTGACAAAGGATTAATCTCCAAAATTTACAAGCAGCTCATGTAGCTCAATATCAAAAAAACAAATAACCCAATCCAAAAATGGGCAGAAGACCTAAATAGACATTTCTCCAAAGAAGATATACAGACTGCCAACAAACACATGAAAGAATACTCAACATCATTAATTATTAGAGAAATGCAACTCAAAACTACAATGAGATATCATCTCACACCAGTCAGAATGGCCATCATCAAAAAATCTAGAAACAATAAATGCAGGAGAGGGTTTGGAGAAAAGGGAACACTCTTGCACTGCCGGTGGGAATGTGAATTTGTTCAGCCACTATGGAGAACAGTATGGAAGTTCCTTAAAAAACTACAAATAGAACTACCATATGACCCAGCAATCCCACTACTGGGCATATACCCTGAGAAAACCGTAATTCAAAAAGAGTCATGTACCAAAATGTTCATTGCAGCTCTATTTACAATAGCCCGGAGATGGAAACAACCTAAGTGCCCATCATCGGATGAATGGATAAAGAAGATGTGGCACATATACACAATGGAATATTACTCAGCCATAAAAAGAAACGAAATTGAGCTATTTGTAATGAGGTGGATAGACCTAGAGCCTGTCATACAGAGTGAAGTAAGTCAGAAAGAAAAAGACAAATACCGTATGCTAACACATATATATGGAATTTAAGAAGAAAAAAAAATGTCATGAAGAACCTAGGGGTAAGACAGGAATAAAGGCACAGACCTACTGGAGAACGGACTTGAGGATATGGGGAGGGGGAAGGGTGAGCTGTGACAGGGCGAGAGAGAGTCATGGACATATACACGCTAACAAACGTAAGGTAGATAGCTAGTGGGAAGCAGCCGCATGGCACAGGGATATCGGCTCGGTGCTTTGTGACCACCTGGAGGGGTGGGATAGGGAGGGTGGGATAGGGAGGGTGGGAGGGAGGGAGACGCAAGAGGGAAGAGATATGGGAACATATGTATATGTATAACTGATTCACTTTGTTGTAAACAGAAACTAACACACCATTGTAAAGCAATTATACCCCAATAAAGATTAAAAAAAAAAAGTTAACTCCCTTTTTGCACAAACCTCAGTTAAACTACTCCACAAAGATTGTCTTACAGTGAAAGTAGTTAAATAACTTATAACTCTGGCCTTGGTTACTATTACTTACTTAGTTTGCATGTAACATTTTCATTACAGAATTATTAACGTGAAAAGAGGGCCCAATACCTGGATCCATTAAGAGAGGCACCTACCCCATCCAGTCCAATCAAGTCCCTGAATACACATGATTGAATTCCAACCGTATTCTTAACCTATTTCACTCTTTTGATTGCAGGAAGATAAGCATTAACCACCTTCCTCTTTCATAACTAGTCTCTTTCTCTTGATATTTCTTTTAAATTGTCTGATTGTAAATATCCTATTTCTGTTAAATGCACAAATTATTGCTCCAATATAGTATATTTGTTTATGATAACTGCAAACAGCAGTCTCCCTAATACATATCTTTAAGAATTTTTTTCTCTTTATAGAAAGAAGTCCACCTTTTCATTTTTCTATATCCTCACCAGCTGATCATAAGTTTTATAAAATACTTTGCCACATAATTCACTCTGTTTAATTTCATCCATGAAAACCAGTTTCGAACTTCAGTTAACTTTTAAAGTAACAGCTGCACTGTTTCTTTTATCTGGCAAAAGTAGCAAGATAATTGGTTTTATATAAACGTTGATCAAAAAAGATGATTTAGAAAAGGTTACACCAAAACAGAATCTCATTTCCCAGCTCGCTAACAAATTCCAATGTGCATGTTTTTTTATTTTTCAAGAAATAAAGTTTAATTGTCTTTTTATATTGATTTATCATAAACTTCCCTAAATATTATTAAATTGATGATTCTCTCACTGAAAATGTATCCATAAATGAAGAGAAAAATATATTTAAACCTGGTCTCTTTTGGACTTACGTTCTAAGTAAAAAAACAAGAGATCTTAGGATCTGTAGTGTGCATAAAGCTGCAAGGCTCTTCTGTCATTGTGAAAGCATACATGTAAATTTCCATGTGCATAACCTGGTGTAAAATATCTTTTCGTTGGGCATTAGAGATAATAGAAGGCCAGCGGGGTGAAAATTAGCTCTGATTTTCACTGGACCATTCCACATCACCTTGTTTCACCAGCTGTGACTTACATGTGGTAAAAAGTGCCTGAAGGAGCAGATGCAAGGATGTTCATGTCCTGAGCATGTAGTCCTGTTGGTATCAAAGCAGCTCACTGGAGGATACTTCAACCCCCAAAGACTATTTGACCACATTTCCAGAGCTTTCTGATATAAAAGACTTTAAGAAATAAAAGATAATATACTAAAGCTTTCATCCCTATCCCCTTGGACTCCATTATAATCACCTTCTGAGAAAGCACACCTCATTACAAAACCAAATTGCTTGCCTCCCAAGAGCTACTTTTAAGTCTGGGTGGATTTTACTTATCCTCCAAACAACCAAAAATAATCAAGATGATTGTCTTAGTTTGACAATGTCTGATGGCTTTTGCATAATAAAGTCAGAAAGGTTTTCTTTGTTTATTTTTTTAAAGAAAATTCCGTCTGATAAATGAAGACTGTGTATAATTGATGCATATTAAGAATAACGTTATTAATTCACAGCATATGAATACTTATAAAGAGTTGTATTAAAAAAGCAGTTTCAGTTTACCTGAATTTAGGGAACTTAGTCACATCACTTAGAAATTATTCAGAAGTGTCTAATCTTATATTATTTCTATATTATTTAATCTACCTTCTGTCCTTGAAATATTTTCCCTTGGTATATGTTTGTCTAAAATGTCTAAAATGCAATAGCATAATCATTAATACAGCTTATGTAAAAGCCTTATTTTTTAAGGCAATAAATCAAGTAGTACTCAAAATGTTTCTTTCTAAATAAAAGGTATTATCAGGTGCCAAGGAGAATCTCAAACAAACTTTTGGGAAAGAGCAAGCAGAAAGTGTGACCATAAATTTAATGTACCCTTCAGTTCAACATGACATGATCACATGAGTCACTGCTTTTCTATATTCTTGTGTGGCATTGCTTTTGTTAGTCTTGAGTTGCCCTCACTGTCTTTGGAACCGTAGACAACTAATAAGACCCACATTATCAAGAAACTTAAAGATGAAGTGCTGCTATAGTTCTCAATTCAGACATGCTGGAAATATTTGGAGGAGCCAGCGTGGTAAGTATATTTGCACGATTACGTGAAGAATCTCCTAAAATGAAATTTACTATAAAAGATGGTGGGGGTGGAGGAAGGAGAGGGAGGGAAGGAGAGAGACAGACGAGAAAGAAAGAAGTGGGGGGGAAATCAACTGATTGGTGGTTGGCAGGAGCTATCCTGTGCATTGTAGGATGTTTAGCAGCAGGATATTTACCACTAGATATCAATTCCACTCCCTGCCTTCCCCCCTACCCCCAGTTATGACAACTAAAAATGCCTCTAGACATTGCTAGTTGTACCCTGGGGTAAACTCATCACTGGTTGAGTACCGCTGATATAAAGGAAGGAGTGTTTTGAGCATAACCTTGCATTGTATTACTCAGTCATTTGGATTGGCCTGCTCTGTACCCCGATCAACCCAACCAGGATCAATTGTGCAAAGGATGAACTCCATAGAACCTATTAGGAATATTGGTAGACCTGATGGCTACAGCTGGGTGAAGGAGTTTATCAGAACTACACTCAAAGATATATCATGTGAGCCAGCTTCTGGGAACTTTCTGAAAAAATAAATACACACACACACACACACACACGAGTGTTAACCTCTCTTTTTATTCTAGTCTCATGAAATGACTGTACAGAATTTTTAAACCCAGAGAGGACTGAATGACAACACAGGCCTTATTGAACCATGAACCCCTGGTCCCAGAGGGTTATCTTGTGACCAGAGGCATTGGCATCACCTGGAAATTTGTTACAAATGTAAATTCTCATGCCTGACCCCAGACTTACTGAATCATTCTTTGTTCCATAATTTTCTAAGAATATTTTTCATGAACAGGTTTTGAATTTTATCAAATTACTTTTCTGCCTCTTTGGAGATGCGTATTAAGATTTGCTTTTTAATCAGTTTATGTGCCTGATTTAAAAATACATTTTTTATGATAAAAAATATTTGTGTGCCTGGAATAAATTCAACTGGGAAAAAGATATATTATTCCTTTTATATATTGTTGGGTTTGTGTGGCTAATATTTAATATATGACTAAGCATCTATATTTGTGAGTGAAATTAGATTGTTTGGTTTTCTTTCTTATGCTGTCCTCACCTAGTTATGGTTTCAAGTTTGTACTTGAAGTTCTATGAAATGTTTCTATAGGATTCTAATTCTCTCCTTTTGAGTGTTTGACAGTACTCATCTGTAAAGCTATGTGGGTCCAACATTTTCTCTGTTGAAAAAATTTTTAAATATCAATTGAAATTGTCCACAATTATAACATCATTTAGAACTTAGTTTTTTCTTGAATCATGCTTGTTGATGTATATTTTTCTAGTAACTTCTTTTTCCATCTAAGATTTTCACTATATTGGCTTAATATTATTCAAAATATTTTTTTTTATCCTTTTAATTCCTTGTTGGTCAAGGTGTGTTCTGCAGAGTTAGCATCACCTGAGAATGTTACAGAAATGCACATCCTCAGGTCCCACCCCAGATCTACTTAACGAGGTCCCTGTTGCAGGTAGAATTGTGTCCCCTAAATTAACATATTGAAGTCTTAATCCTCAATACTCCAGAATACTACAGTAATTGGAGATAGGGCCTTTGTAGAGGTAATTAGGTTAAATGAGGTCATACAAGTGGGCTCTAATTAAATATAGGCAGTGGCCTTATAAGAAGAAGTAGAGACATGGGGCTTGCCTGAGCACAGAGAGAGCCCATGTGAGGACACAGGGGAAGGTAGCTGTCCACAAGCCAAGGAGAGAGGCCTGAGGAGGAATCAAAGCTGCCAGTGCCTTGATGTTGGATTTTTAGCTTCCAGAGATGTGAGAAAACAAATTTCTGTTGTTTAAGCCTCCCAGTCTGTGATATTTTGTCATGACAGCCCTAGCACACTAATATCGCCCTCAAGTTATTTATAAGCACATTCAGTTTTGAGAAGCATTGTTTAGTCTCTTCTGATCTACACTCATTCTCCCTTTCATTATGAATATTGCTTGCTTGTGCCTTGGCTCTATTTTCTTCTTGATCAGTGTTTCCACAAGTTTATCCATTTCATTAGACTTTTTAAACAACTGACTTTTGACTCTCTTGATCCTCAATATTATATCTTTGTGTATTATTTTATTAGTTTCTTCTATTATCTTTATTACTATTTTATTACTTTGTATGAATCTATTCCATTTTTCTTAGAATTTTTAAGGTGAACGTAACTGACACATACAATGGGCCATACTATAAATATCAAACTAGATAGACATGTTGGGTTTTGACTAGACATATTGATAATATGAAGCTATTAGTTTAATTATCCATATGTCTTAGAAATTTTGAGACTTCTTAGATTAGCCAAAATTTGAAAAGACTTCGCTCTCCTCATTTTAGCAAATTCTCAGTGCACTGCGTACTTTGTCAGTGGATTCTTTGTGACATGGGTGTGGGATGTTTGGGGTGCTTCAGCTGCAAAGAGATGAGGTATAATGGTTTTCAGAAGTGTTACAGCCATACAGTGGGAAGACTGAAGTTTGTTCAAGCATCAGTAAGGATCTAATTCTTCTTCTCAAAGGCAGTAAGGCATAACTTTTCCATACTGTACATTGATATTTCACAGATAATCAACAAATCCTGCTGATTTTGCTTTGATATTTTCCTATACCTTTTAAAATCTTAGTCCAAAACACTATTATCCCTCAGAAGAACTACCATAATATCATCCTACGTGGACTTGGATCACTTCAAATTAGTCTTCACACAGAAGTCAGTATTCATTGATGAATATGTCATATTACTGTTTAAAAAAGAAGTTTAATAAATTGCTGTTGTTTGTAGGATAACAACCAAGTTTCTCATCATGCTGCATAGGACTCTTTGATGTCATTCTTTCAGCCTTTCCAGGCTTGTCTCTTAACACTATTTCTTTTTTGTGAGGATTCTACATTTTCAGCATGTTAGTTTCATTAATCTCCCCTGAAGGGTTTCATGCATGCTGACTTCTGGATCAACCTCAAGCATACCTTCTACCCGTGAATTATTCCTAACCCTTCATGGCTCTACCTAAATATCAGGGCCCTGAATCCAGAGACTATAACCAATTCCTCAGCTATAAGCTCTCAATGGCATCATGGCAGTTCTTACAATGGCAATTCAGTAATTAACTGTGCATTTAGGTATTTAAAGTCTTGTCATGTTGCAATCATATAATCTTCATAGGCAGATAGCAGGCTTGTCTCATTCATCACCCCAGTGTTTCAAAGTAAGTGAAAGTAAGTAGAGACTAATTTAAAGCAAGTGTAATAAAAATTTTCAGTACACTTCTTGTGCAACCAAGTGTAGTAATACAAATTAAGTTATATTTTTCAAAATTATAATGAAATTTATAAAGGATAAGAAAACTGTTTATAACACTGATAATAATGGTTATGTATTTCTGTTTTCTTCAGATAAATACCCAGAAGTGCAATTGCTGGGTCATATGGCAGTTCTATTTTTAAATTTTGAGAAACCTCTATACTGTCTTCCACAGGGCTTTGCCAATTTACAGGTCAATCAATACTGCATGAAGCTTCCCTTTTCTCCACATCCTCAACAACACTTGTTATTTGTTGTCTTTTGGATGATAACTACTCTGATAGGTGTGAGGTAGTATCTCACTATGGTATTGATTTGTTTTTTCCTGATGATTACTGCATCTTTTCATGTATCTGTTGGCCATATGTAAGTTTTCTTCGGAAAGACATCTATTTAGGTCCTCTGCCCATTTTTAAATTGGGGTTGTTTGTTCGATGTTGAGTTGTATGCATTATTTGTATATTTTGGATATTAACCCCTTAACATATATATTGTTTGCGAATATCTTCTGCCATTTAGTAGGCTGCTCTTTCATTTTGCTGAATAGTTTCCTTCTCTGTGCATTTTAGTTTGATGCTGTCCCATTTGTTTATTTTTGCCTTTTTTCATTTGCCTGAGGAGATCTATTCAAAAGAAATATTGCTAGACTGATGTCAAAGAGCATACTGCCTATATTTTCTTCTAGGAGCTTTATGGTTTCAGGCCTTAACATTTAAGTCTTTAATCCATTTTGAGTTTATTTTTGTGTATGATTTGAGAAAGTAGTCTAGTTTGATTCTTTTGAATATAGCAGTCCAATTTTCCCAGCACCATTTATTGAAGAGACTATCTTTCCCCTTTTGTATATTCTTGCCTCCTTTGTCATAGATCAATTGACTATATGTGGATGGATTTATTTCTGGGCTTTTTATTCTGTTCCATTTATCTATGTGTCTCTTTTTGTGCTTTACCATATTTTTTTTGATTACTGTAGCTTTGCAGTATAGTTTGATATCAAGAAGCATGCTACTTTCAGCTCTATTCTTTCTCAAGATGGTTTTGACTATTTGGGGTCTTTTGTGTTTCCATACAAATTTTACAATTGTTTGTCCTAGTTCTGTGAAAAATGCCATTGGTATTTTGATAGGGCTTGTGTTGAATCTGTAGATTGCTTTGGGCAGTGTGGTCATTTTAACAATGTTAATTCTAATCCATGAGCACTGCATATCCTTCCATCTGTTGTGTTCTTTAATTTCTTTCATCAGTGTCTTACAATTTTCTGAGTACAAGTCTTTTACCTCCATGGTCAGATTTATTCCTAGCTATTTTATTCTTTTTGATGCAATTATAAATGATATTGTTTTCTTAAGTTCTCTTTCTGGTAGTTCATTGTTAGTATATAGAAATGCATCATATTTTTGTGTATTAGTTTTGTGTTCTGTAACTACTGAATTCATTTATTTGTTCTACTGGTTTTTTGGTGGAGTCCAGGATTTTCTATGCATAGTATCATGTCTTCTGCAAACACTGATAGTTTTACTTCTTCCTTTCAAACTTGGATTTTTAAAATTTCTTTTTCTTGTCTGATTGCTGTGGCTAGGACTTCTAATATTATCTTGAATAAAAGTGATGGGAGTGGGCATTCTTGTTTCATTCCTAATCTTAAAGGAAATGCTTTCAGCTTTTTTGCCATTGAGAATAATGTTGGCTCTAGGTTTGTCACATATGGACTTTATTATGTTGAGGTATGTTCCCTTCATACGCACCTCGTCAAGAGTTTTTATCATAAATGACTGTTAAATTTTGTCAAAAGCTTTTCTGCATCTATTGAGATAATCATATGATTTTTATTCTTCAATTTGTTAATGTTGTGTATCACATTGATTTATTTTATGGATATTGAAACCTCTTTGCACCCCTGGATAAATCCCACTTGATCATGGTATATGATCCTTTTGAGTGTTGTTAAATTTGACTTGCAAACCCTTTGGTGGTTTTAATTAAGCATTTTACATGATTCCATTTCCTCTCCTTTCTTAGCCTATCAGCTATAGTTTTCTTTTGCTTTTTAGGTGATTGCCCTAGAGTTGCAATATATATTTACAGTTAATTGAAGTTCACATTCAATTAACACTATATTGCTTTACAGGTAGTCCATGTACCTTCTGATAACAAAATAATTCTAATTTCTCCTTCCTATTCCTTTTATCATTGCTGTGATTTGTTTCACTTATACATAAACATACATAATCGAATATATAGTTGCTATTACTATTTTGAACAAGCTATTATCTGTTAGATCAATTGAAAATAAGAAAATTGAAAGGTTTTATTTTACTTTTACTTAGATCCTCTTTGACATTCTTCCTTACTTTATATAGATCCAAATTTCTGACCTATATAATTTTCCTTCTCTAAAGAACTTATTTTAACATTTCTAGCAATGTGGTCTACTGGTAACATATTCCCTCAACTTTTGTTTGTCTGAGAAAGTGTTTATTTCTTCTTCACTTTTGGAGGATAATTTTGCAGGGCACAGAATTCTAGGTTGGTGGTTTTTTCCCTCAAGATTAAACATTTCACTGTACTCTCTTCTTGCTTGCATGATTTCTCAGGAGAAGTTAGATGTAATTCGTATCTTCACTCCTCTTTAGAGAAGGTGATCCCCCCCACACACCTCTACCTTCTTTCAATATTCTTTATCTTTTTTTCTTAAGTTTTACTTCAAATATTATTGCTTCAAATATATTATTCTTCAAATCTTCTTTTTTTTTAACTCTTTACCTTCTTTCTTCTTTTTATGGTATTCTCATTATTTGAAGTTGTCCCACAGTTTTTGGATATTCTGTTTTGCTTTTTTTATTTTCCAGTCTTTATCAATTTTGGAAGTTTCTATTGAGATATCCTCAAGCTTAGAGATACTTTCCTGAGCTGTGTCCAGCCTACTAAGGAGCATTCTTCATTTTAGTTAGAGCATTCTTTATCTCTAGAATTTATGTTTTTTTTCTTCCTTAGTATTTCCATCTCTCTGTTTACATTGCCCTTCTATTCTTATATGCTGTAGATTTTATTCATTAGAGCCTATAACATCTTAATCACTGTTTTGAATTAACAGTCTGATAATTCCAACATCTCTGTTAGATCTTAGTCTGGTCTGATGCTTGCTCTGTCTCTTCAAACTGTTTCTTTGTCTTTAAGTATGCCTTATAATTTTTTCTTGATAGACAGACATGATCTCCTAGGTAAAAGGAACTACAGTAAACAGACCTTTAGGGGTAAGGTGTAGGTGGGGAATGGGAGCATTCTATAAATCTATGATTAGTTCTCAGTCTTTCAGTGAGAGTTTTCCTCTGGACTCTGAACTTCACCAGTCCTTCTCATTTCATCCCTTCCCCACTTACCTGGGATAAGAAATCTAGAGTGAAATGGAGTTGGGTATTTTTCTTCCCTTAGGTTGATTAGGCTCTGAAAAAAACCCCAATAGTATAGGCTCTGGTAAAATACTTCCTCTTGAGGGCAGATCTTATTAAGAAAGACAGAAAGCTGTGACATATTTCAAAATGGTATCTCCCCCACCCCATCCACCAGAAGTAAGAGCGTACATTTTTCTGGTATTCACTTTAAGAACTTGGTCAAGCTCCTGAAGGTAAAACTCCAAGTGTGTTGTCTCACCATAACTGTGAACCCTGGAGTTTTTACCTCTCAGGCTTGTCTACATTAAGCCTCCAGCAATTCATCAATTACAATTCAGGTTTTTCTACCCAGCACTGTTTTCCACAGAGGTTTCTTCTTATGGGTTTCTGATTCAAAAAATTGTGATTTTCTGTATTCACCTGTTGGTATTTCCAATTTGGGGAGCAGCCATTTGCCCTATGACTTCATTCCTCTGATAGATCTAAGAAGATTTGTTGATTTTTCAGCTTTATACTTGTTCTTAAGTTGGAGTGATGCCACTGTTATTTTTTTTAATGCTTAGATAGCAGCTATTTTCTCCTCCCCACTATTCTCCCTTGCAAAGTAGCCTAACTTAATTCGGGAATCCACCTGTCTCAATGTGGCCACATCCTTCAGGAGAGGTGGTCTCATTGAGCTGGAGCTGAATCATATTTGGTCTAGCTGATCATGACATTTATATTCTCCTTGCTTGAAATTGGTTTAGAAATGGATATATTAAAAAATTCTGCTCAAGGAGACATGAGGGAAGTTTCAGAATTCTCTTTGAAAAGGTTTCTCTTTTCCTACTGTACATTACTCTGTCTGGGTGTGATATCTGGAATTTCAACATCCATCCTGTGAATCTAAGATGGTTATGATGAGTTTGGCAGATGAGTAATATGGATGATATCACTGAGCTGTTGAATTAATCTAATCGTGGAACAAGATCTATGAGGTGTTTTTTTATCAGAAACACTCTCATTTTCTAACTATTTGTAGACAATTTGGAAAACTCTTTGATAAGGTTTTCTGTAACTTGCTCTTGAGAGTAACTAACTTGACTCACAAACCATTAGGTAAACAAAACAATGGGTACATTTAACATCATTTTTTCAGTTATGTCTTTCATTTATCAAATAGAGACTATTTTCCTCCATAAGATTAACAAACATGACCCCTGGAAATAACATCAATTTTTTAAAATTTTGAAGCAATATTTTATAGGTAGTAAGAATCCATAGTAATTAATAAGATGGAACCTGAAGTTAAACTTTCTTATTTCCAACACTTAACACACAATGACTTAGACAAGTTATCTAATTTTCTATTTCTCAGTTTTCTCATATGTAAAAGAGTAATAGAAACTACTTCAGGGTTACTGTGAAGATTAGACGAGATAATCTATGTAAAGTTCTTAGCAGGTACCTGAAACATTGTAAGCACTAATAAATGTGAGTTTTTATTATAAATAACATTTTATTTTTCTGAATTACAACATTCTCCACTAATTTTTCTCTGTCTTTCAATGTAATCAAGTTCCTACAAGGGAAATTTACATGGGAATAAAGTTAGTCCCGTTTACTATACCTTATTAGGTATGCTTAAAAACATTCTCAATCTGTATAATTCTACAAGAAAGAAATTAAAATTAGATTTGTTTCAACTAAATCATTTTAGAAATAACTTCAGATTTTAGAAATGAATTTTATTCTAGTTGCACTGTTGATTTTCTATCCTTCAATATAAAACAGCAGAGCAAAAATTTATTGATATTATTCTTTTTTTAAATTATTATTTTGGCCGTGCAGAGTGGCTTGTGGGATGTAGTTCCCCCACCAGGGATTGAACCCCTTGGCAGTGAGAGCACGAAGTCCTAACCACTGGACCACAACAAGGGAATTTCCTATAAGATGTTATTCTTAAGAATAAAATTTATTGTTAAAAACTTAGTTTTCAGTTTAAACCAATTTATAGGTATTGACTATTGGTCATGAGGTCAAGATTCTGATACCTTGTATGCTTTTTTAATTAATTCCTACAAATGAATATGGAAATGAAATGTAAGTTCCATCTAAATATCCTTACATAATATGCACCTATTTAGTATTTGACACTGATGTATACTAGTAAGGATGAAAATAAAATTGCCATTTCCAAGATATTAGTCAGTCCCTTTGCTTCCCTTTGTAACAAGGTTTTAAACATGCGTTTTCCTGAGACTCTTATTCATTTATTCCTTAGATTTTTTTTTTTTAAAGCTATAGACCCAATGATTCCCTCTGCTAGCCTTTCCTCATTTTATTCTTAATAATGACTCTTTGGGGAGCAATGCTATGGGGAATGAGATTGATCACCCATCACTGCTTCTGATGTGCTGTTTAACCAAGCTGGTGAACCATAGACTGTCATCATAAAGGGTATCAAATCAACAGTGTGTGCCATGCAGCCTATAGTCCTGTGCACTTAACAATAATGAGAATTCTTTTAGTTCATTAGACAGCCCAAGGAACTGCTAAGTAAAATTCAGGACAAAAAAGTTTTATGTGATTCTGGGTAATCTATATCACTAAAGAAGTTGAAAAATATTGTCCCAAGTATCTGACTTCCTGATTTAGATCTTATGATGTTCAAAGGATTTCCAGCATTTATGTTACATTAGGTAGAGAGGAGTGTTTCAGTTTTGGGCTTAAGTATATGATGATATTTTAAAAGATTCATGATTATCAGTAGCAGTATCTTGTCTCCCAAATCATTCTTCAAAACATGGCAATTTATTGAGCTGTTTTGTTCATTTTATTTTAAAATTCATCTTTGGCCCCATGTCATGCTCTGTTCATTTTGGATTTGGGAAATTATTTAGACAGGAAAAAATATATTAAATCCTCATATATTAGTTAATTGTTTTACATATTAACATTTTACTTTCCAATGAGGCTATCAGATTTTCGACGAGGACATGCATGGCTTCTGTTTATTTCATATGTTATAGTGGTTATATCATACACAATTTTGTATGTAGAATTATGATGAACTTCTTACTCTACTTAAGTAGATAGGATTGAACTAAATTTTCTCAAGTACTTTAGATTGGAGTTTACGTTATTTTATGATAAAGGCTATTTGTAATGCAAAGTCAATCACACCTGTTCATACACAACTTGCCACTCATCCTGTTTTCTCTAAGTATACACTGAGTATGATTTAAAAAAATAATAATAAATAAAACCAACTTCCTAAATAGACATAGCTTAGCAAAACACACCTTTCACTTATTGGAAAAATCTTGTACCAAAACCAAACTTCTGTACAAAGCACATGTTTATTTATATATACAGAAATATCCAAAGGTTAACAATGCCCTAAACATTTCTGAGAATATCTATCGTATTGCCAATAGAATAAAGTAATTATTGTACATTAATATGGAATGTAATGTGGAGGAATTTTTTTCTAATATTTTTAGAAAAACTAAATGGGGGAATTTTTATAATCTTAAAAATTAAAAATGCATTCTTTATTTGAAACTAAATACAATAATAGCATTTTAAAGTAATACGCTAATTCGTTCCATACCTTGAACTTAATTGAACAAAAACAGCTTTTTCATTTTTCTGTACTTCCCTGTCAAAGCTTATCATTTTCTCCTTGACAAAGCATCTGTTTTTACCCTTTCCAAGTGTATTCTGGTTTTGAAGAGAGTGCCTGAAACATAATAGATAATAAAAAAATATTTATAGGAAAATCAATTGAATGAAAAATTACTCCACACGCTATTTTTTTTTCTTTTGTGGAAATTTTATAATATATTGGATAAAATTGTCAGCATATTTTACAATAATTTTGCTTTCCCCTTTTCATAGTAAATTTAAAAAATAGTTTGTGTATAAAAATATGAAAGAAATATAATGGGATAGATAAAAGATAACGTATTTGAGCTTATTTGCTTGATAAGTGTGTTTAGACATTGATTATGTTAGTGCTTTTGAAGTCTCTACAGGCTGAAACTCCACTAAACTTCATAGATAGTCTTTTAACTTTATATGTGCATTATGTGAGGTAGCTTAATGAAGAAGGAGGGAATATAAGAAAGAATAATATGCACTTTAATAAATCATATATCCTTGTGTTATTTAAATGTTTCTTCAAGGTTGATTGAAACTTTAACCTCCGTCTCAATAAAAAAGAAAAGCTTCAAATTTGCCAGACCTTGAATTTTTACAACACTATGTTGAATTATGCAGTGATCAGTCAATTATTCATCTCCCTCAGCCTGAGATAGCTGTGCTTTGAAAAGCATGCAAAAATGGGGCTACAGAATGTGATGCTGTGTCAACACATTTCACTCAGGATTGCTTACAAGACAAATTTTTGTTTCAACATTGATTCTAGATTTCTTGATGTTTGCTTCTAATAAGGTACCGGTTACAAATCAATTTCAGTTTGCATGCTTTAGTTTCTGATTCAGGATGATACACTGCCAAAATGATATTACTGCCTTTTCCATATATTTCTACACCCATATGGGAAATAGAGACCTTTCATATTTCAAGGTAATATTAACATAAGACTACAAAACGAACCTACTTTTCTGCTAATGGAACAAGCAAGAATGGATGAACTCATTCTAAACTCCAGAACAGATTTATGTGCAATAGTTGGAATTCTTAAAATATTTCATCAATAATATAAATAGAAAGAAGGATGCATAAATACAAGTGTGCTGTCCTCTAACAAATCTATTGACAAAGAAAGGATTCTGTTTGGGAAGCAGAGAAGGAGAGAAATATTACAGCAGTGATCGAGGGCTCTTTGGAATTTGAAGCCTGGGTTGGAATCATGATTCTGTGATTTATCAGCGCTTTCACCTAGGGCAAGTAGATTTACCCCTCTGAGTCTCAGATTTCTCATTGTTTTAACAGAGAAAACCACACTTAGTTCACAGGACAGTTAGAAAGAAAGTTAGAGTGTATGTTGAGTATTTAAAACACAATGTTTGGTCCCAGGTGAGTGCTCAAAAACTTATACCTATTTTAATTAACTGGTGGTTGGAGTTGAGAAGGGAGACTCACAGATATGTTTAGACTTCAGGACACACATTTGCTAAAACTGGTAAATATGATAAAATACTCTGTTTTGATTAATGAATGAAAGTATCCACAGTATTCTGTCCAAAATTCTGTTAGCATGTTTACATTTAATGAGAGGTATGTGGAGCTGGAAAAGGTATCTTGTATTAGTTACTTGTTGCGACTATCTATAATGTCAGCTTTGGCTGTATCATATTCCCTTCCAATGAAGTTATCTTGCTAGGCTTTTATAGGATCTTTCCAGCACAACTGGAACATGCAGAGACCCAACATAAATTATGAAATTCAAATCTCATTTGATTTCCTGTTGAAAGTGAGTGTGCCCAGACAGCCCAAAGTTGACAGTAAAATCACCCCACTAGTTCAAGGAAAGCTGCCTGAGTAGAATTGAAAATCTTGGACCTAGTCAATTCAAATACACTCTGTGCATACTTTTAGTTTTAACATTAAAGACTTTACAAAGTTGAGTTGCTATTGCTGTTGTTTTTTAGTTTGAACACAGTACTGAAAAGGTACACATTGCCAAAATGATTGCAAAATTATAAACAACTTATTTCAAAATTAGCAAAGAAAAGTAAGTAAAGAATTAAAGATATTGTATTGCCACATTTAATAAACCAAATTAGCCACTGTGTTTCTAAAAAATAATCATATCTGATAACTATAGGATTAAAAGGATTACAAACTAATTTTGCCAAATGCATATGACATTGAATAGTCTAGATATATGATTTTTCCTTGTTAAATATTTTCAGAATAAAACAAACCAACTCTAATTAGCACAAAATTTGTGAGACTAAATTCACACGACATCCTACATAGAAAGGACGTTTGGGAAAAAAATCCAACAAACTCAAGGAGAGCTATTTCACTATACAGAATGTAAGCTTATCTGCATCATTGCTTTCAAAGTGTAATTCTCTTTTGTTAGAAATACTGAGTAAAAATCAGTGGAGCAGGGGTTAATGAATCTAGGATCAAATGAATCTGGGCATATGCTCCATTAATCACACAAAAAAATACCCATGTCTTTTATTTAAATAACATCTCAGAATATATAAAACTGAAAAATCTTAACAGCCACTGACCTCATTCATAGTCTAGTGTTTACCTAGATTTTCCCAACTTCAAGAAATAGTCATTGCAAAATCATAAATATTTAAGTCATTTCTCTTGCCATATTTGGAGTTAGGAAAGGATAAATGTGTTTATTTTGCATTATCCAGAATTCTATCCAGAGAAAAAACAAATATATTGAAGGAGCACAGTGAAACATGGAAAGCAAATATACAGAATTGGGAGTAAAAAGATGTGGATTTACATCCAGCCTCCATCACTTCCAAACCTATGCTTGTGTAATTGTGGCCAGATGTTCAACCTAAATAGATATCAATTTGCAACCTAAAAAATGGTGATGATCGTATTTAGCTCAAAGGGGTATCCTAGGATAAAATGAGGTACAGGTTATAAAATACTTATGTTTCTTAACATATGACAAATGCTTAAACATGATATTTACTGACCAATCTTGATGGCCTGAAAATAGAGAGGAGAAATTATTGTTTTTCAGTAATCTTTGAAACTACGTCACAAACCTAATGTGTTTCTAGAATACTATTTCTACCAGATTCATATGTGATTTAAATTAATGTATTTTCTCTACCTTCTATGTTGTTTCCTTTTTACCCTCCCTTCTTACTTTGTTAAACAACTTCCTATCTACTATCTATCTGTCTATCTATCATAAATATACATAAACAAGTTTACATCCCTCTTTTTTTTTTTTTTTTTTTTTTTCGGTACGCGGGCCTCTCACTGTTGTGGCCTCTCCCGTTGCGGAGCACAGGCTCCGGACGCGCAGGCTCAGCGGCCATGGCTCATGGGCCCAGCCGCTCCGCGGCATTTGGGATCTTCCCAGATCGGGGACGAACCCGTGTCCCCTGCATCGGCAGGCGGACTCTCAACCACGCCACCAGGGAAGCCCTACCCCCCTTCTTTTTCACTTTGAAGAGATGATCGATCCTATTTTCTCCAGATATTCTTTTTTGTAAAATGGGACTATATGTCATATTCATCTGTGAAGATGTCCAAAAAATACAGCTAAATGGGCCCATGCTACACTTGAGTCAGAATTCTCAGGTGTGAGACATAGGAATGATTATTTAAAATTTTAAAGAGATATTTTCTCAGGTTATGCTGATACATTAAGAGGTACTGAAGTAGAATATTTGATGTTTCTATTACTTTGTTCTGCTGATATATGAAGCCCAGCAAAGAGTTAGCCAGGGACAAAGAATAAAAATTATACAATTCATTGAAAGGAATAGTTTTATTTCTGTATTTATTTATTAATGCTCCACTTTGTTCCTAAAAATGAATCAACCCAGTCTTAAAAAGATAGGTGCTTTGGAATGCTAAAAAAGAAAGTTGAATTAAGTGAAGATAGAGGGTAGGGAAAAGGGTAGGAAATTAAGGTGAATTTGTGATGAGGGTTGATTTAAAATATTCAATGTACAAAGACTTATGCATTTGCTAAATACAGGCCACAAATTTCACTCTAAGTTTTGTCCAGCCAAAGCAAAGAAAGAAAAATGAGCATCTGTATTGTTTACATAGTCTATAACATAAAATAAGCCAATAGATGAGGAAGCACAATTATTCCTGGTAGAACTGAGAAAAATTTCTCCAGTCTGTGTGCAGAGGATACTGGGTCCAAATAACTGGACAGATTCAACATATAATTTTTGGACCAGGAAAATACAAAACTTCTAGAAAAACAAGAAATTTTGTATCTTTATAAAAAGTGCAATGATCTGATGAATCAAGTCTCTTGGCTCACAAATCAGTCTGAAAGTTAACTTCTACTCTAGCATCATACATAAAATCATATCATTCTAAGAGGAAAACTTCTGAACATAGTTCTGTAAATCGTAAAGCTAATCTTAAATATCTTAAAATATTGAGATTTTTTTTCTAGGAAAGCATTTTCATCTTAGAATGAATTACTACCTTTTCTCTAATCATACCAGAGGTAATAACATGGTTGCTCAAAGGGCTCCTTCTACTAAAGCTAGTACAAGTGATGAGGCCATTATAATTTAGGGTGTGTTTCATCCTTCTGTAAGAGGTAATTCGACATGAGATGACTGTAATGGATACAGTATGCTGTGATGTAGTATACAATAATAGAGTGTAACATAGCACTGCATGACTGTAGGCCTTAGAATGACAGTCCTGGGCCAAATAACTTAGGATGATCAATTTGATTTACACATAAGGCTGATGCAGACCAAGGCACAGGAACATCATGAAATCCATCTAGTCCTACATGCAGTGATGGAGACCTAGAAAATAGTCATTTTCTTTCCACCTTTTCTTACTGCTCAATTTTGGTTGCGTGCCATATAATGTACTGAAATAAACTGTCAACATACACTGCTGTTGCTCATTGGCAAAAAGCTCTGCTGCTTTTTGGATGGCTGACAAAGTGTCTGTGGCATCAACACAGAATCTTTATAAGTTTAAAATTAGATACACATCATGCTATAATGAAATGCTGCTTTGGTGATAACAATACTATACATATATACTTTTACACCTATGATTTCATTTAAATTCAACTCAACATGCATTTATTGGGTGGGTTATGCACAAGTGCTATGCTGAGTGTTGGAGAGGCAAGAATGAATAATACATGGTCCTAACACTAGAGAAAAGCATAATATGGTGGGTAATACAGGTGTGAAAACAAATAACTTGTACTAAAATATGATAAATACTTTTAGAATGAAAAGGAAATGTGCTGTGGGACCCGCTTAGAGAAAAGAACAGTTAATTACTTCTAGGAAACTTACTGAAGAGGTGACATTTGATCTGAGTTTTATGAGAATTATAGATTTTTCCATTCTAAGCACTAGGAAAGACATCTGTGTTAAATCCTGGAACATGAAAATTTTGGAAATGCTGTGATAGGTTGCAAACTTCTGTAAAGTGGAAGCATGGGAGCTTAGGACATGAGAAGAGCATGGGCCAAGTGTAGAATGAGTGGAAATTGTGGTGTTAGGGATGGACAATTGGGTGCCCACTGTGAATGACTTTGTATGCCAAACTCAGGAATTTGGATTTTATTTTGTAGCCAATGGACATGCAGGGTGGTTTTAATATAAGGAAGTAACAGAATCATTTTTTTAAAAGAGAATCGTCATGTTGAAGGTATTAGAGAGATGCTGTGACAAGAGACTGCTGCACTAATTTGAGAGAATGATAAGGACGGACTTGGAATAAGACCATGACAGTGAAGAACAGAAGAGAAGCCAGATTTGAGAGACATCTCTAAAGAAAAAATGTGAAACAATGTGTTGAGTACTTAAATTTCAGCCAGTGAGAGAGTGGGCAAGATGCAAGAGATAATCCAAGTTTCCATCTTGGAAGAAGATAAAAATGAAAGCTGACCCTCTTGACTAGAGAGAACATTAGGCAGAGTTTAGTTTAACAATATTAAATTGAGTTCAGTTTTGCATATACTCAATTTAAGGCACTTGTAAGATATGCAGTTATGTTGATTAAGCATTGGACTTAGAGCATGGTTCTCAGGAGGAAAAGTGTGGCTGGAGATAGACACTTGAGACACATCTGCATATGGCATGTAGCTTATGTTACGGATAAGATCCTGTGTCGGGTATATCTTGGGTGCCTCCTCATATATTCTATTCTTATCTGTCTCTGGGACCCTCAGCTACTTACCATCATTGCCACGCAAGCCACCACTGTAGGGACCAGTGCTGCATGGACTCTGACCACCTTTGCGCAGGTGCGTCGCATGCCCACACCTTGTACCTTTTCCCTTTTGCCTCAAGGCACCCATTTTGCTCATATGGTATGAGGCATGGGAGAGATCTTCTTGGCATCTTTGCATGCACAGTTTAGAAGTAGAGGGAATTTAATATGCTGTGGAGTGAAACTGTGATCAATGGAAGTCAAGAGCTAGCAGGTAAATTATTTCCCCTTTTTCCTCAAAATGGACTTCCATTAGTTCATATAGACTCTCAGAACACGGCCCAATGTAATCCAACAATCAATTATGTTTGGCAACAGTGGGTACCTCCATCTTAGTTAGAAACCCTTCATCCTGTTTCTCCTTCCTGCCTTATCTCATTTTTCTTTTAACTCATTCTTGCTTCCTTAGGATTCTATGTTCTAATAGAATAGTAACATTAAGACTTTATCTAAGACACTTCTCTCTGGGAAAACTAGACTATATCACACTGGGGAAGCTGTATCATTTCTGAGACCAAACAGGAGACAGAAATCACTCAGTAGATTGAGCAGGTAAAGTGTAATATGAATAATTATCAATTATTACAGGAGCTTACAGTAATAAAGAATTGATGAAGAAGAAGTAAAGAGAATTCTAAAAAATATAGGAATAGCAGATATAAAGGGAAGGTAGCCACTCCCTATGGGGCTGAGATAGAGAAACCAAGGGAGTTATCCCATGCCGAGAGCAAGGTTTTGTTGGAGAGAGCACAGCCTTGCCTCAACTAATGGCAGAGAAGTTGCTGTGGTGTCACACCATAAGAACATTCCAGAAATCTGCCCTCTAGGCTGCTGGGGAAAGCTGTTTACAAGGAAGTATCTCATCAGTGGTACCCCAAAACAAAAACACCCAAGAGGGTTACTGGGAAAAGTCCCTGGCCGATGAGTCCTGCTGGCTACCATGCATCACAAGACACCGCAGAAGATATTGATGCTGTGGAAACTTGGTGCTGAAGAATCTGTGTGCACAGTGGGAGCCTGGCGTCACACAAAAGCACATACCACAGGCACCGGGCCCTGGGAAAGTTGAGTGTCCTGTAGAAGCTGGACACTGGAGAAAACACCTGTGTTGCAAGAGCCTGGCTACTGAGCACTGCAGGTGAAATATTTAAGGGCTCAAATCCATTTCACTGAGCAGACAAAAAGGGTAAAAGAACCAAATACTAATAAATCGATCCCTGGCATATAGACTAAGATAATCACCTTGGAAGAGTATCACAAGTAGCATATAAGACAACAAATAATATAGGCAAATGGATCAGTACATTTTAAAAGTGGATAAAGAATAATGAGCCAGTGTGAAAGAACGATGGAAAGATCAGAGAACCAAGGGAAGAGAGGTGCTAGAAAAGCCAAGGAGATCATAGTTTTGAGAAATAGGATGTGGTTAAGAGTTTAGTTGCTTTGGAGAGGTGAAGAAGGATGAAGAGTGGACAATGGCCTTTGAATTTGTAAATGTTCAGGTTATCAATGATTTCAATTAGTGATGGGTCAGTAAATGATTTAAAGAAGAAGGCAGAAGAAGATGGAATGAAAAGTAATTGGATATTGAGGAAGCAGAGATATTCAAGGGATTTGTGGATAAGTGGAAAACACAGAAATATGAATGATAAGTAGTAGAAAGTATTTTTGATTTATTATGGTTGTTGTCATTTATTAAATGAAAAAAAAACTTTGATGTGTGTGGATGCAGAAAGACATGAAGAGATCAAAGTTGAAGTGGTGGGAATCTCAAGTAAAGTCAAAGGGAAAGCTTTGGAAAGAAAAAGGGATCATTTTCACTCTGAGAAAATATGGAAAGGGTAGTGATGATGCATTATACTGGAGGACATGTACTATGGAAAAAACTCAGAGCTACAGTCACAAGACCTGAGATGTGACTTTGTTTTTCTTCCTAGTGTTGGACTGTGGACCTTATACAAGACACACTCTTACTGTGTCTTAATTTTCTACATGTTAAATTTGTGATAAGAACTCAGTAATATCTAAGATCCTCTTGAGAGCTAACATTCTGTGGCAATGTTAGGCTCTCCATATAACAGCTGGAAAATAAGAAGCAGAAAGGATAATTATTTGCCCAAGCTCATCCAGAAAGTCAGTGCTAATTTTGAGAGATGTGCACAGGACTAGAGCACAGAGATCCAGGCAAAGTGCACAAAATGTTTTGTACAAAACCAGTTTTACATGAACCACCTGAATAAGCCAGCTCATGAAATGTTGGAATAGTGCATCAAATATGTCTGCAATTCAGAAATGTAATATCAGTGGAATACAGTCCAGCATGACAGCCCACTCAGTGAGTCTGATGGACATGTGGAATACAAATCAGGTCTCAAATAGAACCATATTGTAGGATTTATACCAAGCATAAGAAAAGGGAACTCATAATTATCTGAGGCAACTGTAACCAATTCATAGAAATAATAATATCAGTAGGTTGAGAATTAGTAGTGATGCAGAGGAACTCCAGGAGATTTCCCCTCTCAGCCTCTGGGTGTGACAGACAAAGATCCTCAAATTCTTCTCAAACATTTTTGGGCGAGCAGGTCGCCTATAGATCTAGCCAAAATGTAGATTCTGATTTTGTAGCCTGGAGCTTGGGGTAAGGCTTGAGATTCTGCAGTTCTAACAAGCTCCCAGGTGATGCAGACCAACTTTGAGTGGCAAGGGTCTAAGAAATGACAGTTGGCTGAACTGAAGGGCCAGTATGGGATACATGTGAAAACAACTACAAAACAAGTTAAATAATATTGAAAATTAAAAAAAAACTACTAAAGGCATAGAACAGTCTTGAGGCTGGAACGTGATTTTTTTATTCATGGCTATATTTCAGTTTTAGTTTTCAAATTCTTTAATATAGTCCCCTTTAAAATATTTAACAGCTAATGTTTGCAGCAGGTTTATGAATATAAGTGACCATCTCGATGAGTGTTTCTCATAATTTTCTTTGCAAACCAACTGATATCAGATAAACCTAAGTGATTAATTAAAAGCAGATCCTGAGGGGCTGTTACAGACTGGAGAAGACTAAGGAGAAATAATGAGATGCAGTGCGGGAACCTGCAACAGAAAAAGACACAAGTAGAAAAATCAGTGAAACTCAAAGTCTGTAAATCGGTTAATAATATTGTGCCAATGGTGATTTTCTAATACTAAAAATTATACTGAGTTTATGCAAAAATGTTAGTACTAGAAGAATTGGGATGAGGGAAATAATGGAACTCTACACAATTTTTACTAGTTTTGTATGTGTCAAATTAGTTCAAATATAAAAGTTTATTTTTAATAAAACCAGGTTCCTTTGCTCTATTCTAGAGCTACAAAATCAGAGTCTCTACTGGGGAGACCAGGAACATGCATATTCAATGCATTTCTTGGACAAACATTTTGCACACTAAGGTTGAAGAACAACCTGGAACACAGCTTCTCCTGAATGAATCTTACTCTAATCCTGCCTCCAATGTAGAGAGAGAGAGTGGGCAGTTACAGAAAGAATGGCTACTCCAGCATCATAGTTCAGTTCTGTACACTGCAGAATATGTACATAGTTGGATCTGCATTGCAGAATGTGTATAATCCTGCCATCTTAGTGTGTTTGTCCACCTATCACCTCCCCTTTACTGGTGCCATATTCTAAAGCAATTTTATGTCTTTGGACTAAAGATTTTAGCTTGTCAGAATCTATTTGATATTGTGTTAACTTACATAAAATCTGCTTGCAATTTTATATGGAGGTGAAATATGCTATAGGGTATGATATTGAAGCTCTAAAATATACTTCTGTTAGATTCCACATTATAGGAAGCCTGCACATTGAAAAGAAATGTTGGATTTTTCGAAGCTGGATCCAAATCAATCACAAGTCTAATGCTTAACACTGCTGATATGTCAGTCATTTGCCAGAATGGTGTGCCATTCATACCGTTAAATGAACATTTTCATTTCCCAGAGGAGTAATCTGCTGTCCATCCTTATAATATGGAGCATTGTTCCCAGGCTATTTACATCAACATTGCTCCCTTACAATGGATCTGTTACATTGGTTTATATAAATTGAAGGATGCTTTTAAATAAACCAGAAGAGAACAAATCAACATGCTGCTTGTAATTAATCAGAGAGATTGTATGACAATGAGAAGATGCATCAGAATATAAGAGGAATATTATGGACACCAACTTTAATAATGTAGAGTATACATTTAAACAGCCTTATTTGGAAAAGATCCATATTGACTAAATGTATCAAAAGGGTGATTTAGAGGAGTTTTTCTTATGTATATGATTATATGACTAGAAGCAGGAAACAGTATTTGTAGTTTCAATCACCTAATGAGGTCTGTCCTAAAATGTAGATTTTTTTAGTGTGCTCTGTGGAGATATGTTTACATGAATTTTTATGAGCTTTAAAATGTAGGTTGAGAAGCTAGTTTGTTTTTGTTTTTCTTTTCAAATCAAGGATATTGAGTAAATTTTGCATATATTATTTTCCTTTTTCATGCAATAAATATCTCAAAGACAAATCTGTAAATAGAAAGGAATGGATCTTCCCCATTCTTTCCAAATTCATTCATTGCTGCAGAATACAAACCCAATTCATAACAAGTGAAAAATACTCTGAGAAATGTTCTGAAATCAAATTTCTCCAAAGAAAAAGAGAAAAATACTTTCATGGATTCAGTCATTCCCATGTGCATATTAAATATGGAGATACCAAGAAATGGGTTCCTTATTATTATTTTTTTAATTCACCAAGTATCAGTTCACTAAATGAAACAAACATGAGTAAGGGTTTGTGTGCACATATGGACACACCCAATGCAAACACACACAAGTGAGCGTCCTAGAGTGAAAGCTTTAACAAATCCTCATTATTCAGGTAGTTAAAGAGCAGGCTAAATAGCAGCCCTGACATGCTGTAAATCTTCAAGGCTGACAGAGAAGTGGTTATGACAGCTTTCACATTATCTTATTGCAGAATCGAGGTAGTAGTCACAGCTGGCTCATATGTCAAAATGTGTCAGGACTTAAATGGTAAAACAGGAGTGCAACAGCAATTGGCTTTTCAATCAATAACACAATCAATATATTTCACAGATATTTTCCCATATCTAAATTACTCTGCAAAGATGAGGGAGCTCAAGTGAGTGTTTATAAATCAATAAAACACACAGCTAAAGGACATCTGCTCCTGTTCTTTTACTTCAAGGTGCTGTTTGCCTTTTCTTTCCAACCCTCTTCTTATTTAAGAATGTACTTTTGAGGACAAACAGCCCTCTTGTGCACACAAATCAGCTTACTGCTGCATTTTGTGCCCATGATGTTTTTTAATAATTCTGTACTTGAGCATTCAACTAAGTGGAAGGACAGCTTTTCTTAGCTTAGAATGCTCTGACTGTTAGAATTAATGAAGCAGCTTTCAAATTTCAAGTAATATATGCTACATAAACTCAAATAAATAATATCAAAGTACAGCATCCAGCCTTGCAAGTTGAAATAATAACCCAGGGCATTATTTTTTCCTCACATGGAACAATATTTGTACTGAAAATTATATATTGAATTTGTGCAGATATGTCACAAATGAGAAAAATGCTGTCCTCTACAAATCTATCTCCTTTGCAGGAGCAAGGAGGGGCAAAAAAAGAGAAAAATCTACAATTTAATGCAAAACTCTAATACTGACATATAATTTTATTTCCATCCTGTATATCAAAATGAGGTGAAGTATGAAGCATAGTTTAACAAAAGCTGCAGTATTTTGAGTTAAAGCTGCCATATTCTATCAGTGGCCCCTATAATACAAGGTGATATTATGTTTCATACTCTGTCAGTGCATCTTTAAAAACAGAACTTGTGTTGCAAGTGGAATGCAAATGTAATACATCAATCCATACACTTTTCCTAAGCTTGTGTTGCTGGGGGAAACACTTTCCAAGAAGCTTGCACTAAAGCACAGGCAATTGAAGGGTCCTGGTAAGGACATCACTTCCATTTGAATTTGGGACATGATTAAAAAATGGGGCACCAAAATGGAAGATACTCCTCCTTATTCAAAGCTCATTTTTTTGCCAATGCTTTTTCTCTAAATTTATAGCTAAGAATATTTACTTCTTATTCCAATAACTAGAGTGATTGTTTTGCCTATCAAGTTGGCAATGCCTTATAAATATAGACAGAATTTCATTCCTATGGCCAGTGTTATCTTCTGACAACTAATGATCCTCACCCTAGTAACTGGTTAATTAGAATGTAATTTCCTTTGTCATGCCCCACCATTTTTTCCAGCCTCATGTCCCACTAACTCTGTCTTTATACCTTATAGCTCAGCTAAGTTACTCTATTCCCTGAAAGTGCTTTGCGCTGTCAGAATTTCATGCCTTTTCAACCTGCTAAAATTTGTTCAACTTGTGAACCTATTGAATTTGTCACCGTTGCAAGTCCCATTTGAAATCCCACCATTTTGAGAAGCCTAACTCAGCCCATAACTAGAATTAGGTGCTCTTTCTTCTAAACTTGTAGATTATGTCTCTTATGATTCTATGAGATACTCAAGTGCTGCCTTCTTTTATAAATATTTATTGATGATTCCTTCCCTAAGAATACAATACAAAACTCTCTGATGTTTGGGACTTGCCTTGGTCATTTTTTGATTCTCTACTGCTGAGTAAATATTGAATCATTTCATTTATTTTTATTGAAGAAAGAATGTGTTTAAGGTATCTAAAATCATTTATAGAAAATAATAAAATGAACTTTAAGTTCCTAGAAAAAGTTCAGTCTCATTAATTTCATTCACATAACAATATTCATGAGCACCTACTTTATGACAGGCACAGGACATAGCATTGGACAAAAGAGACAGAAATCCCTTCCTTCATTTTACTTACACCTTGGCCGCAATAAAAAATTGTGAGATAAAACTATAATGGATATAATTTTTATATAAAATTCAAAAGATTAAAAAAATTTTTAAGACCACACACAATATATTGTCACAATTCTCTCAGGAGTCTGTCCCATAAGATATTTGGCACATTTATTTTTTAATCTTTATTGGAGTATAATTGCTTTACAATGGTGTGTTAGTTTCTGCTGTATAACAATGTAAATCAGGTACACATATACATATATCCCCATATCTCTTCCCTCTTGCGTCTCCTTCCCACCCTCCCTATCCTACCCCTCTAGGTGGACACAAAGCACCAAGCTGATCTCCCTGTGCTATGAGGCTGCTTCTCACTATCTCTCTATTTTAAGTTTGGTAGTGTATATATGTCCATGACACTCTCTCACTTTGTCCCAGCTTACACTTCCTCCTCCCTATGTCCTCAAGTCCATTCTCTACATCTGTGTCTTTGATACTATCCTGTCCCTAGGTTCTTCAGAACCATTTTTTTTTCTTAGATTCCCTATATATGTGTTAGCATACAAAATTTGTTTTTCTCTTTCTGACTTACTTCACTCTGTATGACAGACTCTAGGTCCATCCACCTCACTACAAATAACACAATTTCATTTCTTTTTATGGCTGAGTAATATTCCATTGTATATATGTGCCACATCTTCTTTATCCATTCATCTGTCGATGGACACTTAGGTTACTTCCATGTCCTGGCTATTGTAAATAGAGCTGCAATGAACATTGTGGGACATGACTCTTTTTGAATTATGGTTTTCTCAGGGTATATGCCCAGTAGTGGGATTGCTGGGTCATATGGTAGTTCTATTTGTAGTCTTTTAAGGAACCTCTATACTGTTCTCCACAGTGGCTCTATCAATTTACATTCTCACCAACAGTGCAAGAGGGTTCCCTTTTCTCCAAACCCTCTCCAGCATTTATTGTTTCTAGATTTCCTGATGATGGCCATTCTGACTGTGTGAGGTGATACCTCACTGTAGTTTTGATTTGCATTTCTCTAATGATTAGTGACGCTGAACATTCTTTCATGTGTTTGTTGCCAATCTGTATATCTTCTTTGGAGAAATGTCTATTTAGGTCTCCTGCCCCTTTTTGGATTGGGTTTTTTGTTTTTTTGATACTGAGTTGCATGAGCTGCTTGTAAATTTTGGAGGTTAACCTTTGTCAGTTGCTTCATTTACAAATATTTTCTCCCATTCTGAGGGTTGTCTTCTGATCTTGTTTATGGTTTCCTTTGCTGTGCAAAAGCTTTTAAGTTTCA
Organism: Monodon monoceros; assembly: GCF_005190385.1. Taxonomy (NCBI): domain Eukaryota; kingdom Metazoa; phylum Chordata; class Mammalia; order Artiodactyla; family Monodontidae; genus Monodon; species Monodon monoceros. The sequence goes on from NW_021703785.1 coordinate 33,745,450, forward strand.
TTAGGTCCCATTTGTTTATTTTTGGTTTTATTTCCATTCCTCTAGGAGGTGGGTCAAAAAGGATCTTGCTGTTTTTTATGTCATAGAGTGTTCTGTCTATGTTTTCTTCTAAGAGTTTGATGGTGTCTGGCCTTACATTTAGGTCTCTAATCCATTTTGAGTTTATTTTTGTGTATGGTGTTAGGGAGTGTTCTAATTTCATTCTTTTACATGTACCTGTCCAGTTTTCCCAGCATCACTTATTGAAAAGGCTGTCTTTTCTCCATTGTATATTCTTGCCTCCTTTATCAAAAATAAGGTGACCATATGTGCATGAGTTTATCTCTGGGCTTTCTATCCTGTTCCACTGATCTATATTTCTTTTTTTGAGGCAATACTTATACTAAAAATATTTGTCCTTGTTTATCTGAAATTCAAATTTAACTAGGTGTTCTGTATTTTTTCTGGGAACCTTAACTTAAATGCTATTTAATAAGTTAGTAATAAATGAATTTAATAAATTAAGCTTTATCCAGGACCAGATGGCTTCATAGGTGAATTCTATCAAACATTTAGAGAAGAGCTAACACTTATCCTTCTCAAACTATTCCAAAATATTGCAGAAGAAAGAATGATTCTAAACTCATTCCAAAATGCCAGCATTGTCTGATACCAAAACCAGACAAAAAATATCACACACAAAAATGAAATTATAAGCCAATGTCAGTGATGAACATATATGCAAAAATCGTAAGCAAAATTTTTGCAAACCAAATTGAACAACACATTAAAAGGATCATACACCATGAGCAAATGGGATGAAACCCAGACATGCAAGCATGGTTCAATGTCCAAAAGTCAATCAATGTGATAAACCACAGTAACAAATTGAAGAGTAAAAATTATAAGATCATCTCACTAGATGTAGAAAAAGCTTTTGATAAAATTCAACATCCATTTATGATAAATGGATTCTGGATAAATTCTCCAGAATGTGGGTATAGAGGGAACATATCTCAACATAATAGATGCCATATATGACAAGCCCACAGCTAACGTAATTCTCAAGGGTGAAAAACTGAAAGCATCTCCTCTAAGAACAGGAACAAGACAAGCATGCCTACTTTTGTCACTTTTATTCAACATAGTATTGGAAGTCCTAGCCACAGCAATGAGACAATAAAAAGAAATAAAAGGAATCCAAATGGGAAAGGAAGAAGTTAAACTGTCACTGTCTGCAGATTACATGGTACTATACATAGAAAATCCTAAAGACAGCACTGTTCTTGGAGATCTAGGATGGGTTAACTTAGGGCTTGGTGTAGCACAGAAACATTAAAAGAAAATTCTGAATATTATTATTGTTAGTTTTTGAATCTTTCATTATAGGCAGGGAATGTGTTGTTGAATATTTGTTTCCAAAACAAAATTTGCAATAAACAATTTCTATACAAATTTATATACTTTAAATAAAATTGAAAATTACTTCTTCCAGATAAGTCAGTGACCTTATATTGTGTTCAGGTTTGACTAATCACTAGCAGCAACAACAATAGCAGCAAAATCTAATCTTTTTTGCGGTACGCGGGCTTCTCACTGCTGTGGCCTCCCCCGTTGCGGAGCACAGGCTCCGGACACGCAAGCTCGGCGGTCATGGTTCACGGACCCAGCCGCTCCGCGGCATGTGGGACCTTCCCGTACCGGGGCACGAACCCGCGTTCCCTGCATCGACAGGCAGACTCTCAACCACTGCGCCACCAGGGAAGCCCTGCAAAATCTAATCTTAATTGAGTATCATGTCCCAGACACTTTCTATATTCAGTCTGAAATCAAATATAACCTCAGTTTAGATGATTATCTCTATGGATGGAATCTATTTATATAGTTTTGCATTCTATTAAATATATATTTGCAAAAATAGAGACAGCAAACAGCATTTAGAATTTGTGTTCAGGAATGAGGGCTTTGAAAATGCTATAATGTCTTCAGCCAACATATAAGATGGAAACATAATGAGGCAGAATGTAAACTTAACACTAGGTAGTAGCCCTTGCTTGCCTGCAGGAGAAGAAATAACGGGAGAAAATTTCTCCTTAAGGCACTTGGAATTGCGTGCAGAAATAATGCTTATAAAATTGTCTATAAACTTTATTTTCCATGAAACCCCTCCCAAATGTTCAAATGATTAGCCTCCAAATTCCACCCCACCCATCATTTTTTGCTTACTTGTTGTGGTAACAAATACCTTTAAAGCTAATGAGGTAAATCTGAGGATGGATATTAAATTAGTCCAGGATAAAGGTGCATGCCCTCAGGTCAGCTGTAGAGCAATTTAGGCGTGGACAAGCTTTGAATTAATCTTGAAGAAAGCAGGCAGAGTAGTAAGTCTTGGACTGCTCTTGAAGGCATTGACCAATGAGATCTATAACAAGCTTTTAAAACATACTGAGGACTCAATTTGGTATATCATTACCAGAAAACTCAATACAAAGTGAAACAGTTCAGAAGGCTCAAAAATATTAATTGATAATGAAAAAGAAGAAAGGTGATTGATGAAGGGTAGATTCAATTTGATTCAAAGGCAAAGAAAACATTAAAGTTATAAGTAGCAACAAAGGAGAATTGTTTTGTTGACAGTCATGCAAATAAGCATTGACCCATATGCTCAGTGCCTAAAATAAATTTAGTGTACTTTGTTCACATTTCCTGTCAGCTTGGGTTTTATAACAAGTTACATTTTGTTGGAACGCAGAATACTTGTTGCAGGAAGGAGCTTGTCTTCTTTTAACCTGCTGATTACTAGAACACTAAAAGAGTATGGTTGAATGGAAGGCTGAAGCAGTGGCATTTGTAATTTAATTTGGGTCAATGAACATTTGAGAAACCAAATATAACTTTCATGGTCTAATAATTCTTGAAAACTCTTTGAAAAGCTGGTTTAACATTCTTCTTGTATACACTTGGAAACATAAATCTTTTAAAAATATTTTAATTATGTAATATGTCAAATATATATAAAGGCACTGAGGCACTTATTTACCCACCATGTAGATTGTTTGTCATCTTTTTCAGAATTTAGGTTTTTAAGAAGTAAATATTAGAGATGGCTTTGAAGTGATCTTTTCTATTTTATTTGCATCATCCATGCCTAAAAGAAAACAAATATCCTGAATTAGATCTGCATTATTCCCCTGAATATGTTAAATTATTACTGTAAAATTACATATTCTTATATAAAACATATCAATTTTTTACACTTTTATTTTTATAATTATATCAAACTATATCACTTGTAACTTGATTTTATCACCCCAAAAATGTACTAGAGATTCATCACATTGATTTTTCTAGAACTGGTATGTTATATTTGCTGCTTAATATTCCAAAGATTGTACAATTTATCCATCCATTCTATCATTGAGTGACATTTAAAGTTGTTTAATTAACTTGCTAAAAAATGCCACAATCAATTCTTTTGCACGAGTCTCTTTGTACATGTGTGAGTGTTCTCTGGAATATATAACTAACAATGAAGTTGCTAAATTTATGTGCATTTTCAATTTTACTAGATATTACTAAAATATTTTGTTATGAAACCTTACATATGCTGTTTGCAAAATCAGTTTTTCTGAATGTTTTAAAAGGTTATTTCTCTATATTTTTAAACTTGTTCTATGTACTTGTACTTCTTTACTCTATTAGTAAGTTAGATTTGTACACGCTTTCTTATAGGAGTGTTATGTAACATTTTTTTTCTATAAATCAAGTACCAATTGTCCCACTACAATTTATTGAATAGTACCTCATTTCCTTACAGAGTAGGAATCCCACTTTGGCATATAACAACCATACATAATATGTATATATAAAACATATATGTACATATAAAATACACATATGCATATATATGTGTGTACATGTATATACATGCATATGAATATTTAAAATTTTCTACCATTTTGTTTTTCCTGTATTAGTATCTTTAAACTATTGTAGTTTTATACTTTGTCTGGACAGCTAGAAGATGGAATCCCAATTGTACTACTACTTTCTTTCCTCCTCCTCCTTTTCCCCCTTCTCTTTCACATTTCTTGTACTCTTCCTTCTTTCTTTTCTTTTTATTTTACTTTTTAAAATTTATTCATCTTATTTACTGATTTTTGTCTGCATTGGGTCTTCGTTGCTACGGGTGGGTTTCTCATTGTGGTAGCACACAGGTTCAGCTGTTCCACGGCATGTGGGATCTTCCCAGACCAGGGCTCGAACCCATGTTCCCTGCATTGGCAGGTGGATTTTTAACCACTGTGCCACCAGGGAAGTCCCCTTTTTCCTTTTCTTTATTTCCTCCACCTTCCTTTTTCTCCCCTCCTCTACTTTTCTTCATCTCTCTTCCTCCCTTTCCTTCACTGCTACTTCTTCCTTTTCTCTCCTCTCTCAAAATTATCATGCCCATTCTTCATCATATGAATTTTGGAATCAACTTAAACTTATCAGACCTTTTTGGGATTTTGTTGACAGGTCAGGAAGAACTTAACTCTTTAAGTAAATCTTTCTATTTAATCTTTCTATATAAAATGTCTCTGCCCTTATATAAGTGTACTTTCACGTTTTTAAAAAGTCATACATTTTTTATTTTGTAGTCCTGCATATCTATTATCGGATTTATCCCAAAATACAAGTGTTTTATTATTATTAATATTATTAATATTTTAGTTATTGAAATTCAGATACTCTTTATTACATACTCCAATTGTTTTTGTAGAACTATAGGAATGTTATCATTTTTATATATTGAGCTTTTCTAGAATAATTTTGAATTTTTACTAGTTCTAGTCAATTAAACATCCATAGCATAGTTTCTCTGGATATGTCTAATAAATCATGAAAATTTGTTACCTCCTTTATAGTTCTTAAATGTCATATTTTTCTTGATTTATTGTATTGCCTAGATCTTCAAACACAATGTTGACTAAAAAATGGTGACAGTAGACATCCATCCTGATTTTAAAGATAATAAGCATAAACTTTCACAATTAATAATGTTATTTGCTGAACAGTTTGGTAGGTACCATTTTCCTGTTGGAGAATACTGCATTGATTAGTGGTTTTATGTCTGTGTAATTGCATATGGGTTTTAATTTTTTGGTATTTATTGAGATAATAATGATTTTTTAAATAATCAATTTGATAAAAATTGATAAAACTATGTTTACTAAATATAATATTTTTAAAGACAAACAATTTTTGCTTTTGTCAATTAAAATTATGTTGTTAGGTTCATTGAATTAGTATTTATTTACTTATTTATATCTATATTTTGAGTTCTTAATTTTCATGCTTTCCTTCTTAATTGTGGTAATAATGTCACACTAATCTCAACATTACTTGCAGAGTATGCTTTCTTCTTTTTCTAGTCTTTGTAAATTTATTTATGAAATAGGGGTTGCATATATATTGAAACAATCACATCAAAATGGTAACAATTTCCAGTAGTGGAAAGGTACATAAAGGTCAGAGTACCTTCAGAATATCCTTGCAATTACTTATTTGCTAAATCCAACACCTGACTAGTAAGAACTATTAGGTAGTAAGTAATACTTCAAAAAAAATATAGTATTGGATCATCTAACAGCTTATAACTATATATGTTTTATTATTTTCTAAATGCCATAGGCATCTGAAGAAAAACTCCACAAATCATTACTTATAATAAGCAAGTATCCTAGAAAGCTACATCAAATGTTTCAGTTCATGTCTAAAAGTGTTTACTTTTTTCTGTATGAACAGTAGGCTATTTTGCTGTTTAGATGGCAAATAACTAAGTTTTATGCCTATGAATAAGAGACTAAGTGAAAGTATTCTTTTCCTCTAAGCAGTTTGTGACTATTTCAAAATTCTCAACAAGTCCAAACATAATTTGACACCAACAGAAGTTAAAAATATAATATTAGGGAGGCTATAAAATTCTACAATAATCATAAGCAATGCTTTCTTTTTTTTAAAGCCATTCCTCTTAGACAATACTGGAAACTGGAGGAGTAAGGTAAAGGGTCAGGTAGCAGATTTGTGCTAATGTAGACAACTCAATTGTTTCAATCAAACCATGACTTAGTACTTATGAAAATATTTAAATACAGAAATAGATAAAAATTGCTTCAAAAGAAATATATGTGTATATATATATACATATATGTATATATATATTTGATACATATAAGATACATATATATGATATATGTGTATATCATCTTCATAAAATATCTATGAAAGGAAACATTACCAAAATTTAATCCAGAGTTGAACAATGAAACTTAAAATATTAAATCTTCATTAAATCATTGCTGGTGATATTGTCAGAAGTAAACATTTCTATGGTCTAAAATATATTTTAAAATGTGTATATTTTTAAATTTATGGAGCTATAGTTTGAAAAATTATGTTTGATATGGTGGCCTCAAGACCCTATAAGATGCTTAAAAATATATATTAACATGCTTTGCTTACTTGGGAATGAAATTGACCCAATACACTTCACAGTGATTTTTTAATACAGTGAAATGAAAACATAAATAATGCTTGGGTTAATTAGAAAATTTTGTGAATTAGAGTACCCATTTTAGTGAAAGATGAACTTATTTTTGCTATATGGTATATATATCTCAGAAAAATTTGTCCTAATGATTAAGACTCTTATTATTACTCAGGAAAGCTGGATACCTGAGAGATGATTGGGATAATTAGTGAAAGGTTGAGCCAGGAGATGATTAATTTGTTTAATAAGACTTTTGTCCTTTTTTTCTAAGTTTTTGCAAGTATATTGATTACTTTTATATTTTCAAGACAGCTCATGACCTAAAATATTTCAGACTATGTGAGTTCTAATATTGACTCTATCATTGATTTGATTTGTCATTGATCTTCCAAGGATAAATCATTAACCCTATCTAGTAAAACAAAAAAATGCTCAGTCTTTCACATGCTGAGTGAATGCACTAGTTTTAAAAGGAATTTCCTGGGTGATACCCAATACAAACAGTTGCCCTTTTGCTCATCCAGTGTTTGGCTTATTGTTTCCTCATAAAAAGAGACAGTGGGGACCTTATATGGTTGCCCCTTTTGTCATCAGCTTTCCTCTTAGAGCAAAAGAGGACGTTTTGGCTTTCGACTCTCTGATTATTTAATGGAGGTCAAAAATATAATCTCTCAGTTAGATTATTTTTAAACTACAGGCAAACTGATGACCTTAGTAGGGTTTAGTGAAATATATGTAATGGGGTTTTTTGTTTGTTTTTGTTTGTTTTAATGAGACTTTAATTAGTTAGGCTGGATTCATAACTTCTCAATTTGTTTCAAAGATGTCCAATACAATCTCAAGGAAATATCCCAAGAGGAACCATTTCATTCACATTAATATAGCTATTCCCACTGCCCAAACTATTTCTCTTTTTAAATTTAAGACAGGATAAAGGTTATAGATTGCAAAATAATTAAAATATGTATCAATCAATAATTATTATTACTCATTTGCTTTTTATAATTTGAGGTGATACATTTAATTTAGAAAATGCTGAACACAACTATATATAATAGAGTCACTTGCTGAAGTGTAAAGCATATAATGAATATGGTAATAGTAAAAGCAATTTGCTATTTTCTTTTTCTCTAACTCACTTTCAACAATATAGGCTGTTCTTTGACTTTGACCATGAAATTTGTTCCACTCTTCTAAAGAAACATCATGAACCTGTAAAGGGATTTTAACAACATGTCTTTCAAAGTCAAACAATGCAATTCTTATACAGACGGGGCTGCATTGTCTGGTGATGAGGTGTGAGAAGTTTGAAATAGCTTGGTGTGGGATCAAGGTTAATATAATTATGGACCACAAACCCCAGGAAATCATTCACTGTCTTATATCTGACCTACCAGCCTGCAATAAAAGGTGGTCTTTCAGTCTTCAGTGCACTGATTTAAAATGATCTATTGATCTGGACCAAAGAAAGACGAATATACTAAGGGACCGAGGCCGCCTCCAAGTGATAATGAGCAGACCGGGAGGAATGTAGCTGTGGGATCCGGAATCTTCTTTCCACAAAAGACTATGGCAAAAGCTGGAACTTAGAGAACAATGATGAAGATTCGGAGAGGAATGTCATTCTTGTGGTCCCTGAGAAAATGAAAATGCATTAAAAGAATGTCAGGAACTACAGAGGAGAATCATACAAGTGAATAAAAGATGAGTTCTTTGCAGTTGCGGACTGAAGCAGGCGCCAAAGAGAATCACACAACTTTGGGAACTGTGGAAGCTTTACTTGTTTCTAAAGGTATTTTTTTTAATACCCAGGGCAAATGAAAATGTTGCAAGAAAAAAGGCCCATCAAATCTTTCAATCACGGGCATTTTCATGTGTGTTTGGATCAAAAGCAATAATATTGAGATAAGTGTTTCTCTGGTCTATATGTACCTTCTCATTTTTGATTACTCATGGGCACAGATATGAACTCTCATGCTTTGTAGATAATTTCTTTTCAATAATTATGTATTAGAAAATAGTGCCTACAGTTTTTTTTTTTGGCATTATAAATAAGTTACCTTTAAGAAGTAGATGTCTAAGTTTCAGAAGGCCTTGTGTTTGAGGCAGAAAATGCATTTGATAGTATAATTTAAAATGATTCTCTTTGCTTTATACATTCTGCTATTTCAGTTACACATACGTTTGGGTTTAATTCATTTTGTCTCTATCACTCTCTTCCGTGAGATATCCTTAAGTTATAGAGGACAAATTATTTTAACATATTCTTTTCCCTCCAGCATACTTAAAAGCAAAAAACACACAATAATATTTGTTCTACTTAATAATATTTGTTCTATTTAAACATCAGTGTAGATATTATGTAAACATTTAGGTCATGATTAATTACATTTATGAGGATAGTTAGACACTGTTTTCCTCACTGCTACTATTAACCCCTTCTGGGATTTTGCAAGGATGGGAACTGAGTTGTGTGTGACTCAGGTCCTGCTCCTGAGAAAACTCCCAACAAATATGCTCTCAGCTTGACCCTCAAGGCTGTAATTGGAAATGGGGAAAGAAATAATCACAATTTTGAAGGCATGTATAATATGGTAGGAAGTAAATGGCCCTAGACTCAGGAAACTTGAGTGTAAATCTTGGCTTTGTCAAATAATTAGCTAAGGTTTCTGACTTCTCTAAATCTCTTCCATGCCAAAGGGGCATAATAAGATCAACCTGAAGGTATTTTTGTGGTCTTTTATTGTCTATATATTCAGTTTTATATTTATTAAATAAATATGATATATGTCTATATCATATCATATATTATAATAGATAAATTATGTATATATACACATATATGTATATATTCATCTATACACCTCTACAAACAAAGACATGCAGCAAAAACAGCAATCGAACATTCCACACATTCCTATATCTAGTTCCCTGAGTAAATCACTTTTAACATTTCCTCTTGTTTTTTCAGCTATGCTTCATATTTCCAAGGGATTAGTCTCCAAAATTTACAAACAGGTCATTTGGCTCAATATCAAGAAAACAAACAACCCAATCATAAAATGGGCAGAAGACCTAAATAGACATTTCTCCAAAGAAGACATACAAATGGCCAAGAAGCACATGCAAAGATGCTCATCATCACTAATTATTAGAGAAATGCCAATCAAAACTACAGTGAGATATCACCTTGCACCAGTCAGAATGGCCATCATCAAAAAATCTACAAACATGGGAATTCCCTGGTGGTCCAGTGGTTAGGACATTGCTTTCATTGCTGGTGGGCCCCGGTTCAATCCCTGGTTGGGGAACTAAGATGCCGCAAGCTACACAGTGTGGCCAAAAGAAGAAAAAACAAATCTACAAACAATAAATACTGGAGAAGGTGTGGAGACAAAGGAACCCTCTTGCACTGTTGGTGGGAATGTAAATTATTACAGCCACTATGGAGAACAGTATGGAGGTTCCTTAAAAAAACTAAAAGTAGAGCTACCATATGATCCAGCAATCCCTGGGTATATATCTGGAGAAAAACATGGTTCGAAAGAATATATGTACTCCAATGTTCATTGAAGCACTGTTTACAATAGCCAAGACATGTAAGTAACCTAAATGTCCATCGACAGATGAATGGATAAAGAAGATGTGGTGCATATATACAACAGAATATTACTCAGCCATTAAAAAAATGAAATAATTCCATTTGCAGCAACATGGATGGACCTGGAGATTATCATAATAAGTGAAGTAAGTCAGAGAAAGACAGACAAATATCATATGATATTGTTTATATGCAGAATCTAAAAAAAAAGATACAAATGAACTTATTTACACAACAGAAACAGACTCACAGACTTATAGAATAAACTTATGGTTACCAGGGAGGAAGGATGGGGGGCAGGGATAGATTGGGAGTTTGGGATTGAGATGTACCCACTACTATATCTAAAATAGATGACCAACAAGGACCTACTGTATAGTACAGGGAACACTATTCAATATTCTGTAATAACCTAAATGGGAAAAGAACCTGAAAAAGAATAGATACATGTATATACATAACTGAATCACTTTGCTGTATGCTTGAATCTAACACAACATTGTTAACGATTATGCTCCAATATAAAATAAAAATCAAAAATTTAAAAATTAAAAAAGTAAACTAATTAACTTCCCTACACCAACATTTTGTTTTATGGAATAAACAAGTGCTTCATTTTATAATTTGATGGTATTCTAAGACGTTAATTATTCATCCCTATGATCTCGGGTGGTCTCAGCCTGCAGAGTGTCTTGAAGCAGTATTTCGGTTCCCGGCCAGAGATTGAGATCGGGTCGAGGTGATGAAAGCACTGAATCCTAGCCACTAGACCAGTGGTCAGTGACAAGGCCCTGGCCCTATGGCTTTGCAGAAAAAGAATTCCCACAAAGACGGAAGGTAGTGAAACAAGTATTTATTAGGAGAAGAAAAGAGTACAGTACGTGTGGGTAGACACAGAGGCAGGCTCAGAGAGAGAGTCGCACCCTCGTGGCAGTTTGAATCACTTTTATGGGACATTTTTTCCAGGTTTCCTTTGGCCCATCATTTTGATTTGCCTGGTTCAAAGTTTGTATTTGGTATGTCTCAGGATCTCCCCATGTGTGTGCGTGCATCTCTTAACCAAGATGTATTCTACTGAAGAGGCCTAAGGGTAGACTTAGCAGCACTTAGCATCACTCCACTTTTGACTTCCAAGGAGCCTTTCTGCGCATGTGTAGTCAGGGAGGTCTCCTGACTTTGAGAATGAGAAATATGTGGTCTCTTATCTTCTATCTGGGCAGGGCCCACCCTCCTCTCTCAATTGTCCTGTTATTCTCATCTCATCTCGGAGTATTGATCCAGAGGGAACAAACACCAACCGTTTTCCCCAGGGGCCCATGTATCTCCTGCCTCACCTATGTGGTACAAAAGAACTATAAAATCCCTATTAATATAGTAAAATACATAAGATATTTGTCTTTCCTTGTGTGTCTGTGTGTCTGTATATGATGTTTTTCTTTGCATTTGATGCTCTGCAAGGATGCTGACAAGAGCTTGTCTATCTGGCATCTCTTTCACTAGGAAATCTCTTTCCTTCTCTCTTGATTGTATCCTTTGTTTCTTTTTCTTTGTTTACCTTGTATTTTGAAGAAACACATCTTCAAGAAGCTTCTTGAGAATGTTTATTGGAATTTTAAAATCTTGTTTTGAGATCTTGCTTCTTTTAAAATATTTTTAGTATCATATTTAAATATAATTTTTCTATCATTTCAAAGGACTTTTTTATTGTTTTTTTTTTAGCTGCCAGTGTTGCCATTAATGAGTTTAATGCAATTTGATTACTGAGAATTTATAATTTTTTTTGTTTTTGATTTTAACCCTCCAAATCCATTCCTCAATCCATTCCACAGAAGCTTTTTAATTCTTCATTTTTCAGTTGCCATTGCTCCCATATTTCTCAATGCTCTACCTTAATATGGATTTTTTTCCATTAATTTGTCTAGCTACTCAATGGTCCTTTCAATTAAGAAAGCTGTGCTTTAGAAAAAATTTTTTTTATTGTTTCTTTGACAATATTCTTCCATCCAGTTTTCCAGCTATTTCGGGTATTCCTTTCAGTTGGGTCTTGGATTTTACAACCCATATTCTCAAATAATTTTTAAACAAATTGTCCTATTTTTAAAGAAAAAAATAAAGTATAAAAATTCTGGCATTCTTGAGGTTAATTATTGTAAATTGAATAAACAATTATCTTAATTCCCACATAATATCTCACTAAAATGGCAGTGAAATAATCAACAAAAAGTATTACTGCACAAACATACAAAAGAATGGAAGAGGAGACACAAAAAGTCAAGATATTTCAACATTCTGGAAAATTGAGTATAGAAGAATGGATGGATGGATGGCAACTGAATCCAACAAAGATAAGAAAGTTGGCACATATGCAACAAGGCACGTTATGGTTTACACTGCACTATCGTGAAAGGTCCAGGTGTCACAAACAGCAGGTATCTGTGAAGGAAGAAATTAGGGATTGAGTCAAACACAGAAGAGTAGGTGACATATCTGTAAACAAGCCTCCACCAGGTGTCCTCCCTTACATAGCATAGCAAGATGACTACCTGGAGAAATTAACCTTGGGGAAATTAAACCAGAGAAGCTCAGGATATAGGGAAACCAGCCACAGTTGAACACAAAAGTAAGGTATGATATTGAACAGAAAGGCACTGAGAGAAATTGTACACATCAAATAGTGAGATCCCTACTTCTTTTTTTTGTATTCAATCCCCAGAAAGGTGGATGATGAAAGCTGGACATATTGTATCATGCAGGCAAGAGTCTAAGTTTTCCATTCGGGGAAGTTTCCAGATTCCAGGAGAAAAGACTGACAGATGTATCATGAGGAATTTCCCAGTGAATTGTTCCATCTTTTTCTCCTGTGAAGAAGCTCATCATTCAGAAAGTCCCAAGCATGCATGATCTAGCAATCATCTGTTTAGTTCTGTATTAACTACATTCATTAACTACATTCATTACAAATTGTCAGCAAAACTCACCAGGCGTTTGAAGAAAATCCCTAACATAAAAAATGAAAACAAAAATAAACAAAAAAAGAAGTAAGAAAAAAATATGATTCAGGAAGAAAAAAAAAGCTTTAGTGACTATAAAGTCTTGAAAAAGATAGATGTTTTAAGTATAAACAAGAAGAGGATACTATAAAAGGAAAAAGAAATAAGATACTGTGTGTCCAAGGAGGGACTCTTGTAATTAGAGAATATGATCATAGTAATACTTTGAATAAGTCAATAGAAGTTTTAAAGGAAAATTTGTCACTTTCCTTAAAATGATAAGAATGGTAAAAATGTACCATTTTTTTTGACTCAATCCCTAATCTCTTCCTTCACAGATACCTGCTGTTTGTGACACCTGGACCTTTCACGATAGTGCAGTGTAAACCATAACGTGCCTTGTTGCATATGTGCCAACTTTCTTATCTTTGTTGGATTCAGTTGCCATCCATCCATCCATTCTTCTGTACTCAATTTTCCAGAATGTTGAAATATCTTGACTTTTTGTGTCTCCTCTTCCATTCTTTTGTATGTTTGTGCAGTAATACTTTTTTGTTGATTATTTCACTGCCATTTTAGTGAGATATTATGTGGGAATTAAGATAATTGTTTATTCAATTTACAATAATTAACCTCAAGAATGCCAGAATTTTTATACTTTATTTTTTTCTTTAAAAATAGGACAATTTGTTTAAAAATTATTTGAGAATATGGGTTGTCAAAATAAATTAATAAAGAGTAGAACTTTTCCAGTGAAATGGAAACAAGGGAGATAAAACCTAATTGGATTTCATGTTTCTTATCAGCCCTCAAGAAAGTATCAGCAAATGGAGTCCATACAAATATGATCATAAAACATTGGTTAGGGTTCAGTACCAGACTATAGAAACCACTTTATCTAATTCAAGCATACATTTATTGCCAGGAATTCTTTTGATAGGCTAGAAGAATGGACTCAACATACAGCTCTGATTTCTTGTAATATCACTACTTCTGCTGTGATTGGGAAAGCACTTACCTCTGTTTAGAAAACTACCAGATTAGGAAACCTCTGCAATAACCTGCACCAGCAAAATAGTCATTTCCCCCAAATTCTCTCTTCCTTCCTAACTGTGATTCAACTTGATGTTTGGAGCAAATTCATTTCTTTGATAGAACTTCAATCACATCTGGAATCCAATGGCAGGAAATTCTCAGAAGTACTTTTCAATCTCTTTGGTATCTTCTGGAAAAAGGGAAGGGTGGGTGTAAGAAAGTTAATTTATTATTTAGCCATCCATCTCTCTATCTAACTACATCTGCAGCAGCTTGCTTTGTTCATACAACAATATAACTTGGATATTTTAGCTCTGCTTAAAAAAAATACAAATAATTCCAAGTGAATGAATGAATTCTTCATCCATGCTCATCTCTACCCAGGCTTAAGAGTGGAGAAGTCAGATGCTTGGATTGATTCATGGTTTGGGTTTTGTATGGTGAGTGTAAAAGTAGAACAAGAATGCAGACAATTGAAATGAATAGTTGAGAGACTACAGTCTTTGAAAAGAAAGAACATCCAGAAAACACTAATACTATCCTTATAGTACTTATGGTATTAATCAATTTATTAGATAAAATCCTTACCTGCAATGAGTAAAACCCATTTTAGCTAGTGTAAGAAGGAAATAATATAATAAAGTTTATTAGAAAATTCACAGAACTCTTTCAGAGCCAGAAAATCAGACTTGAAGGCTATTCTATCACAAAGACCTAAATTGCACTGAAGAGTGGCTTTGGCTGAAACAATATTATATGGATTTAGTCACAGACCCTGCAGATAGCATTGCTGATGCTGGGTGGTTTGTATTACTCTTTAAGACTCGTCATTTTACTACAGAAAACTGGCTTCCTCAGCCAACATACTTAATAGAATGAATTCCAGGCAGCTCCAGTTTCTTCATGGTGCTTCTAATTAAGAGTATGATGCCTGTGTTTTAGTTTCAAAAGAGTGTGCTTGAATTTGACAAAACATGGAACAATGAGTTCGGAAAAATCCAAATGTCTCCTACAATAGGACTGAAGAGAAGTTATAGGAAATCGAGAGAACTAGTAAAATAGAATGTTGAAAACACTGGTTGTGTTATTAGGATTTAATATTTAATTGATACAGCCATTGCAGAAAATGCAAGTATTTTGAATATAGTAGTCACTAAATAAAAGTCTGCAAAATGATTAAAGGATGGTAATACCTATTAAATACAATAAATATGTATAATAAAAAATAACCTAAAATGTGCATGAATAAAAAGCAACTATTCCCACATTTAAACTAAGATTTAGAAGTTTTGTATATATTAGCAACACATAACAATTCTAGTAGCAATGGAAGATAAATGGCAAAACAAACTTACTAATAGCTTATTATTGGAATTTTAGTAACTCCAGCAAAATTCTAAAGTATTTTTAAAAATACTTTGGATCAGCTCCAAATTTTCCAAATGTTTGATTTCCTTTGCATGCTAGAGAATTTTAAGTTGTATCACACATATATAAATGATACACAGTGATATAGATAGAAAATAAGTCTTTGAGTATACTCTCTAGAAATTAATATATCAGAAATTATCACTTTTGTTTCTTAAAGTTGTAATGAATAACTTTAATATGCGCTTCAAATTATTAATGTATTTTGGCAAGAAAATAAACTCTCTTTAGAGCAACAGTTTCGAGGCAAAACCTGAGTATCTCTCACTGTTTTACTTATTCTGGTAGCAGAGACACTATTAGATAAATTTCATCATACAAATGTCTCTTTCTAAATAAACAGAATCAACATTTTCTACAAGGATCTGCTTCAAGCAATACTTACTATAACTATCACTTCAGATCTACTGTTTTTAGAACATTTTTATGTTATCTCAATAGAAATTGTTTATATTAATGGATTGTCATATATGCTTGCTGTTTATTTCATTTGTATTTTATTGTAATATTTACAATTTTTTTCTAAAATTATTTTTATTTACCTTGAGATTTTGACTGGATCACATCTTACTTCATAGTAACAAAGGATGAGAGTTAGTCAAAAACAAATTATTGACATATTATCTCCTGTATCATAAAGTTTAAAGAGACGGTTGAAGGTAAATAGAGATAAAAGGGAGTTGGAAATAGAAGAATAATAAAGATGAAAGGGAGGTAGAGGAAAAAGTTTTAAGAGACCTGAAATAAGAAAGAGGGGAAAGAAGGTTTGATATAAAAAATGAGATGGAGGCAAGAAGCTAGAAAACAGAAGAGAAAATAAATTGACATAAAGCATCTAAGAAAGAAATTACACAGTTTGTTGATAGAGGAGAAAAGGAGTCATTTTTCTTAAATGTTTGTAAAATAAAAGAAGTCTAATCATGTCTTTAGATGAATAGCATTGCATGGATCTTATAGGAAGAATATGAGAATATAACTGTCACAGTGAGTCACATCAACTCCAGAGATCCAGCATGCTTTCTTTGATGTTTCTCAGAAAAACATGCTAGTTGCCTTCCACACCCGAACCTCGGGGAGTCTGTGATTCCCTAGTTTCCTTTCGGTAACCCACTATAAACTCCATTCATGAATATATCTAAGCCTTTCTTGAACCTATTTATATTTTCAGACTATATAACCTTCTGCGATAATGGCTTGCATATGTTTACTACCAACTGTGTAAAGTACAAAGCATAAATCCCTTTTAACTTTTACTCTACATTGGGCATCCTCTAGTCCTGATGCACTTTAATTTGGTGAAAGGAATCCATCTTCACCTTTCATGATCTGGCAAAGTTTGAATCCATGCAGTCTCATCTGCAGTTTTATAAAACTGAATGTTCTAACTTTTTACAATATTTTGACATAGAAGCAAAGGTTTGCCAGAGCTTTACTTTTAATTAGTTACATGTTTTGAGAGAAATTATCTCATATTTCTAGGTCCCCAAGTTATCTATAAATCAAAGTGCTTGATTGAGCATGTTTAAAATTTCTTCCTTCTTCTTACTTGCTTGTACATTACCACCCATTCCACCCCACCCCTAGGAGGGGGGAAAAAAAAAGAAGATATGGAAGAGAGGAAGAAAACTGCATTGTAGATGAGTACATGGTCTTTAGAGTTAAACCACCAGGATTCAAATTCCACTTCCTCCACTTAGCTCTATACCTTTAAGCAATTTACTTACTTCTCCATGCTTTCATTTCTTCATCAGTAAATTGGGGATAATAATAGTTTCAGCTTCATAAGGCTATATTTTGTTACCAAATGTGTGTTATGTGTATGTGTGTGTTTAACTTAAATCAGCATCTACTATATAAAATCACTACATAAAAGCTGGCACATGTACACACACACGGAGAAAGAGCGAGACAGTGAGAGCAACACACCTCCATGAACTGGTGCCTTTATGTGATCATCCTATGTTGACTCTAGCCTTGGCCTTGTGACTTGCTTAAGTCAATGGACATCAGTGATGAGAAACAAGTCTATTTTGAAAAGTCTTTCTACATGGGGCTTTTGGAATTTTCCTGAGACCACCATGTAAAGAAGTCCAGTCTAGCCTATCTGGAGGCTACATAGAGCAAGAAGTCCAGTCATCCCAGCTAGAGCCCAGATCCCAGTTGACCAACAAATTGCCTACAGCCACATGAGTTTGCTCAGGTGAGACAAGCAGAAGGGCCACCCAGCCTTCTGGTATGGGTGGTATGGGTCCTATGATAAGGACCATCATAGAATCATGATAAATAAAGTGGTTGCTCTTTAAAATCAATAAATTTAGGGTGATTAGTTACATAGTCCACAGATATATACAACTGATAGCTTGATCTCTGATTCTTCTCTATGTGCTAGTTTTGAGGGTTTATGACAGCAACTAAAAATTCACATAAAGCTAAACTAATAAATTCAAATCCCATTCTCTATTATGAGAAGTTCACACTATGTGTACACATGTGACAAATATATGCAATTGCATTAAATTGAACAGATCAGTGATGTCTAATATAGTGTTCTCTGGGAAAAAGACTTGGAGATAGAGACTCCAGGGCAGGAATTTTATTGGGGAATGTTTTTAGGATTAATACATGTGAGGGAGTCAGGTAACAGGGCTGGACAATGGGAGAAGTTAAACTGCAGTGTAGTTGATGCAAGGGTCTCAACATCACACAAGGGCTCTGGAGCTGTGATGGCCCTTCAGCATTGTTCCTTGGTAGCACAGCTGTGATTAGTCACTGGATGAGAACTGCCTTCAGGGAGAGATTTTTAACCTTGGGTGAGGCAGAGGCAATATTTTTCTTTTTTTCTCCTTTATTTACAAGTAATTTTAAAATTGACATATAATTGACATATAACATTTCATGTTTCAGGTGTGTAACAAAATGATTAGATATTTGTAAATATTGTGTAATGATCACCACAATAAGTCTAGTTAACATCTATCACCATACATAGTTACAATTTTTTTTCACTATGGTAAGAATTTTTAAGATATGTTCTGTTTCCATGTCTTGGCTATTGTAAACAGCACTGCAATGAACATTGGGGTGCATGTATCCTTTCGAACCACGTTTTTCTCCAGATATATGCCCAGGAATGGAATTGCTGGATCATAAGGTAGCTCTAATTTTCGTTTTTTGAGGAACCTCCATACTGTTCTCCATAGTGGCTGTACCAATTCCTAAGTGTCCATCGACAGATGAATGGATAAAGAAGATGTGGTACATATACACAATGGAATATTAATCAGCCATTAAAAAGAATGAAATAATGCAACTTGCAGCAACATGAGTGGACCTGGAGATTATCATACTAAGTGAAGTAAGTTAGACAAAGACAGATATCATATGATATTGTTTATATGCAGAATCTAGAAAAATAAAACATATGAATGAACTTATTTACAAAACAGAAACAGACTCACAGAATTAGAGAACAAACTTATCACTACCAGGGGGAATGGTGGGAGGGAGGGATAGATTGGCAGTTTGGGATTGACATGTACACACTGCTATATTTAAAACTGATAATTAACAAGGACCTACTGTACAAAAGTTTAAAAAAAATTTTTAAAAGTTATGTTCTGTTAACAACTTTCAAATATATAATATGGTGTTGTTAACTAGTCACCATGCTGTACATTACATTTCCAAGACTTATTTTATCAATCTTTTCTTTCATAAAATATGGGTTTTATTAGTCATCTACAGTCATAATGTGATCATTATAGATTTCCCTTTTTTATTTGTCCCACCAAACACAAAGCAGAGCTATATGCCAGTCTAATTTTCCTCATGTGGGTCACAACTTTGGTTTGCCAATAAAATCCCCTTTCTCAGCTTCATGGTTGAGAGTGACAAAAACTGACTCTTCCTTCTCAGATGTAGACATCACAAGCCTTGGAATGATACACATTGGATGGTCCAATTGCAGGGAGGAAGGAGAAGGTGTCAAATTTAAGCAGGGTCCAATGCTTCTGTTCTACCCTCTCTTGACGTCACAACTGGGGGTAATCATGAGCAGCTATGACCATGAAGGACAAATGTATACCACGTTTCTTTCTTGGGCTTCTCTCTAGGCTCCAAGACTGGCAGCAACTTCATGGTGTCCCCACCAGACTAAATTTCAAAAGAGGAGGTCCTGGGCTTCCCTGGTGGTGCAGTGGTTGAGAGTCCGCCTGCCAATGCAGGGGATGCGGGTTCGTGCCCCGGTCTGGGAAGATCCCACATACCGCGGAGCGGCTGGGCCCATGAGCTGTGGCCACTGAGCCTGCGCGTCCGGAGCCTGTGCTCCGCAATGGGAGAGGCCACAACAGTGAGAGGCCCGCATACCGCCAAAAAAAAAAAAAGAGGAGGTCCTGATAAATTCATTCAGTTGTCTCCAGAACCCACCAAAGCATAGAGTAGAAGCCAGTGAGCAATGAGTGAATTAAGAATGAAAATGGTTGAATAGATGAATGAATGAATACAACCAGATGCCTAGGCCATTGATTGCCATTCTCAAAGCACAGAATTCAGCAGTGAAGACTTCCTGTAGGCAGAAGGCCTCCTGCACCTGTCCCTGTTACAGTCCTATTCCTGTGTAGCAGCCTTGGAAGGGGGAGACAGGATTCGGAAAGAAGAGGCTGGTTTCTTTAGTTCCATGATGCAAGCCAGAGTCCAAGTATGCCTTCTCTATCCCTTACCACTGCGCCCAGGTCCACTTCCCTAAGAGCCTGGCTTCTGGGATAAGAAGCACCTTGATATTTGTAAGGAGAAACCTGGACAGTACTACACAGCATTCACTAACCATGGTTTGCCACAACATATAGCAATATAAAACCTTTGTAGAAATTCCTTCTATGGAAATTTCTGAGAGACTAAGAAGACAACAGACAGGAAAATATGCTTTGAATGAAAGCAAATTGGTTAAGTAGTCATTTAAAATATTGGAAATTTATTTATTTATTTATTTATTTATTTTTGTGGTACGTGGGCCTCTCACTGTTGTGGCCTCTCCCGTTGTGGAGCACAGGCTCCAGACGCACAGTCTCAGCAGCCATGGCTCACAGGCCTAGCCGCTCCACGGCATGTGGGATCTTCCCAGACGGGGGCATGAACCCGTGTCCCCTGCATCAGCAGGTGAACTCTCAACCACTGCGCCACCAGGGAAGCCCAAAATATTGGAAATTTAAAAGACAGATACAAAATCTATTTGAACATACAACTATATATTTGCAATTAGGTAAACTAAATATCTTTAGAAAAATGAGGAGATATAGAAATGATCAAAGCAATCTCTTTGAATTAAGGCCATTGCACTGAAAATGGTTGGTAGGTAGATAAAAAGGGTGAATATGAATCTCTTCCTCCCCTCTATGTTTTAATCTTGGGACAAAAAAAAGAAAAACTCAAATAAAAATTATCCACACACTCATTCTTTCCTTCATGCATGTAAGACAATATGCTTTTTGGATTAAATAGGCCACATTAAACACTCACACAAACCACTAAATAATGATGACTTAACAGATGAGAAGCTGATTTCTTTCAAATAAATTAAGTTTGAAACAAGTAGTCCAGAGCTGGTATGGCAGCCCCTTGCTGTCCTCTAGATTTTTGCTTGGCCATCCTTAGTTATAGCCCTCATTGATTTAAGATGGCTGCTGAAGCATCAGCCATCACATCTGTATCCCAGTTATTAAGATGGAGTTAGAAAGGGAGCAAGTGCCCAATGTTTTTGAAGAAATTTTCTTAAGCACTCAACCCTTTAATTTATAACTTATTACCTGGAAATTAGTCACATGGCCAGAGCTATGTCTAGCTTAATGGGCAGGGTCTCTGGATGATTGCTGATTCTTTATCAGATCCAATAGCTCTTTATTTTTTAGTAACTTACTAAACTAAAAGGAAAGTTATCTACCTGATACACACCCAGAAGAGAAGGAGTAGGGAGAATGACATAAAAATTCCATTTAGAACAAGTATAGAGTATAAAACACTGACATCATTAGCTCATCAAAATGATGGGCAGGAGTAATGGGGCTCCTTAAACTACTTGTAGAACAGAATCCTCCATTACATTATCTGTCTGTTCTACTCCTGCTTTCTGGAGAAGCTCTCCTGCCATTGACCTCTCTGGTTCCTTGTTTTACCTTCCTGATGGGGAAGGTGAAGGTGGGGGGCAGGTAGTTCTTCCTGTTCCATGACCCTCCACAGCCATTTCTAATGTAAGAAATGGAAATTGTCATTTCATGGAGTTTGCAGATTCTAAAGACCATTTCCTTCCAGGACAGGTTCAAGTACTATTAAAGTTTTAATAATAATAACCATCGCAGTCCAGGTTTGTGTTTTCTTTTGGCTTTCAGATCTGGTAGTTTCTAAGCCTGATTCTAACTTGAGATCATTTAAAAGAATCAGCTTGGGTAGGAAGACAACATACTTCATCTAATCTTTGCCGCTAGCTTGCCTTCCATTGTCTGACAGAGAACTATTAATGGAAGGCCTTTTAAAAAGCACTGGGGCCAGTGATTTATCTCCTGCTAAGGCTGCTTTTTCAGAATAGACTTCTAAATGCTTCAGTTTGAGCACAGAGCATTTGTCTTTTTTTTTAATCTTGAAAGTTTCCAACTTTTAAAAAATTTTATTATCTTTTAAAAAACTTTATTGAGGGATAATTGGGAATAATTGCCAACTATAATTGTATATTTTTAAATGTACAACTTGATTTAAAAAAACCTTTTTATTGGGGTATAGTTGTTTTACAATGTTGTGTTAGTTTCTACTGTACAGAAAAGTGAAGTAGAGTTCCCTGTAATATAGAGCAGGTTATCATTAGTTATCTATTTTATACATATTAGTGTATATATGTGAAAGGCTCCAGATTTAATGCATTTAGATTGTGGACCACAGAGAGAGAACATGTCTCTAACATCTCTGCTGATAAGCAGGATCTAGTCTGAGTTAATTAATCCTAAAACTGTTAAAATCAGCAAGAAGCAGCCAGTGTAGACAACATTCTAATTTTTCCACATTTTCCCTTAAGGCCATTTAGTTTGCTTTTTGACTGCTTTCCAAGGAAAGGTAGGCAGCAGTTTGACCAAATATTTTAGTATTAAATGATAAATGTTGCCAACTTCCCAGCCTATGATATGGAGGATGTTAAAGCAACTGGATTAAGCCCAAGATGATGTCATTCATGCTAAGCCCCATATCAACAAACCAACAATATCTAGGCTCAGCTCTCCCAGAAAAGGAAGGCCTAGGTCAACCAATCAGCAATTGACTGCTCAACACAAGTCATTTGACCTGGCTCCTAAGACTTTCCTTAGCTCCTTATAAGGAAACTATCCCTGCTTTAACAAATCAGCAAATGCCCAGTCTAACTTCCTTGTTCCTGCTGAATTTGGTCTATAAAAGTGCTTGTACAACTCTTCTGAGCTCCTTTCTATCTTCTAGATTGGATGCTGCCCAATTCACGAATAGCTGAATCAAGTCAATAACATCTTTCAAGTTTACTCAGATGAATTTTGTTCTTTAACAGGGGCACATTTAATGTTGCAATATTTCAATGTTTCATGCTCATGTAACAAATTCTGTATATATTAGGATAGTGATAGGCTGACACTAACAGAGACCCAGAAAGTACTTGCTTAAAAAATACATGGAATGGGCTTCCCTGGTGGCGCAGTGGTTGAGAGTCCACCTGCCGATGCAGGGGACACGGGTTCGTGCCCCGGTCCGGGAAGATCCCACATGCCGCGGAGCGGCTAGGCCCGTGAGCCATGGCCGCTGAGCCTGCGCGTCTGGAGCCTGTGCTCCGCAACGGGAGCGGCCACAACAGTGAGAGGCCCGCGTACCACAAAAAAAGAAAAAAAAAAAATACATGGATTTATTTATTTATTTCTGTCTTTGATAGTCAAGTAGTCCAGGGCTGGGGGACAAGACCCTGATGCCATCAGGAGCCCTGGTCTCTATCTTTATTGTGTATCATTCCAGTGAATAACACTTATGTGTAAGGTCAACTGAAGGCTCAAGGGGGCTGTCCAATTCTGATCATTATGCCTACATGACAAACCATAAGCAGGAAATTATTCAATGGAACTGACAAATTAGGAAGCGCCCCCCTTTTTTGTTCCTCTAACTTGTGTCATCTTGCTTAGTAATCTTCCTAGTTGTTCCACTTAACACTTATATATCATTGTTCAAACATAGTCATCTGGTTGGCAAAGCCCCAAGAGGGTTAGGAATAGTTGTCTTTTATTCTAGGTGGCAATGTGTCCATCTGAAAATTGGGTTTATGCTACTAGGGAAGAAGAGAATGGTGGTTGAGATAGGCAGCTCACAGAGGAAAATAAGAGGGAGAAGGAGAGATGAGCAGAATGAAAGAGATTTATTTCAAAACAGGAAGTATAAAGATGTTCTTTTCTTCTCTGGCTAAATGACTTGGAAATTGTTGTTGGTACCATTTCTAGAAAATTAATATTACTATAGTGTGTTATCCATAACATCTTAGGGACAGCCCTTTAATTGATCCAAATCAGGATACTGTAGGATTGAGAAAAGACACTATTCATATGTTGGAATAATGGATATAATTGGAATCCTCTCGGGTAAATCAAAGTATATGAGTACTCTTACTTCACTGCCTCCTGTCATTTACCCTCTCAGTTGTCTACAGCTAGGACTACTGTTACTCTGGCATAATAATAGTAATTACCTTTATTAGTAGATCAAAGTATATTCACAGATACCTTGCTTGTTGTTTTCAACAAACTGTTGAAAAATTTTCAAAACAAATTTAATAAACAATTTTTGAAATAAACTTGCTTAAGCCAAGAGTTAAAATAATTATTCAAATTCACAATAGAAGGGATAAAATCAGAATCTGAACCTTGGTGTGTCTGATGCCAAGTTCTTGTCTTGATTCACCAAGCCACATTTTTAAGAGCATCCCTTCTTTAAAGATAGGAACATCTATGTGAGTCAGTAATATGCCCCATCATCAGAAGGTATGTGCGCAGGTATAGTTTAGAACACCTCCAGTCAGTACTAGAGTGACATATCAGAAATTATGGTCCTGTTCTGGACTGCAGTGTACCAAGTCATGTAGTATTTACTTGGGCTTGTCTGGAGTTGGGAATTTTGTGGACCATTTGCTGTTATACTTTAAAACAGATATAACTAATCAATCTTGACATTTTCTCCCACTTGACTTGACTTGGCATCATAATGCTTTTCAACACAGCATTTCAAAGAGCCCCTTCAAGAATGGGCATAAAGGAAGTGACAGCAAAATGGTAGAAGGCAGTTCCTTGCTCTCATACTCCCACAGAAATATTGAAAAATAAGCAGAAACTGTCAGAACCAAATTTGTCAGAACTCTGGAAAGCGGTCAAAAGTTTACAGTAGCCAGGTAAATACTGAATCGAGAAAAAGGTAAATGTAAAATCATATCACCTCACACCAGTCAGAATGGTCATCATCAAAAAATCTACAAACAGTAAATGCTGGAGAGGATGTGGAGAAAAGGGAAGCCTCTTGCACTGTTGGTGGGGATGTAGATTGATACAGCCACTATGGAGAACAGTATAGAGGTTCCTTTAAAAACTAAAAATAGAACTACCATATGACCCAGCAATCCCACTACTGGGCATATACCCTGAGAACACCATAATTCAAAAAGAGTCATGTACCACAATGTTCATTGCAGCTCTATTTACAACAGCCAGGACATGGAAGCAACCTAAGTGTCTATTGACAGATGAATGGATAAAGAAGATGTGGCACATATATACAATGGAATATTACTCAACCATAAAGATAAATTAAGTTATTTGTAGTGAGGTGGATGGACCTAGAGTCTGTCATGCAGAGTGAAGCAAGTCAGAAAGAGAAAAACAAATACCATATGGTAACACATATATATGGAATCTAAAAAAAAAGGTTATGAAGAACCTAGGGACAGGACAAGAATAAAGACGCAGACATAGAGAATGGGCTTGAGGACACGGGGAGGGGGAAGGGTAAGCTGGGACGAAGTGAGAAAGTGGCATGGACATATATACACTACCAAATGTAAATTAGATGGCTAATGGGAAGCAGCCACATAGCACAGGGAGATCAGCTCAGTGCTTTGTGATCACCTAGAGGGGTGGGATAGGGAGGGTGGGAGGGAGATGCAAGAGGGAGGAGATATTGGGATATATGTATATGTATAGCTGATTCACTTTGTTATAAAGCAGAAACTAACACACCATTGTAAAGCAATTATACTCCAATAAAGATGTTAAAAAAATAAATAAAATAAAATCATAGGAAAGTTTTGTGGTGCTTTTACTTGCTCTTGCTCAGCCTCTCACCATGGTGGTGGAAGTGTTGGTTTTAAAGTGGAAGCAGCTTGTATTATCAGGGGAAACCCACTGATTCCAGAGGAAACAAAGCAGAACTATGTGCAAATTATTGTGTTTATCTGTTCTAACCTGTCTGGGAGCTACCCGAAGGACTGGTGCAAGGCACTTATCTCTATTGCTTAACTGGAAGTCAAGTGGTGGGTATTGCTCAAAAATACTGCAAGGGGAACTAACAATCCTCATGTGCCTGGGACAAAAGATTATAGTCAATAAAACAATAGACCACCTAAGACCCAGGAACAAAAACTGAGAGAGTTTCTTTGGGAAATTAGAACACTCAAAAGCATCATCTATATAGGGAAATTTGCAAATATGTGCATATGCCCAGGTTATGATACATGCTCAGAGAATGCTTGAGAAAATCCTCAGCTTTCATTTTGGGCTGATCCATAGGCTTGTGTAAGCCTGGGTAAGTGTGGAATGAAAGCCCTGGCACAGAACCAATATGCAAGGACTAGCTCCTTTTCTATGACTTCTAGCTTTCAGCAATATCTCTGTCAATCTCTAGCTGAACACAATCTGGGGAGCAGAATTGGCAGCTGTACATGGCATGAATGCAGTATTTGGGGGAATAGTTTGGGGTCACTGGACAGGTAAACTACTATAACGTTCAAGAATTGAAAAATCAGCAGACCCTGGGTAAAGGAGAGGATGATTTCCAGAATTACCATATGATCAGATTTAAATACCCAATTTTCAACAACAACAAAAAAATTACAAGGCTTACAACAAAACAGGGAATAATGGCCCATTCTAGGAACAAAGAAATTTGACAGAAATCCATCCCTACAGAAGGTAAGACTTACCAGGCAAAATCTTTGAAACAAATGTTTTAAGAATGCTCAAATGACTAAAGGAAGACATGGGTAAAGAACTAAAAGAAATCAGGAAAATGACATGTGAACAAAATCAAAATACCAATTGAGATGTAGAAATTACAAAAAAGAAACAAACAGAAATTCTGGAGCTGAAAGGTACAATAACTAAATGAAAAATTCACTAGAGGGATTCAATATCAAATTTGAGCAGGTAGAAGAAAGAACCAATGAACTTGTAGATAGGACAATTGAAATGATTTATTCAGGATCAGAAAGAAAGGTGAACAGAGCCTGGGAGATATGTTGGAGACCATCAAGAGGACCAACATGCTCATTGTGGGAATGAATACCAGAAGGAGATGAGACAAATCAAGGGGCAGAAAGTGTATTTGAAGAAATAATGGCTGAAAAGTCCCCCAAATTTATGAAATACATGAATCTACACATCCAAGAGGCTCAATGAACTCTAAACAGGATAAACTCAGAGACTCACCTGGAAATACATTATAATCAGACTTTTGAAAACCAAAGACAAAGAGAGAATCTTGAAAGCAGCAAGAGAGAAGTGACTGGCTAAAGTCAAGGGATCCTCAATAAGGTATCTGTTTTGATCACAGTGGAATAAAGCTCAATTAATAACAAAAGAAAAACTGGAAATTTCACAAATATGTGGAAATTAACAGTATATTCTTAAACAACCAATGGATACAAGAAGAAATTGCAAAGGAAATTAAAACTATTTAGAGACAAATGAAACAAAAATAAAACATACAAAACTTAACGGGATGCAGCAAATGTATGCTCAGTGGAAAATTTATAACTATGAATGCCTGTATTAAAGTAAAAAAGACTTAAAATTAATAACCTAATTCTATACTTTAAGGAAGAAGAAAAAGAAGAACAAACTATATCCAAAGCTAGCAGAAGGGAGGGAAAAAATTTAGAGTGGAGGTAAATAAAATAAGCAATAGAAAAGCAATAGACTCAATAAAACCAGAAGTTGATTCCTTAAAAATATCAACAAAGTTAAAAAATCTTTAGCTAGACTGAATAAGAAAAAAAAAAGAGAGAGAAGCCACAAATAAATAAAATGAGAAATGAAAGTGGAGATGTTACTACTGACCTTAAAGAAATGAAAAAGATCATAAGAGAACACTATGAACAATTATACACCAATAAATTAGATAACTAGATAAAATATACAGATTCCTAGAGACACACAAACTACCTAAACTGACTCAAGTTGAAAAGAATAGACTTAAGTTAGAAATAGACCCACATGGAGATGTTCAACTGATTTTCAACTAAGGTGTCAAGTAAATTCAAAGGAGAAAGGATTGTGCTTTAATCTTGTGGTGCAAGAAAAATTGAATATTCACTTAAAAATTAAGCCCTCGATTCACAACATACACACACAAACACAAATTCAAAATTGATTATAGAACAAAAAAAGGAAAATTAAAAGAAAAATCTTTTAGAAGAAAATGTAGGAGAAAATATGCAGAATCTTAGAGTAGAATTTTTAAGAATTGATTTTTAAAAATTAATATTTAAGAAAATATTTCTTAATAAAGTGCTTTTAAAAGTATTAATATGTGTGGTTATATGCATTTACTGTTTTTGATTGATGTTGACAAGCATCTGTCTAAATAAGTCGGTGTTCCAGGCTCATTTTACATATTGATAAGGAACTAGTCCATATGGCAAATCCATATGCAATGAGAAGAGAGAAGGGGAACAGAAAAACAGGAAAAGTGGCAGTCATCATAAAATTTAGTAAGATGTATTTTAAAAATAATGAATACCTTGGTATACATGTGGCTATTAAGTTTGTTTTTTGAAACCTAATATTTAATATTTATTACCTATTGAAGTTAAAGTGTAAACTTTTCAGTATTGAGCTGGAGTTTGAGCTGGAGAAACATGGAAAACCGGAATAAAAAATTCTGAATCAATAATTTCAGGAAATGATATGTATAAAGTTGTATCTGGGGTAAATATAATATGAAATATACCTAGGTTAAATCTCATCCAAATATGAGATGAATTTGGAAATGACAGAACATAAAATATTTATTATGAGTTTCTGAAAATAGAACAAAACCATACGCTTGCCTCAAACTCGAGATTCAATTTCTTGCAAATTTCCTGGTGAGAGAATTCCTGGTCAACAAAATGAAACTTTCTAAGAAATAGGGAAGACAAATTTGGCATGAAGTTAATGAAGATGAAGCTTCAGGGCCCTACACTGGTAAAGATATTAGTAAGGTTTTGAGAAGGGTCCTAGCAATGGTTTAGGTGGTCACCTGATTAAAGAGGAAGCCCAGTATTTAAAATTTAGGCTTACAGTTCTCAGAAATAGGTATAAAGAACCTTAGAAAACAAATGAAAACGTAAGGGATTTGCAAATACTTTAGGTTTCTTTTGCTTTCTGAAAACATTTCACAGTGTCCCTCTTCTGCAATCTCAAAAAAAATGTTTGTAAATTGGTTTTGTTTTGTTTCAGAGAGTATGTGTTTTAAAGACATTCTTTTCATTTTCCCTTGTCTAGTCCTGAAACCAAAGATTCAACGCCTTCTTGATTTTATGGCCTGGTTTTGTTGACTCTTGTCTCTTGGGTCCCACTGTAATCCCCAAAATGCCGAGTAACTTGGATGCTCGAGGTGGAAGAAGCTTTGTTTAAGGTTTATTCAACCTCCTCAGCTCATCAGAGTGGGATAAGCATTTCTCAAACACTCTTTTCAATAAACTCAATAAAAAGGGTTATATAGCCCTTGAGCAATTAATGGTAACTTCATGCCAGCCTGCATAAGAATCCAATAGAGAACTATAATATGGCTCTGCCAGGACTTTTTGCACAAGCCTCAGCCTGCCACAGTCTGAACAAATACAGGAGAATAGTTCCGAGGCTTGTGTTTATTTTGGTTTAGTTTCCGTTTTTTTTATGAGCCTTAGCTGCGAAAATCACTATTCCATCCAGTGTAATTCTATTGTTTCTTCCCTAATTTAGTACTTGTTTTCCTGTTGTTTCTAATGGACATAATTTACAATTTTTGTGTAATACAGAAGTAATCTGAGATGTTCCCTACCCTCTATAAATGCACACTTTCTCTGTTTTATTCTTAGTCATTCAAGGATCTGAATTCATGTACCACATAAGACATTCACTGGTGGAGTTTGATTTTAATAAGCATAGGCTTAACAATTGGGTGGTATTAAGTTGCATTTAGAACATTTGGGATGTGCTGTAAAGAATGGATGCATGGTATTCCCTGTATGAGAGCCTAAATGAAGGATCGCATAATAACCACAGATCCCAAATCCTGGATCCCTCACATGGGTAAGTTTTAAGAGATCTTACTACCCAAAGGTTTTTGGCCTATGTACTGAAACATGTTCTTTAAAATGTATATCAAAATATCTTCAGATTTGGGAGTGTGGGGGTAATGGAGGGGCTTTGAAGATGTGAGATTGCATCTACAGTGGGAAGAAAAAGATGTTATTTTAAGTGGCCTTTACAGAATTTTTGACAAGTGGATAATTCTCTTCTTTATGAACACATTCTAATAGATGTTTGATTATGGATATGAACTTGAATGAACTAAAGCTGGGCAAAGAGGACACTTCTGCAGAAAAGGTTAAAAGGAGTTTTTTTTTTATGAGGAGAGCAGAGAATAGAAGAGAAAGAAGGGAAAATGAGAGAACAAGTGGAAAATGTGGGTGAAATATCAGTCAGTGAGAAATTTCTAGAGGTGGGAGAGACTAAAGGACTTTCGAGAAGTTTGCTTAGTGCTCATAATTTACTTCTTTATTTCATGGCATTGTAATTCATCATCTAAAAACATTCAGGAAAGGCTGTGTGAGTGATAGTTCAAATAATGAAGGATAAGAGGCTGTTTTTATAACTGAGTCAACATGGTGGTGAAGAAAATAATGTATCTTCTAAAGGCAAAATGGAATCCAGATCAAATTCAGCAAAACTAGAAAATAGAGTAAGAGATGGAAATAAGATTACATGTGTTTAGAAATTCAACAACAACTTGGAAGTGAAGTGATACCAGAAAATGAGACAGAGAATAATCAATTTTATTTAAATATCAAAAAAGAAGATAATACAATTAATCAAAACATTTGTGTACAATTACATTAGTCAAGATAATGTATGCTAGTTGTTTTAACAAATGACTCCACTTTTAGTTGCTCAGTACAATAGAAAGTCTATTTTTTACTTTCACCACAGTTCAATGTGGACTGAGAGGTTCTTTTGGGTGGCTCTCCTCCAATCAGTGACTCGAGGATCCTTCCATTAGGTGTTTCAGCCATGTCAGCATCTTGAACTTTCAGCCACGTGAGTGGGACATGGAGAGACTCGAGTATTACATGGAACATACTATGAATAGGTCTGGAAGGTCACACATCGGTACTACTTATATTCCGTTGGCCAGACCCCATCATATGGTGATAAACTAACTGCAAGTGAAGCTGGGAAACCTTGTCTTGTCCACGGTGGTCTTGGTGTGCTTCTGGTCAGTCTCTGCCACAGTTATGTTTACTTCTATTTTTGTAATCAGTTGAAGTTAGTAAAGTTGGGGGCGGGGGGTGGCTTGCATTTGGGAATAGAACAAGCTAAAAATTCTACTTGTTAACAATTTCTTCAAAATCATACCTTACGTTTTGGGTTTCAAATCTCCAGATTAGGATCAATAGAGCTTGAGACCCAAGTTTTAGTTGATCCCTAGAGGAACCCATTTTGACACCTAAATATAGGTATCAATTCACTTTTAAAAATATAAATATATATTTTAAAACTCACTTATAAAAATGCGAGGGGTTGGCATTTTGCATACTTTTCACGAAAGGACAGATTTAAGGCTTGCAGACCTATTGTCTGTGTCTCGGCTATGTAAATCTGACAGTGTGCCCCCAAAGCAGCTATAGACAGTTTAAAACAAATAGATTCAATAAAATTTATTTACAAAAACAGGCATCTGGTCTGAGAGTCATAGTTTGTCAACCCCTGTTTTAAATAATTTCTGACCTAAAGGAAAAAACAAAGAAATAGTTAATTTTGTATATATATTGTAAATTAATGCAAATCAAATTCCTATATATCATATTTTTAAATGACTGTTGAAAGTTGTATAATCTGTTTTCTAAATGATATTTCCTTTATTTAGTAAATACTTACCCTTTGAGTTATTTTTGGTTTAAATATATCTTATATTGTGTATATTTGCTATTACTTGAACAATTATTTAATGGTACTTGTGTTTGAACTCTTTGTTAAAGCCATAAATCTTTTTATAAGTGTGATGCATAGTCTGCTTTTTCAGTATATAGATTCATTTGTATTAAAGTCAGGGAACACCCATATAACAAATTCAAATTTTTTTCTCAGTGAAAACGATAGATATTTTGAGGAACCCCTGCCTTCTAAGGCAGGCCTGAATGGTTTTTCTAGTACGGGTAAGCATTTGGAAGGCAGCATTGCTCTGAATACCACTGGGGCCACTTGTAAGTCAGAAAATAATTGGGACACTATTGCCATGTTGAAGTTGGCCCAAATGTCAATCATTTAAGTAGGCTTAGACTCATTAATACAGTGGAAGTTAAGGCAAGACATGGGAAGTTCCACAATAAGAGGGCCATATTTTCTTCTTTGTTCACTTCCTTTCAGACCAGCTGACTTTAGATTAGGTTTATCTCTTCTGTAGTACCTAGAAGAAAACTACAAGAAATAGACCACAAATTCCAGTATTCCGAATTTTCATACTATTTCTCATAACACTAAAGATTCAAAGGCGACTTACTATCCCAAGGTATTTCAATAAGACTGCTTAATTAAGAGTTAACTGCTTCATAATGACCACCAACTTTCCAGCCTGGAAGAGTTAAGTTCTCAATTCTATATCCTCCACCCCAACAATTCCTTGTTTTAGAATTTCTTAATTGTACCAACCCACATTCCATCTACAAATTACTTATCACTTAGTGTGCTTTTGGTTGTAAGTAATCGAAAACTTGTCTATAATGTCTTAAAGACTGGACAGTTTTGTCTCATATAACAAGCATTCCAGAGAGAGGTGGTAGCTTTTCTAAGATTAACTTCTCTTTTTTCTTAAGGTACTTGAATGTCCAAAGCAAATCTAAGCAGCACAGTCTCAAATTACAGTATCAAAAAAGAATTAGTGGGTAGAATTTTTTTTTTCCCTTGGACACCTCATTTTTATTAGAAGGAAAATCTTCCCAAGAGGCCAGCCAGGTCACCTTCTGTGAAATTTCAGTGGCAGTTATTGAGTCATTTGTCCATCCCCAGATGAAAGAGGGGAGGCAGGGGAAATGAGTACTTGGTACTTTCAGTTTCTAAATGAAAAGGTAAGATCTAGCAGCAAAGAAGAGAAACTGGGCTGTGAATTGCTTTGGGGAAAATAGGTAAGTGTCTGTCACAACTCTAAAGCAAATAACCATCAAGTGGTATTTTGGTTTCTGGTAGGAACTTGTGAACAGGTAAAATTTTACCTAACAACTGCCTCAAATCTCGTATGCTGCCTGCAGCTGAGTGCCAGTGAGAATCCCCATCATGTGCTGGAGAAGGAACTGAACACCTTCTTCGTGACATTCCCCTAGCTGGTTGCCTACCTCCTTGTCCATGGTGCTGGCAAAATACACTGCTGCACAGCTGTGATTTATAGCATTGGCTCTATCAGATTTATTGATTTATTGATCGTGATTTTAGGAAAATGCTTAAGAATGTTTTCCCGGAAGAAACATGCTTGAATTGGATAGTAAGAGGCCACGGTTTAAGTCAGTGTAGTGAAATTTGTCAGTCTTGGATCCTTTTGTTAATAAATCCTTCTCTCCTCTAGGCAATCCCCAATTGTGTATAGTTTTGGTACAAGATAGTGGCTGCCCTCAATCTGAAATCTGAAGGAATCATATCATTACTATCCCTATCTTGGTCCACCAGGGGTCACTTAGGTGATTTAGGCTCAGTCTATCAAACTCTATCTTATGTGAATTTGAATCTTTAGTGAATGACACAAGAACATGGGGATGGTGAGATGTCATACTTATTGCAGCATCTTCTGTGAAACCAGTGGAATTTAAGTGCACTTGCTGTGGTTCCTATTTCCAGCCTTTTTTTCCTGCTTATTTTCTAAAACTTATTGTCCAGTCTTTTGTTAATTTTGTGAGTGCTTAATTATACTTTTAATAAATTAAGGTCCAGTAAGATCTTACTAAAGTTAGGTGAGGCAGATTTCTGTGCTTGCATTTAGCCGCCTGAACTAGGGAGTAGGTTGGTACCCAGCACCAGCCCCCATACTGCAGTTCCATGATATGTATAATATCTTGCTCTATTGTGCATGCCTGAGGCTTCAGCAATGCCTGTGGCTTAGACTTGTGCTTGCTTCTGTTCTAACTGAGTTTATTTCCCCTACTTCTAGGTAGAGTTGAGTAAGGAAAATGACAAGAGAGAAATTGAGTAAGGGTACCATAAGAGGTTTGTTTGGATAAATTATGTGAGTTTTTGCTGTCTTTAACTTAATGTGCTGGCTCCCAAAACATTGCTTCTAATAACTTCTGGTAAAATATTAGTAGCTTGAGTTGCCTGAATGCATTAGAGACTAAACTTTAACCACCCTTTAGAATCTAACTACTGACTACCATGCCCTCCTAGAGTAGGTGTTCTCAGAGCCTGGCTGAGTGCCTGCATGGGGACATGTCTCAAGAGCTTAAAACAGAGCATTTGAGATCAAGATCTGTGGGGTCTTTCTTCTTATCTCCCTGCTTGAAGGACAACTTTCCTGCCTCATTCTCTGAGTACACTGGCATCTTATACATAATGCAGCCCAGTTTATTTTTTTCTCTAACCATTTTCACCAGAGAGGGCTAGTCCTCATGACTAGGCTCTTCTGCTTTTTCCATAATTGACAAGTAATTCACAATGCATATAAATAAATATGCCTAATATTTTCTTGGCATTTTTTAATGTACAAAATGCAGAACAGTACTATATTTGATTCTCACAGGAGCGTGGAAGTAGGGAAAGAGATTAATATCTCTTATCTTATTATTTTCTTGTTAGAGAAGATAAAATATTTCAGAGCACTTAAGTGATTGTCCAAGATTGCTGAAATAATAAGCAGATCCAGGATTCAAACCCAGGTCTGGCTTCAAATGTCAAAGTTCTATGTTCTAAGAGAATAATCATTTGTGGAAGATGAAGAGGTAACTTTTTATAACTGGATCAGAAATATAGATTTTGTCCCTTTCAGTCAAAGTTTGACCCTCAATATTAATTATACTCTGAGGAATGGTAACTGACAGCTGGAAGAGGCTACAAAGAAGGAGTTCTGGAAAACAACGTTGTTGGGGAGACAGGAAAGCTAGTTCATAGCTACCAAAAAGGTAAATATATCTTATAAACTCATATTCATATTACGAAATGTAAAATTTACACCAGAACCAGAAAGGATTATTAGAGAAAGAGACCTAATGGCATATAGTCTAATTTCTGTATTCTATAAGAGGAGAGACAGTTTCAGGCACTGTGTAAGAAATTTCTTGCATGTTAGTTTATTTAAATTTAGTCTTATTTAAGCCACCTAATGGGAAAGATTTTTAAAAAGCCAATTTAAAATTTACAAAGTAAAAAATTGAGACTCAGAGAAGTTTAATGATATGTTCAATACTACTAGATCTATTAAGAGGCAGAGAGGAAACTAAAGCTCTTATATACAGATTCTGGACTATGCTTTTGCCAGAATCTATATAATCCATTTTGAAATCATCATCAATTCACTGTTTTCAAAGGGAGTGAAAGGATAGTTAATTTTTCTTACAAAAAGGCCCAGTTCTGGCAAGATAAATCAATCAAATACTTTATTAGATTCATTTAAGGATCATAATTCAAAGAAAACCAAAAGCACAAAAGTTTTAATTTACAAATGAACTCTAAGAACAAATATTGAGTCTAGAACAATTTTGTTCATAAATAGTTCAGACTTCTTTAACACTTAGGATTAATTCTGAGTAATAAAGTTCAGTAAATAGTAAGCAATTAATAGATTAGTGAAGCTGGGACATGGGTACAAAATGTTACAGTGCATGGAGGATATGTATACTTCAAAGAGAGCACAATTCTGGCAAGCAGAATAGTTAGTAAAAGCAACAGGAAAGTATATAAACAGTGGTCCATTAGTCATATTAAGATAGAAAGTAAACCAAACAGGCTTATTGATGTGGTAATGAACACTGCACTGGAACAAAGATAAAATATTTGTTCAGAGAAAAGGATACAGGAAAAGACTAGAGAGTTATTATTTTTTAAGCAGAAACTTTAAAAAGAAAAAAATGAATATTCACGGTGATACTGAACAATCTCAAATGATAATAAAGTAGTAGATAAAATACATGAAGTAATACAAGTATAATATACATCTATAATATATTATACTTGGCATTTCAGGTTAGATTTGAAAATTTTTATTTAAACCTTTTAAAAAATATAAATGTGGATTTTAATACAAATTTAACTCAAGGACAGTTCAGCTTACATATATAAAATAAAGCTGTATGAAATACAAAGTAGTTCTTAAAACACAGGTTTATGGTCCATCTTTTTTTTCAGAAAAAATATTTTTTGGCAAAGATTATGTACCAAACTCTGTTAATAACACTACAAGGCAGGTAGTACATTATTACCTTGTTTTAAAGGTGAAAAAAATAAGGGACAGAGAAGTTAAGCAATTTGCCGAAGGTTACAAAGTTATTAAGTTCGAGGATAGGAATCCAATACATTTTTCTAAGACATAAATCTTGTAATGGGTCTTATGTTGGCTCTGTAGCAGAAAACTCTGGACAAGGATTGGAGGATATGCATAAGCAGTTATATAATTCTTTTTTTCTCTTTTTTTAATTGAAGTATAGTTGATTTACAATGTTGTAATTTCTTCTGTACAGCAAAGTGATTCAGTTATGCATATATATACATTCTTTTTCACATTCTTTTCCGTTATGGTTTATTACAGGATACTGAATGTATTGTCCCTGTGCTATACAGTAGAACCTTGTTGTTTATCCATTCTATACGTAATAGTTTGCACTTGCTAGTCCCAAACTCTCAATCCATCCCTCCCCCACTCCCCTTTCCCCTTGACAACCACAGGACTGTTCTTTATGTCTGTGAGTCTGTTTCTGTTTTGTAGATAAGTTCATCTGTGTAATATTTTAGATTCCACAGCAGTTATACAATTCTTATAAATCACTCCACATTCAATTTTATTAGGATTTCTTCATTATAATATGAGTACAATGAATGAAATGGCTCTTACATATTAGAAGTTCTTATTAGGGACATTAAATATCATTCAGGTACCATCCTAGAAAAACAAAAGAAACAAATAATAGTCAACAAATTTAGATGGAATTTAATATTTTATTGACAAATATACAAAATAATAAATTAAATAGTTGTTACTAGATTTAAGAGATCAATTTATTTAAATCCAGGCAAGTAAATATTACAAAAAGAGAGTTCTATGAAATACATGACTTATTTTGAAAATATATATTTTTAAAATTAGCTTCAAAGATTAAAAACACTGAGGAAATTCATTAATCAAGAAGAAATGAATAAGTTTGAAAATAGCTAGCTACAAAAGTACCCTAGAACCAAACATCTTTGTAAATTAATCTTATACAAACTTTAAAAAACAGAACCTGAAAAATTTAAGAATACAGAGAATTAAGGAAGAAAGGACTCTCTGAACACTTTTTACCTGCACAGTGTACAAATGACATCCACAGGTAGCAATCACAACACAAAAAAGACCAATCTCAATTATAAATATATAAGCAAAAATCTTTTAGAAGATATCTGTGAATAGACTCCAAAGAATGTTAACATGAATAAATGACATTTGTACGAAAAGAAATATAGTTTGAAATTAGAAAATATACTAACACACAATTCAGCACATTATGTCATACAATATGACAAAGGAATAAAATAATAATTTCTATAGATGCTGATAAGACATGATAAAATTTAAAATCAATATGTAATTAATCAGTAAGTCTTAAAAGTAGACTAAATAATTGCCTCTGTAATAAGGCAAAAAAGTCATATAGCAAGAATCAGCTTGAAATCTTCCATCTGAAGTCAAGACCAAGACAAAAGGCCCACTGTGATCACTATTATTTAAAATTGTTCTGGAAGTATGAATCAATGCAATTAGTTCACAAAAGTTATCAAGAAATATAAAAATTTTAAAGGAGCAGGCAATATTCTTCTGATGATATTTTATACTTCTAAGTAAAAACAAGCATCTGAAAACATAAAAACAAAGAGAAATATGTATGGTTGCTGGTTAAAAAGCAGTCATATGTAGGACTTCTTTTAATTAGGAAGAAAGGGAGAAAGGATATTGAGAAGAGAATAACATTGCCTACCACAAATAATAGAATTTAACTCTTTCCTTCCTTGCTCCTAACTGGCCAAACAACTCCAAGAACTCATTCCACAGAAAGAACAGACAAAATATATGTATAAAATACAAATATAAGTAAGACCACAACATCATAAAAGATTGCTATACTTTTCAAATCTATTTTAAGTAAAAAAAAAAAAAAGCAGTCATATATAAACCAAAAATCAGCTAAAAAATATAAGTGAAGATGAGCTTCTACTCACAGGAGCAAAGATATATGCATAATATCTCAGAAAAAAGAAAAAAACAAGAAATGTGTAACTCCTATTAAAATAAAACTTAAAATAATGCTACCTAGGGATTTTAATCAGAAGATTTTAATAAAAGAGAAGACATATCTTATTCATGGAAATAAACACTCAATATTGTGATGAAATCAATCTCTTTAATTGATACAGTATTAATTACAAATCCAATAGCATCTCTTGAAAAATAATCAATTCAAAATGTGTGAAAATAACCATTAGAGAGAATGTTGAGAATTTTGACATAATGAGTCCTCCAGCTGTTAAAATGTATGTTACAGCTACATCAATTGAAATAATTTATTATTTAACATTAATTGACAGTTGCTTTCCTCTTCTATTTATAATTTACATAACCATCTCATTTGTTTCTTTCTTCAAACTATGGTATCTGCAGGCTGGTATCTTTCATATATGCACCAAAAAATCTGTTTCCTGAATTCATTAAAGAAAGACTAACACTGGGGTCCATTTTACAGATGTCATACAGATTGTATGCCTTGTGTTGTTGCCTACATCAAGGAGTAGAATTTAACTTATTTGAGTTAAAGTTTTTAGTTAAAATCCCTTTTCAATTATTCTTCTCAGGAATAACATTCTCACCACCATGATTACATTTCAGTTGTTTCAGAAACTCTTTAATCACCAACAGCATATATTTGACTATGAAATCTTTATGAATTACTGAACTCACCCACTATATTGCTTTACAGCCATAATAAATGCGATTTCATATAAGAGTACAAGGAAGAGAAAAGAAGACAGGCATTTCAACTAAGCACTATGCTGCTTAGAATTTTATTACATTGAGAATTTGTTGGCAACTCATGTGACTGAATTGCCAAAGTAGTAATGGTTCCTTCAGAAGCCAGTGCCCTTTGGTTACATCTCTAGTCTTCCATCGTTATAGGATTCAGCTACTTTCTCTTCCTTTATCCCCCTCCATGTGTCTTGATTTCTGTTCCTTTTATACCAGCTGGTTAACTCTTTATCTAGAGGGTAACTCCATTTGAGAGCTAATGGTCCCATTAATCTCCACAATCCCTACTAGACAGAGCTTTTTTACAAAACACTTCTAACTCTAGATTGACTACTTGAGGCAGGTTCTACATAATTGGAAAGTATCTGTGAGAAAAACGGTGGAATCTGGCAGGCTTACTCTCTTCAAGAAAACATGAAAAATTCTGTCTCAGGGAAGAATATTGAGGATAACAGTTGTTGGAATGATAACCATGGAAATCAACATCTTGCAGTAATTTCTATCAATTATGTATTATACTTGTATTCCTCCTAAATTTATTCCTCAAGAATATCATTTTATTTTAGGAATCCCTTGCTATCAACCTCAAATACAGCATAAAAATTTGGAAGTTTTGAGGAAGCTTCAAGATGGCGGAAGAGTAAGACGTGGAGATCACCTTCCTCCCCACAAATACATCAGAAATACACCTACATGTGAAACAGATCCTATAGAACACCTACTGAACGCTGGCAGAACACCTCAGACCTCCCAAAAGGCAAGAAACTCCCCACGAACCTGGGTAGGGCAAAAGCGAAAAGAATAAACAGAGACAAAGAATAGGGATGGGACCTGCAACAGTGGGAGGGAGCTGTGAAGGAGGAAAGGTGTCCACACACTAGGAAGCCCCTTCACGGGTGGAGACTGCGGGGGGCGGAGGCGGGGAGCTTCGGGGCCGCGGAGGAGAGCGCAGCAACAGGGGTGCGGAGGGCAAAGCGTAGAGATTCCTGCACAGAGGATCAGGGCCGACCAGCACTCACCAGCCCGAGAGGCTTGTCTGCTCACCCGCCGGGGCGGGCGGGGCTGTGAGCTGAGGCTCGGGCTTTGGAGGTCGAATCCCAGGGAGAGGACTGGGGTTGGCAGTGTGAACACAACCTGAAGGGGGATAGTGTGCCACGGCTAGCCGGGAGGGAGTCCGGGAAAAAGTCTGGAGCTGCCGAAGAGGCAAGAGATTTTTTCTGGCCTCTTTGTTTCCTGGTGCGAAAGGAGAGGAGATTAAGAGCGCCGTTAAAGGAGCTCCAGAGATGGGCGCGAGCCGCGGCTAAAAGCGCGGACCCCAGAGACGAGCATGAGACGCTAAGGCTGCTGCTGCCACAGCCAAGAAGTCTGTGTGCGAGCACAGGTCACCCTCCACACCACCGCTCCCGGGAGCCTGTGCAGCCCGCCACTGCCAGGGTCCTGAGATCCAGGGACAACTTCCCCGGGAGAACGCACGGCGCGCCTCAGGCTGGTGCAACGTCACGCTGGCCTCTGCCACCGCAGGCTTGCCCCGCACCCGTTCCCCTCCCTCCCTCCGGGCTGAGTGAGCCAGAGCCCCCGAATCAGCTGCTCCTTTAACCCCGTCCTGTCTGAGCAAAGAACAGTCGCCCTCAGGCGACCTACACGCAGAGGGGGCTCCAAATCCAAAGCTGAACCCCAGGAGCTATGCGAACAAAGAAGAGAAAGGGAAATCTCTCCCAGCAGCCTCAGGAGCAGCGGATTAAATCGCCACAATCAACTTGATGTACCCTGCATCTGTGGAATACCTGAATAGACAACGAATCCTCCGAAGTTGAGGAGGTGGACTTTGGGAGCAACGATATATACATTTTTTCCCCTTTTTCTCTTTTGGTGAGTGTGTATGTGTATGCTTCTGTGTGTGATTTTGTCTGTATAGCTTTGCTTTTACCATTTGTCCTAGGGTTCTGTCGGTCCTTTTTTTTTTTTTTTTTTACTTAAAATTTTTTTCTTAACAATTATTTTTTATTTTACTAACTTCATTTTATTTTATATTACTTTATTTTATTACATTTTATTTTATCTTCTTCTTTCTTTCATTCTTTTTTTTCTGAGCCATGTGGAGGACAGGTTCATGGTGCTCCAGCCAGGTGTCAGGGCTGTGCCACTGAGGTGGAAGACCCAAGTTCAGGACACTGGTCCACAAGAGACCTCCTAGTTCCATGTAATATGAAACAGTGACAATCTCCCAGAGATCTCCATCTCAACAACAAGACCAGCTCCACTCAATGACAAGCAAGCTACAGTGCTGGACACACCATGCCAAACAACTAGCAAAGACAGGAACACAACCCCATCCATTAGCACAGAGGCTGCCTAAAATCATAAGACCACAGACACCCTAAAACACACCATCAGATGTGGACCTACCTGCCAGAAAGACAGGATCCAGCCTCATCCACCAGAAAACAGATACTAATCCCCCCCACCAGGAAGCCTACACAACCCACTGAACCAAACTTAGCTACTGGGGACAGACACCAAAAACAACGGAAACTACAAACCTGCAGCCTATGAAAAGGAGACCCCAAACACAGTAAGTTATGCAAAATGAGAAGACAGAGAAACACACAGTGGATGAAGGAGCAAGGCAAAAACCCACCAGATCCAACAAATGAAGAGGAAATAGGCAGTCCACCTGAAAAAGAATTCAGAATAATGATAGTAAAGATGATCCAAAATCTTGGAAATAGAATAGACAAAATGCAAGAAACACTTAACAAGGACCTATAAGAACTAAAGATGAAACAAGCAATGATGAACAACACAATAAATGAAATTAAAAATACTCTAGATGGGATCAATACCAGAATAACTGAGGTAGAAGTATGGATAAGTGACCTGGAAGATAAAATAGTGGAAATAACTACTGCAGAGCAGAATAAAGAAAAAAGAATGAAAAGAACTAAGGACAGTCTCAGAGACCTCAGGGACAACATTAAATGCACCAACATTCGAATTATAGGGGTTCCAGAAGAAGAAGAGAAAAAGAAAGGGACTGAGAAAATATTTGAACAGATTATAGTTGAAAACTTCCCTAATATGGGAAAGGAAATAGTTAATCAAGTCCAGGAAACACAGAGATTTCCATACAGGATAAATCCAAGGAGAAACATGCCAAGACACATATTAATCAAATTATCAAAAATTAAATACAAAGAACAAACATTAAAAGCAGCAAGGGAAAAACAGCAAGTAAAACATAAGAGAATCCCCATAAGGCTAACAGCTAATCTTTCAGAAGAAACTCTGCAAGCCAGAGGGAGTGGCAGGACATATTTAGAGTGATGAAAGAGAAAAACCTACAATCAAGACTACTCTGCCCAGCAAGGATCTCATTCAGATTTGACAGAGAAATTAAAAGCTTTACAGATTAGCAAAAGTTAAGATAATTCAGGACCACCAAACCAACTTTACAACAAATGCTTAAGGAACTTCTCTAGGCAGGAAACACAGGAGAAAGAAAAAACCGACAATAATAAACCCAAAACAATTAAGAAAATGGTAATAGGCATATACATATCGATAATTGCCTTAAATGTAAATGGTTTAAATGCTCCAACCAAAAGATATAAACAGGTGAATGGATACAAAAACAAGATACATACATATGCTGTTTACAAGAGACCCACTTCAGACCTAGGGACACATACTGACTGAGAGTGAGGGGATGGAAAAAGATATTCCATGCAAATGGAAATCAAAAGAAAGCTGGAGTAGCAATTCTCATATCAGACAAAATAGACTTTAAGACAGAGACCATTATAAGAGACAAAGAAGGATACTACATAATGAGCAAGAGATCAATCCAAGAAGAAGATATAACAATTGTAAATATTTATACACCCAGCATAGGAGCACCTCAATACATAAGGCTATAACTAACAGCTATAAAAGGGGAAATCGACAGTAACACAATCATAGTAGGGAACTTTAACACCCCACTTTCATCAATGGACAGATCATCCAAAATGAAAGTAAAAGAGAAAACACAAGCTTTAAATGATACATTAAACAAGATGGACTTAATTAATATATATAGGACATTCCATCCAAAAACAACAGAATACACATTCGTCTCAAATGTGCATGGAACATTCTCCAGGATAGATCATATCTTGGGTCACAAGTCAAGGCTTGGTAAATTTAAGAAAATTTAAATCATATCAAGTATCTTTTCTGACCACAATGCTATGAGACTAGATATCAATTACAGGAAAATACCTGTAAGAAATACAAACACATAGAGGCTAAACAACACACTACTTAATAACCAAGAGATCACTGCAGAAATCAAAGGGTAAATCAAAAAAGACCTGCAAACAAATGAAAATGAAAGCACAATGCCCCAAAACCTATGTGATGCAGCAAAAGCAGTTCTAAGAGGAAAGTTTACACCTATACAAGCCTACCTTAAGAAACAAGAAACATCTCAAATACACAACCTAACCTTAAACCCAAAGCAATTAGAGAAAGAAGAGCAAAAAAAAACCCCAAAGTTAGCAGAAGGAAAGGAATCATAAAGGTCAGAACAGAAATAAATGAAAAAGAAATGAAGGAAACGATAGCAAAGATCAATAAAACTAAAAGCTGGTTCTTTGAGA
The DNA here is from genome assembly GCF_005190385.1 of Monodon monoceros. Classification (NCBI taxonomy): domain Eukaryota; kingdom Metazoa; phylum Chordata; class Mammalia; order Artiodactyla; family Monodontidae; genus Monodon; species Monodon monoceros. Next base: position 33,789,394 of record NW_021703785.1, read on the forward strand.
AGATAAACAAAATTGATAAACCATTAGCCAGACACATCAAGAAAAAAAGGGAGAAGACTCAAATCAATAGAATTAGAAATGAAAAAGGAGAAGTAACAACTGACACTGCAGAACTACAAAGGATCATAAGAGATTACTACAAGCAACTATATGCCAATAAAACGGACAACCTGGAAGAAATGGACAAATTCTTAGAAGTGCACAACATGCCAAGACTGAATCAGGAAGAAATAGAAAATATGAACAGTGCTTCAAACTGAAGCACTGAAATTAAAAATCTTCCAACAAACAAAAGCCCAGAACCAGATGGCTTCACAGGCAAATTCTATCAAACATCTAGAGAAGAGCTAACACCTATCCTTCTCAAATTCTTCCAAAATATAGCAGAGGGAGGAAAACTCCCAAACTCATTCTACGAGGCCACCATCACCTTGATACCAAAACCAGACAAGGATGTCACAAAGAAAGAAAACTACAGGCCAATATCACTGATGAACATAGATGCAAAAATCCTCAACAAAACACTAGCAAACAGAATCCAACAGCACATTAAAAGGATCATACACCATGATCAAGTGGGGTTTAGCCCAGGAATGCAAGGATTCGTCAATAAATACAAATCAATCAACGTGATACACATATTTACAAATTGAAGGAGAAAAAACATATGATCATCTCAATAGATGCAGAGGAAGCTTTTGACAAAATTCAACACACATTTATGATAAAAACTCTCCAAAAAGTAGCCATAGAGGAAACTTTCGTCAATGTAATAAAGGCCATATAAGACAAACCCACAGCCGACATTGTCCTCAATGGTGAAAAACTGAAAGCATTTCCACTAAGATCAGGAACAAGACAAGGTTGCCCACTCTCACCACTCATATTCAACATAGTTTTGGAAATTTTAGCCACAGCAATCAGAGAAGAAAAAGAAATAAAAGGAATCCAAATCAGAAAAGAAGAAGTAAACCGGTCACTATTTGCAGATGACATGATACTATACGTAGAGAATCCTAAAGATGCTACCAGAAAACTACTAGAGGTAATCAATGAATTTGGTAAAGTAGCAGGATACAAAATTAATGCACAGAAATCTCTTATATTCCTATACACTAATGATGAAACATCTGAAAGTGAAATTAAGAAAACACTCCCATTTACCATTGCAACAAAAAGAATAAAATATCTAGGAATAAACCTACCTAAGGAGACAAAAGACCTGTATGCAGAAAATTAGAAGACACTGATGAAAGAAATTAAAGATGACACAAAAAGATGGAGAGATATACCATGTTCTTGGATTGGAAGAATCAACATTGTGAAAATGACTCTACTACCCAAAGCAATCTGCAGATTCAGTGCAATACCTATCAAACTACCACAGGCATATTTCACAGAATTAGAACAAAAAATTCGCAGTTTGTGTGGAAACACAAAAGACCCCGTACAGCCATAGCAATCTTGAGAAAGAAGAAAGGAGCTGGAGGAATCAGGCTCCCAGACTTCAGACCATACTACAAAGCTACAGTAACCAAGACAGTATGGTACTGGCACAAAAACAGAAATATAGATCAATGGAACAGGATAGAAAGCCCAGAGATAAACCCATGCACATATGGTCACCTTATCTTTGATAAAGGAGGCAAGAATATACAGTGGATAAAAGACAGTCTCTTCAATAAGTGTTGCTGGGAAAACTGGGAGGCTACATGTAAAAGAATGAAATTAGAACACTCCTTAGTGCCATACAAAAAAATAAACTCAAAATGGATTAAAGACCTAAATGTAAGGCCAGACACCATCAAACCCTTAGAGGAAAACATAGGCAGAACACTCTGTGACATAAATCACAGCAAGATCCTTTCAACCCACCTCCTAGAGAAAAGGAAATAACAACAAAAATAAGCAAATGGGACCTAATGAAACTTAAAAGCTTTTGCACAGCAAAGGAAACCTTAAACAAGATGAAAAGACAACCCTCAGAATGGAAGAACATATTTGCAAATGAAGCAACTGACAAAGGATTAATCTCCAAAACATGCAAGCAACTCATGCAGGCTCAATATCAAAAAAACAAACAACCCAATCCAAAAATGGGCATCCGACCTAAATAGACATTTCTCCAAAGAAGATATACAGTTTGCCAACAAACACATGAAAGAATGCTCAACATCATTAATCATTAGAAAAATGCAAATCAAAACTACAATAAGATATCATCTCACACCAGTCAGAATGGTCATCATCAAAAAATCTACAAGCAATAATTGCTGGAGAGGGTGTGGAGAAATGGGAACCCTCTTGCACTGTTGGTGGGAATGTATATTGATACAGCCACTATGGAGAACAGTATGGAGGTTCCTTACAAAACTAAAAACAGAACTACCATACGACCCAGCAATCCCATTACTGGGCATATACCCTGAGAAAACCATAATTATAAAAGAGTCATGTACCAAAATGTTCATTTCAGCTCTAGTTACAATAGCCAGGACATGGTAGCAACCTAAGTGTCCATCGATAGATGAATGGATAAAGAAGATTTGGCATATATACACAATGGAATATTATTCAGCTATAGAAAGGAATGAAACTGAGTTATTTGTAGTGAGGCAGATGAACCTAGAGACTGTCATACAGAATGAAGTAAGTCAGAAAGAGAAAAACAAATGCTATATGCTAACACATATATATGGAATCTAAAAAAAAAAAAAAAAAAAAAAAAACAGAAAATGATCAGAAGAACCTAGGGGTAAGATCAGAATAAATATGCAGACCTACTAGCAAATGGACTTGAAGATACTGGGAGGGTGAAGGGTAAGCTGTGAAAAAGTGAAAGAGTGGCATGGACGTATATACACTACCAAAAATAAAATAGATAGCTAGTGGGAAGCAGCCACATAGCACAGGAAGATTAGCTCAGTGCTTTGTGACCACCTAGAGGGGTGGGATAGGGAGAGTGGGGTGAAGAGAGATGCAAGAAGGAAGCGATATGGGGATATATGTATAACTGATTCACTTTGTTGTAAAGGAGAAACTGACACACACCACTGTAAAGCAATTATACTCTAATAAAGATGTTAAAAAAAATTGGAAGTTTTATGACTCAGACTTTCTTCTTTGGCATCTTTGAATGAGGCTAATTTCTGTTTTCATAGACTAAGTAACTTTTGTGTCCATAAGTGAGTTAATTCTAAAAGGGTAAACAGTATTTTAATTTTTATCTATCATTAATGGGGTAATTTTGTATAGTCAAAAGTTATAATTAAACTTTAAATTATTTCTATAAGATATATGAACTTTACACACATAGGGAACAATTTGTTAACATATTTCAATATGTAAAATATGCTCATCTGTTAGACCAGCAATTCCAAATCTAGAAAATCTTCTTTCTAGTAATACTTACACATATGCACACACACACACACACATATATATATAAATGCACCTGACTCCTTGTGTAAAATGGCAGACTAGGAAAGAAATTAAATATCTATAAGTAGAAATAGGTAATTGTTGTAATCATACTGTGGAAATTTATGTAGAAACTAAACTGAATGAAATAAATTTATAAATGTTGGTATAAAAACATCTTCAATACAGAGATCTCTACATACACTTATAGCTATGAAGATATCAGTCTCTTCCACACCACACTATTAAAATGATTGCATATGAGGTGTGGAAGAGGTGTGATGATAAGTAATGTGTTGAGAAATTTTTATTTAAAAAATTATGCATTGCTAGATTTATTTTAATGAGAAGATATTTATGAATTGTATATCTAGATTTTTGAGTTCTTTGTTACAGTATAACATCTGTACAGAAAAGTGCACAACTATGTTTTCAGCTTGTTTACATTTGCACAAAGCATGAATTTGCCCAAAGCATGAATTTGCCCATGTATCCATTGCTTGTATCAGGAAATGCAACCACAGAAATCTCTTTCATGTCCTTTTCTAGATAATACCTCTCAAATGTTAACCACTATCCTGATTTTTAATACCACTGATTAGCTTCACCTGATTTTGAACTTCTATAAATGGGATGTTTCCGTATACTTGATTTGGCTGTTTGTCTTGCATATTTGATTCTTTCGCAAAAATTTGTTGAATCTCCATGTTGTATAATACTCAATTGTATGAAAATAATACACATTATTCATTCAACCGCTAAAGGACATTTGAATCATTTCCAGTTTCTGGCCATTACAAACAGCTGCTGTGAATATTCTGTATGTTTCTTTTACCAAACATATGCATACATTTCTATTGGCTGTATACCTAAGAGTGCAATTGCTAGGTTATAAGGTATACATTTGGTTAGCTATTATAGATCAAAAGTAAGAAGTTTTCAAAGTGGTTTTTGAAGTTAAACACCCATTGGCAATGTATAGGAGTTATAGTTGGTACACATTCTTTCCAATACTTGGTAAATATTTAATCGTTTTCATTTTAGCTATTCTGATATTTGTGTATATTTCATTTTGGGTTCAATTTTCATTTCTCCTATTACAAAAAAAGTCAAGTACCTTTTTATTCATTTAATAAGCATTTAGATAAGCACTTCCTGAAGTATGTATTCAAGTACTCTGCCCACTTTCTATTTTGATGCTTCTCTTTTTCCCTAGCTATGTTGAGGAATAAATATATAATTTACTAATAAAAATTATATGTATTTATGGTATATAATATGATGGTTAGATATCTGTATACACTGTCAAATGATTACCACAATCAGGGGGGGACCTTGAAGATGGCGGAAGAGTAAGACGTGGAGATCACCTTCCTCCCCACAGATACACCAGAAATACATCTACACGTGGAACAACTCCTACAGAACACCTACTGAAGGCTGGTAGAAGACCTCAGACCTCCCAAAAGGCAAGAAACTCCCCACGTACCTGGGTAGGGCAAAAGAAAAAAAGAAAAAACAGAGACAAAAGAATAGGGACGGCACCTGCACCAGTGGGAGGGAGCTGTGAAAGAGGAAAACTTTCCACACACTAGGAAGCCCCTTCACGGGCGGAGACTGCGGGAGGCAGAGGGGGGAGCTTCGGGCCACGGAGGAGTGCACAGCAACGGGTGCGGAGGGCAAAGCGGGGAGATTCCCGCACAGAGGATCGGTGCCGACCGGCACTCACCAGCCCGAGAGGTTTGTCTGCTCTCCCGCCGGGGCGGGCGGGGCTGCGAGGTGAGGCTCAGGTTTCGGTTTCAGCTGGAGCGCAGGGAGAGGACTGGGGTTGGCGGCTTGAACATAGCCTGAAGGGGTTAGTGCACCACTGCTAGCCGGGAGGGAGTCCGAGGAAAAGTCAGCACCTACCGAAGAGGCAAGAGACTTTTTCTTCCCTCTTTGTTTCCTGGTGTGCGAGGAGAGGGGTTTAAGAGCGCTGCTTAAAGGAACTCCAGAGACGGGCGCGAGCCGCGGCTAAAAGCGCAAACCCCAGAGACGGGCGCGAGCCGCGGCTAAAAGCACGGACCCCAGGGACAGACGGGAGACGCTAAGGCTGCTGCCGCCGCCACCAAGGGGCTTGTGTGTGAGCACAGGTCACTATCCACACCCCTCTTCCGCGGAGCCTGTGCAGCCCGCCACTGCCAGGTTCCCGGGATCCAGGGACAACTTCCCCGGGAGAACGCACGGCGGGCCTCAGGCTGGTACAACGCCGTGCCGGCCTCTGCCGCCACAGGCCCGCCCCGCACGCAGTGCCCCCCCCCCCCCCCCCCCCCCACGTCCTGAGTGTGCCAGAGCCCCTGAATCAGCGGCTCCTTTAACCCCGTCCCGTCTGAGCAAAATACAGACGCCCTCCAGCGACCTACACGCAGAGGCGGGGCCAAACCCAAAGCTGAGCCCCTGTGAGCTGTGAGAACAAAGAAGAGAAAGGGAAATCTCTCCCAGCAGCCTCAGAAGCAGCGGATTAAAGCTCCACAATCAACTTGATGTGCCCTCCATCTGTGGAATACATGAATAGACAACGAATCATCCCAAATTAAGGAGGTGGGCTTCGAGAGCAAGATCTATGATTTTTTTCCCCTTTCCCTCTTTTTGTGAGGGTGTATGTGTATGCTTCTGTGTAAGGTTTTGTCTGTATAGCTTTGCTTCCGGCATTTGTCCTAAGGTTCTATCCATCCCTTTTTTTTTTCTAAATAAGTATTTTTTAATTCAATAACTTTATTATACTTTATTTTACTGTATCTTCTTTCTGTCTGTCTTTTTTCCTTCTTTCCCTCCTTCCTTCCTTCCTCCCTCCCTCCCTCCCTCCTTTCTTTCCTTCTTGCCTTCTTTCCTTCTTTGTTTCTTTCTTTCTTTCTTTCCTTCTTTCTTTCTTCCTTCCTTCCTTCCTTCCTTCCCTCCTTTCCTTCTTTCTTTCTTCATACTTCTACGAATTCTCTCTACTTTTTCTTCCTTTTATTCTGAGCCATGTGGATGAAAGGCTCTTGGTGCTCCAGCCAGGAGTCAGGGCTCTGCCTCTGAGGTAGGACAGCCAGCTTCAGGACACTGGTCAACAAGCGACCTCCCAGCTCCACATAATATCAAATGGCGAAAATCTCCCAGAGACCTCCATCTTAACACCAGCACCCAGCTTCACTCAACGACCAGCAAGATACAGTGCTGGACAACCTAAGCCAAACAACTAGCAAAACAGGAACACAACTCCACCCATTAGCAGAGAGCTGCCTAAAATCATAAAAAGGCCACAGACACCCCAAAACACACCACCAGAAGTGAACATGCCCACTAGAGAGACAAGATCCAGCCTCATCCACCACAACACAGGCACTAGTCCCCTCCACCAGGAAGCCTACACAACCCACTGAAACAACCTTAGCCACTGGAGACAGACATCAAAAACAGCGGGAACTACGAACCTGCAGCCTGCAAAAAGGAGACCCCAAACACAGTAAGGTAAGCAAAATGAGAAGACAGAAAAACACACAGCAGATAAAGGAGCAAGATAAAAATGCACCAGACCTAACAAATGAAGAGGAAATAGGCAGTCTACCTGAAAAAGTATTCAGAATAATGATAGTAAGGATGATCCGAAATCTTGGAAATAGAATGGACAAAATGCAAGAAACAGTTAACAAGGACATAGAAGAAATAAAGACGAAACAAGCAATGATGAACAACACAATAAATGAAATTAAAAGTACTCTAAAAAAAAAAAAAGTACTCTAGATGGGATCAATAGCAGAATAACTGAGGCAGAAGAACGGATAAGTGACCTGGAAGATAAAATAGTGGAAATAACTACTGCAGAGCAGAATAAAGAAAAAAGAATGAAAAGAACTGAGGACAGTCTCAGAGACCTCTGGGAAAACAATAAAGGCACCAACATTCGAATTATAGGGGTTCCAGAAGAAGAAGAGAAAAAGAAAGGGACTGAGAAAATATTTAAAGAGATTATAGTTGAAAACTTCCCTAATATGGGAAAGGAAATAGTTAATCAAGTCCAGGAAGCACAGAGAGTCCCATACAGGATAAATTCAAGGAGAAATACGCCAAGACATGTATTAACCAAACTGTCAAAAATTAAATACAACGAAAACATATTAAAAGCAGCAAGGGAAAAACAACAAATAACACACAAGGGAATCCCCATAAGGTTAAAAGCTGATCTCTCAGCAGAAACCCTACAAGCCAGAAGGGAGTGGCAGGACATACTGAAAGTGATGAAGGAGAAAAACCTGCAACCAAGACTACTCTACCCAGCAAGGATCTCAGTCAGATTTGATGGAGAAATTAAAACCTTTACAGACAAGCAAAAGCTGAGAGAGTTCAGCACCACCAAACCAGCTCTACAACAAATGCTAAAGGAACTTCTCTAGACAAGAAACACAAGAGAAGGAAAAGGCTTATAATAACGAACCCAAAACAATTTAGAAAATGGGAATAGGAACATACACATCGATAATTACCTTAAATGTAAATGGACTAAATGCTCCCACCAAAAGACACAGATTGGCTGAATGGATACAAAAACAAGACCCTTATATATGCTGTCTACAAGAGACCCACTTCAGACCTAGAGACACATACAGACTGAAAGTAAGGGGATGGGAAAAGATATTCCATGCAAATGAACCAAAAGAAAGCTGGAGTAGCAATTCTCATATCAGACAAAATAGACTTTAAAATAAGGACTATTACAAGAGACAAAGAAGGACACTACATAATGATCAAGGGATCGATCCAAGAAGTACATATAACAATTGTAAATATTTATGCACCCAACATAGGAGCACCTCAATACATAAGGCAAATACTAACAGCCATAAAAGGGGCAATCGACAGTAACACGTTCATAGTAGGGGACTTTAACACCCCACTTTCACCCATGGACAGATCATCCAAAATGAAAACAAATAAGGAAACACAAGCTTTAAATGATACATTAAACATGATGGACTTAATTGATATTTATAGAACACTCCATCCAAAAACAACAGAATACACTTTTTTCTCAAGTGCTCATGGAACATTCTTCAGGATAGATCATATCTTGGGTCACAAATCAAGCCTTGGTAAATTTAAGAAAATTGAAATTGTATCAAGTATTTTTTCCGACCACAATGCCATGAGACTAGATATCAATTACAGGAAAAGATCTGTAAAAAATACAAACACATGGAGGCTAAACAATACACTACTTAATAATGAAGTGATCATTGACGAAATCAAAAAGGAAATAAAAAAAATGCTTAGAAACAAATGACAATGGAGACATAACGACCCAAAACCTATGGGATGCAGCAAAAGCAGTTCTAAGGGGGAAGTTTACAGCAATACAAGTCCACCTTAAGAAGCAGGAAACATCTCGAATACACAACCTAACTTTGCATCTCAAGCAATTAGAGAAAGAACAAAAAAACCCCAAAGCTAGCAGAAGGAAAGAAATCATAAAAATCAGATCATAAATAAATGAAAAAGAAACGAAGGAAACAATAGCAAAGATCAATAAAACTAAAAGTTGCTTCTTTGAGAAGATAAACAAAATAGATAAACCACTAGCCAGACTCATCAAGAAAAAAAGGAAGAAGACTCAAATCAATAGAATTAGAAATGAAAAAGGAGAAGTAACAACGGACACTGCAGAAACAAAAAAGATCATGAGAGATTACTACAAGCAACTCTATGCCAATAAAATGGACAACCTGGAAGAAAAGAATAAATTCTTAGAAATGCACAACCTGCCAAGACTGAATCAGGAAGAAATAGAAAATATGAACAGACCAATCACAAGCCCTGAAATTGAAACTGTGATTAAAAATCTTCCAACAAACAAAAGCCCAGGACCAGATGGCTTCACAGGCAAATTCTATCAAATATTTAGAGAAGAGCTAACACCTATCCTTCTCAAACTCCTCCAAAATATAGCAGAGGGAGGAAAACTCCCAAATTCCTTCTACGAGGCCACCATCACCTTGATACCAAAACCAGACAAGGATGTCACAAAGAAAGAAAACTACAGGCCAATATCACTGATGAACATAGATGCAAAAATCCTCAACAAAATGCTTGCAAACAGAATCCAGCAGCACATTAACATGATCATACACCATGATCAAGTGGGGTTTATGCCAGGAATGCAAGGATTCTTCAATATACGCAAATCTATCAATGTGATAAACCATATTAACAAATTGAAGGAGAAAAACCATATGATCATCTCAATAGATGCAGAGAAAGCTTTTGACAAAATTCAACACCCATTTATGATAAAAACCCTGCAGAGAGTAGGCATAGAGGGAACTTTCCTCAACATAATAAAGGCCATATATGACAAGCCCACAGCCAACATCATCCTCAATGGTGAAAAACTGAAAGCATTTCCACTAAGATCAGGAACAAGACAAGGTTGCCCACTCTCACCACTCATATTCAACATAGTTTTGGAAGTTTTAGCCACAGCAATCAGAGAAGAAAAGGAAATAAAAGGAATCCAAATCAGAAAAGAAGAAGTAAAGCTGTCACTGTTTGCAGATGACATGATACTATACATAGAGAATCCTAAAGATGCTACCAGAAAACTACTAGAGCTAATCAATGAATTTGGTAAAGTAGCAGGATACAAAATTAATGCACAGAAATCTCTGGCATTCCTATATGCTAATGATGAGAAATCTGAAAGTGAAATCAAGAAAACACTCCCATTTACCATTGCAACAAAAAGAATAAAATATCTAGGAATAAACCTACCTAAGGAGAAAAAAGACTTGTATGCAGAAAATTAGAAGACACTGATGAAAGAAATTAAAGATGATACAAATAGATGGAGAGATATACCATGTTCTTGGATTGGAAGAATCAACATTGTGAAAATGACTCTACTACCCAAAGCAATCTATAAGTTCAATGCAATCCCTATCCAACTACCACTGGCATTTTTCATAGAACTAGAACAAAAAATTTCGCGATTTGTATGGAAACACAAAACACCCCAAATAGCAAAAGCAATCTTGAGAAAGAAAGATGGAGCTGGAGGAATCAGGCTCCCTGACTTCAGACTATACTACAAAGCTACAGTAATCAAGCCAATATGGTACTGGCACAAAAACAGAAAGTTAGATTAATGGAACAGGATAGAAAGCCCAGAGATAAACCCACGCACATATGGACACCTTATCTTTGATATATGGACACCTTATCTTTGATAAAGGTGGCAGGAATGTACAGTGGAGAAAGGACAGCCTCTTCAATAAGTGGTGCTGGGAAAACTGGACACATACATGTAAAAGTATGAGATTAGATCACTCCCTAACACCATACACAAAAATAAGCTAAAAATGGATTAAAGACCTAAATGTAAGGCCAGAAACTATCAAACCCTTAGAAGAAAACATAGGCAGAACAGTCTATGACATAAATCACAGCAAGATCCTTTCTGACCCACCTCCTAGAGTAATGGAAATAAAACCAAAAATAAACAAATGGGACCTAATGAAACTTCAAAGCTTTTGCACAGCAAAGGAAACCATAAACAAGACGAAAAGACAACCCTCAGAATGGGAGAAAATATTTGCAAATGAAGCAACTGACAAAGGATTCATCTCCAAAATTTACAAGCAGCCCATGCAGCTCAATAACAAAAAAACAAACAACCCAATCCAAAAATGGACAGAAGACCTAAATAGACATTTCTTCAAAGAAGATATACAGATTGCCAAGAAACACATGAAAGAATGCTCAACATCATTAATCATTAGAGAAATGCAAATCAAAACTACAATGAGATATCATCTCACAGCAGTCAGAATGGCCATCATCATAAAATCTAGAAACAATAAATGCTGGAGAGAGTTTGGAGAAAAGGGAACACTCTTGCACTGCTGGTGGGAATGTGAATTGGTTCATCCACTATGCAGAAGAGTATGGAGGTTCCTTAAAAAACTACAAATAGAACTACCATATGACCCAGCAATCCCACTACTGGGCATATACCCTGAGAAAACCGTAATTCAAAAAGAGTCATGTACCAAAATGTTCATTGCAGCTCTATTTACAATAGCCCGGAGATGGAAACAACCTAAGTGCCCATCATCAGATGAATGGAAAAAGAAGATGTGGCACATATACACAATGGAATATTACTCAGCCATAAAAAGAAACGAAATTGAGCTATTTGTAATGAGGTGGATAGACCTAGAGTCTGTCATACAGAGTGAAGTAAGTCAGAAAGAAAAAGACAAATACCGTATGCTAACACATATATATGGAATTTAAGAAAAAAAAAATTGTCATGAAGAACCTAGGGGTAAGACAGGAATAAAGACACAGACCTACTGGAGAACGGACTTGAGGATATGGGGAGGGGGAAGGGTGAGCTGTGACAGGGCGAGAGAGAGTCATGGACATATATACACTAACAAACGTAAGGTAGATAGCTAGTGGGAAGCAGCCGCATGGCACAGGGATATCGGCTCGGTGCTTTGTGATCACCTGGAGGGGTGGGATAGGGAAGGTGGGCGGGAGGGAGACGCAAGAGGGAAGAGATATGGGAACATATGTATATGTATAACTGATTCACTTTGTTATAAAGCAGAAACTAACACACCATTGTAAAGCAATTATACCCCAATAAAGATGTTAAAAAAAATGATTACCACAATCAAATTAATTAACTTATTCACCACCTCACATAGTTTACCTTGTGTGTGTGTGTGTTAGTGTGTAGTGAGTACACTTAATATCTGCTCTCTTAGTAAATTTCGATTATACAATAGCTTATTATTAACTATAATCACCCTCATTTACTTTAGATTCTGAGAATTTATCTATCTTAAAACTAAAATTTTGTACTCTTTGACCAAAATTTTCCCATTTTTCACACCTCCCAGCACCTGGTAACCACTAGCAAACAATATGGTTCTATGAGTTTGACTTTTTTGGATTCAATATTAAGTGAGATTACAGACTATTTGTCATTCTCTGTCTGACTTGCTTCATTAGCATTATGTTCTCCATGTTCATCCATGTTGTTGCAAATGGCAGTATCCCATTCTCTTTTTATGGCTGAATAATATTCCACTACACACACACACACACACACACACACACACGCACAGAGTGCACAACATTTCCCTGTTCTCTGCATACTTGTCGGCATTTATCTCCTTTATGATAATAATCATCTTAACACATGTGAGGTGATATCTTGTTTGGTTTTGATTTACATTTTCCTGATTGGTGATACTGAGCACATTTTCATGTATTTGTCAGCCATCTGAAAGTCTTCTTTGGCAAAATGTCTATTCTGTTCCTTTGCCCATTGTATTATTTGGTTTTTTGCTTTGTATGTGTTCATTATATATTTTGGATATATATATATATTTTAACATCTTTGTTGGAGTATAATTGCTTTATAATGGTGTGTTAGTTTCTGCTTTACAACAAAATGAATCAGTTATATATATACATATGTTCCCATATCTCTTCCCTCTTGCATCTCCCTCCCTCCCACCCTCCCTATCCCACCCCTCCAGACGGTCACAAAGCACCGAGCTGATATCCCTGTGCTATGCGGCTGCTTCCCACTAGCTATCTACCTTACGTTTGCTGGGGTATATATGTCCATGCCTCTCTCTTGCTTTGTCACAGCTTACCCTTCCCCCTCCCCATATCCTCAAGTCCATTCTCTAGTAGGTCTGTGTCTTTATTCCTGTCTTACACCTAGGTTCTTCATGACATTTTTTTCCTTAAATTCCATATATATGTGTTAGCATACGGTATTTGTCTTTCTCTTTCTGACTTACTTTACTCCGTATGACAGACTCTAGGTCTATCCACCTCATTACAAATAGCTCAATTTCGTTTCTTTTTATGGTGGAGTAATATTCCATTGTATATATGTGCCACATCTTCTTTATCCATTCATCCAATGATGGACCCTTAGGTTGTTTCCATCTCCGGGTTATTGTAAATAGAGCTGCAATGAACATTTTGGTACATGACTCTTTTTGAATTATGGTTTTCTCAGAGTAACCTTGGGAAAAGAATGAGACACTAGAATGTATGCTTTTAATTGTCAGTGTCATGTTTTAGAGGAAGAGAGCCTGTGTGTGGCTGAGTGTTTTCCCCAAATTACTTGAATTCTCACAGGCTTGTTTTCTTCAGGGCAAAGATCTTTGGGAAAATATAGTCATGATACAGTTGCCTAGATAAGATACAACTTATTTTTTCATTTTCTTCATTAAAAATAAAATCTCATTATTGTTTTGTGTGCAGTGTAACCAGCCAAATTTCACAACTTTCCTTAAAGACAGAACTGGTTCTTTGCTACAGTTGTAGAAAAAAATGTGCCCCCTTCTTCTTGCATACTTCCCTTCTTCCTGCTGAAAATATTGTCAAGATACCTGAAATGTTGGGCAACCATATTTTTGCAATGGATTAAGCTACACTTTGAGGAAACAAATATGAGGATGAATATTATAAGCTAAGTGAAGCAAAAATATGGAATTATGGATGTGGTTGATTCCATTAAATTAATTAAGCATTCTTGGACACCAACTTCTGGACTTTTTGATATGTGACACTATTTGTTGGTCCAATATAGTCTGGTGTTTCATTTCATGCAGCCAACTGAAGTCATGCTTGGGACAACTATCTATTTTTCACTGCCAGCCTCCTCCTCCCACTCAGAAGAATTATCTCATAGTGTGCTCATTGGAGAATACACAGTTATTTTATTAATGCTAAATTAATATTTCAATGTACTGGTGTTACACTTTTATATGAAGTGGCTCATTATTGTTTTCTTACTGCTAGTAATTAAAATATCCAAGTTTGAAAGAATAATTTTGTACACGAGGAAGGATTTGAGTTTATTTATAAAATATGATTGCTCTAACAGACTTAACACTCCTCTATACTTTTGTGAGTAGTAGATAAAGAAGTGGGTTTAGAGTTAGCAAGTAATTGACTTGTGTAAAGCTAGTGATTCAGGAAAACCAATGCATATGTACCTCTGAATAAAAGAGACAAAAAAATAAAGCAAATTAGAAAGCATTAGTAATAACAAAAACAGTTAAGGGCTCCCCTGGTGGTGCAGTAGTTGGGAGTCCGCCTGCCGATGCAGGGGACACGGGTTCGTGCCCTGGTCCGGGAATATCCCACATGCCGCGGAGTGGCTGGGCCCGTGAGCCATGGCTGCTGAGCCTGCGCATCCAGAGGCTGTGCTCCGCAACAGGAGATGCCACAGCAGTGAGGGGCCCGCGTACCACAAAAAAAAAAATAAATAAATAAAGTTAAAATCACTGTCTTAATTGAATTTTAAATTTAACATGAAATTTAAAAGGTAGATACAAATCAATATTAAAATAAAATACAAAGAACAAGTAGCTCAATCAGTTTTCAACATGCACAATGACTCTTTAAATTGTTAATCTACACCAGGCTATACTCATTTTAATAATTTACTGTTTCATAAAATACAGGCTTGGTGGGTTTTTTTTTTTTTTTTTTTTTAGTTTGGGAAACACACAGAATAAACTGCTTATATTTTCTGTCATTAATTTTGGATGTCTCCTACCTCTTACTTAGTGACACTAGTTTTCTTCCATCCTTCCATCTGTTGGAGAACTAAATAAAGTATGAACTGTAGTCCATTATGCTTTGTAGAAATGGCAAATGCAAACGCTTAGCCTACTCTTTTCTGTGTTAAATATTGTGCTTTTTTGTTTTTTAGCTTATGTATTTATTTTTAACAAACTTTAACATTTAAATTAAGCATTGCATTTTAAGTTTTAAAATCTATTGTCATTAATTGTAAAATAACTGATATTTAATTTCAGATATTCTCCATCATTTCTTTGGCTCTGATATTATAGCAAGCAAGGAAATTATTAATTCCATGGAAGAAAAACCTTAAAAAATACTGACTCATTCAGTCTTCAATATTTTTAAAATAGTAAAAGAAATGTATAAATAATGCTTGGGAAAATCCAAATACTATTCAGGGAAAATAATCTGCAGTTAAATACATTAAAAATATAATTGAGATGGTGATAGGTCCCATGAAGACAATAAAGTAAAATCATACAATAGAAAGTGTTTGGGGAGGGGCTACTTTTGATAGTGTGCCAAGGGAATGTCTGAATTGTAGTTGAGCTAAGGTCCTATATTAGTTAGGATAAATGTACAGCTCCTCTAACAAAGTCCCAACTGAATGATAATAGTTTAAACAGTTTTTTCTCTGCATGTAACAGTCCTTGAATTATCAGTCTACATTGTTGAGGTCCATTTTTCTTCTATCTTTTTCCCCACGCTCAAGACATTGTCTTCATCATCATGTCAATAAGCACTCAATACTACATCTAAAAGATTTACATTTCAGGCAGAGAGAAAAAGAAAAGGTAGAAGGAACACACACCATTAAGTTGAAAACGCATTGCCTTGAAGTAACTCAAATCATGTCTATTTACACCCCATTGGCTAGCACGTAGTTACATAGCCACATCTGGTGCAAATGAAAAAAGAAAGGACAGCTTCATTTTAGCCAGATACAAAATTTTAGTTCCATCACTAAGGAAAGACTGGACTTCAGGCAACAAACAGACTTTTACCTGAAATGAAGGTAAGGATGAAACTCTGTTAAGATTTTGGGAGTCAGTCTTCAGACCATTATTTCTTCAAATTATTTTTCATTCTGCACCAATCTTTGGCTTCTCTTTCTGGAAAGCTAATGAAATGATTATTAGGCCTTCTGATATTAGACTCATAGGTGCTTGAGCTCTGCTTATTTTTGTTCAGTATTTTTTTCTTCTGTTGTTAAGATTGGAAATTTTCTACTGATTTATCTTTAAGTTCACTGAGTCTTTCCTATTTAATTTCCATGTCTACTATTGAGCCCATGAAATGAAACTTTTATCACATACATTGTGTTTTTCAGTTATAACATTTCCATTTGGCACCTGATTCTATAATATGGTTTCTATTTCTCTGCTGAAAATTTTTATATTTTTATTAATTTTGAGAGTGATCAACTTTAGCTCACGGGGCAAAATAATAAACTGCTTTAAGGCTTTGCCTGATAATTTCAACATCTGAGTCATCTTGGGATTGGCATTTTTTTTTTTT
This sequence comes from Monodon monoceros, assembly GCF_005190385.1. Taxonomy (NCBI): domain Eukaryota; kingdom Metazoa; phylum Chordata; class Mammalia; order Artiodactyla; family Monodontidae; genus Monodon; species Monodon monoceros. The sequence goes on from NW_021703785.1 coordinate 33,805,972, forward strand.
TCAGTACGTGGGCCTCTCACTGTTGTGGCCTCTCCCGTTGCGGAACACAGGCTCCAGACGCTCAGGCTCAGCGGCCATGGCTCACAGGCCCAGCCGCTCCGCGGCATGTGGGATCTTCCCGGACCGGGGCACGAACCCGTGTCCCCTGCATCGGCAGGCGGACTCTCAACCACTGCACCACCAGGAAAGCCTGGGATTGGCATTTTAATTATTTTTTCCACTAGTGTCTGGACAGATTTTCTCAGTTCTTTCAATGTCAAGTGATTTGGGATTATATCGTGGACATCTTGTGTATTATGTCGTAAAACTCCAAGTCCTGTTAAAATTCTTTGAAGATTAACTGTACATTTTTTTTCTTGTTTGTTTTAGCAGACAGTTGGCATGGTTAAGTTCAGATCAAAAGTTTTGATTTCCCTTCTGTAGGTAATGCTTTCAAAGTCAGTTTGGGTTTCCAAGTAAATACTATGCTGTTTGAGTTTTCTTGTGCTTGTTCACTCAGGGATTTGCCTAGGACTTATGTTTTGGTGTGAACAATAATTCAGTTCTAAAGCTTTGATCATGTTTACTGTTGTCTGTTCTATTAGTGCACAGACTGGGCTAAGCCTGTTTTTTTTTCAGTTCAGATACAGTATTTGGGCAATCCTATCTCTCACCTCCCCAGTTTCCCAGCCACTGTTTGGTTCCCTGGGGCCCCCTTTTCCCAGTCTCCTGACATGGGAGCCAGAATTTCTCTCAGGGTTTAGCCTTTTGTGCTAGTGAACAATTTTGCAATACTGTGGCCATTCTCAGGTAAAGCTGAGAGAGAAACACGAGACAAAATAGTGGTGATATCCCACACACTCTTTGGACCATTGAGGTCACTTTCTTGATTCCTCTGGATAGAATTATGCTTTTACCCTGAGGTTTAGATATCCCACCATGGAAGCAGAGCTGCTTCACGACTGGAGCTTCCTAAGGGCAGGGCTAAAATAGAAAATAAATAAAAGGAGATCCTCCTTCCAATCCACTCTCTGTCTTTTTGCTTTGAAAAACAGAATTTTCCTCCTAAGGTTTATTGTCCATCTCTACTTGCGCTCTCAGGTAAAAGCCAGGAGATAAAGAGTGGAGGGTAAAAATGAGTAAAGTCATGGCCTCTCCTTTCTTCTTCAAGTTTGACTTCCCTCCCATTTTATCTGCATCATTTACTTTCCAGAGTAAACATAGTCATTCTTTGTATTCTGCCCAGAGTTTTTTTTGTTGCAATCATGGAGAAAGATAGGCTGTAATGAGCTTATTCCAGCTCAGTCATCATTGGAACTCTTTTACTAGAGCTCTTTTTTTCCTTCCAGTTTTATTGAGATGACTGACATACAGCACTGTATAAGTTTAAGGTATACAGCATAATAATATGATTTACATACATCATGAAGTGATTATCACAATAAATTTAGATCATTAAAGAAAAATAGAAAAAACATTTTTCTTCTTTTGATGAGAAGTCTTAGGATTTACTCTCAAAATCTTTCATGTATAACATACAGCAGTGTTAATTATATATATCATGTTGTACGTTACCTCCTTAAATTCTTATTTATCTTATAACTGGAAGTTTGCACTTTTTGACTGCCTTCATCCAATTCCCTCTCCTCCCACCGCCTGTTTCTGGTAACCACAAATCTGATTTCTTTTTCTATGAGTTTGCTTGTTTGTTTTTAAAGTATAATTGACCTACTACACTATGTTAGCTCCCGTTACACAACATAGAGATTCGATATTTGCATTTCAAACTGATCACCACAAGTCTAATTACAAATGTCACCATACAAAGATATTACATAATTATTGACTATATTTCCCACAATTTACATTACATACCCATTACTCATTTATCTTGCAACTGGAAGTGTGTACCTCTTAATCTCCCGCACTTATTTCTCCCCTCCCCCTGCCCCCCTCCTCTCTGACAAACCCCTGTTTGTTCTATGTATCTATAACTTTGATTATGTTTCATTATGTTTGTTCATCGGTTTTGTTTTTTTAGACTACACATGTAAGTGAAGTCACACGGTATTTGTCTTCCTCTTATGACTTATTTCACTTAGCATAATACCCTCTATGTCCACCCATGTTGTCACAGATAGCAAGATTTCATTCCTTTTTATGGCTGAGTAATATTCCATATCTTGTTTATCTATTCTCTATTTATGGGCCCTTGGTGAATGGGGCTGCATCCTGTGAAGGCTGACTGAGGGCCTAAAGGTGTCCTAAAGTTGGTTGTCCTGCTGGTGAGTGGGGCCATGGCCCAGGGGAATCCAGGCCTGGTGCCCACCCACTGGTGGATGAAGAAGTGTCCTGGAGCTAGTGCCAGCCTACTGGCAGGCAGAGTCAGGTCCTGAGGGTCCCTGGCTGCAGGGTTCAGGGTTCCCGGATCCAGTGTTGACCCACTGGTAGGTGGGTCCAGATCCCATCGTGGCTGGCTAAGGAGCTCAAGGTGTCTTAAAGCTGATGTTGGCCACTAGTAGGGAGGGCCATGCTCCAGGGTTTTCTGGGGCTTGTGCTGGCCTGCTGGTGAGTGGGCTGTGTCCTTCCAGGGTGGCTGAGGGGCTATGGTAGTCCTGGGAATGGTGTCTACCCTCTGGTGGATAGGGACAAAGCACAGGAGGTCTTGGGGCTGATGCCAGCCCACTGGTGTGTGAGGCTGGACCCAGGGCTATGTCGGCCCTCTGGGGAGTGGAGTTGAGTCCTGGGGTCTCTGGATGCAGGGCCCAGGGGTCCCACTGTTGGTGTGATGTCCCACAGGTTGGTGGGCCTAGGACCAAGAGATTCCTGGGTTATTGTGGGCTCACTGGTTTGTGGGCCTTGTCCTTGGCCCTCTGGTGGACTGGGTCATGTCCTGGAGCAGCTTTGGGCTCAAGGGTTATTAAGGCAGCCTGCCTGCTCGTGGGTGGGGTTCTGTCCCTACTGGGCTAGTTGCTTGGTTTAGGGTATCTCAGTACTGGTGCTGACAGGCTAGTGGTTGGGGCTGAGTCCTGGTGCTAATAAGCTAGAGGGAGGATTCCAAAATGGTGCTTGTCAGCACCAGTGTCCACGTGGTAGGTAAAGCTCCCCCATATGGCTGCCGCCAGCATCTCTGTCACCAGAGTGAACTCCAGTTGCCTCCTGCCTCTCCAGGAGGCTTTCCAAGATAAGCAGATATGTTGTATCCAGGCTCCTTTCAAAGTATTACTTCTTAACTGGGTCCAAGAGCATGTGAGGTTTTGTGTATACCCTTTATGAATGAGCCTCTATTTCCCACAGCCCTCTGGCTCCACTGAAAATAAGCACCCCTTGCCGTCAAAGCCAAACATACTGAGGGCTCATTTTCTTGGTGCAGGACCCCTGGGTTGGGGAACCCAATGTGGGTATTGAACCCCCTAGCTCCTTGGGGAGAAACTCTCAACTGTAATTATCCTCTTGTTTGTGGCTCACCTGCTGGGGGTATAGGTCTTGACTGTACCACATCTCTGCCCCTCCTACCCATCTCACTGTGGTTCCTTCTTTATATCTTTAGTTGTAGAAGATTTTTTCTGCTAGATTTCAGTCTTTCTTATCAATAGTTGCTCTGTAAATAGCTGTAATTTTTGTGTGCCCATGGGAGGAGGTGAGCTCATGATCTTCCTATTCTGCCATCTTGGTCATTCCTCACTCATGCTTAATATTTTACCATTAATGACTTATTCATCATGCTACTTTTTGTTTTACATTTTTGGCATATAGTTTGCCAAGTACCTCTTCTGGGCTTCAGTGAGGAAAGGGGAATTCGAAATATTTGGAGAGTAAAGAAGGAAATTATGGATAAATATAACATAGATTTCACTTCCTTTAGACCTAATATACATTTAAATTATTTTATACCCACTTTTCAGAGACAATGTGTGAAATATGCATGTACTAGGGTTTCACTAATTTGTGACATCTGTTTGTGGTGGCATTGTACCTATATCTCACATTTCTCATTAATCTCGTTTCAACACCTAGTTGACATATATAATATTCAATTTTGACTTCTCAAAATTTGTTTTCTAGAATTAAAAATAGCTTCATACTTTATAGAAGAAACATAGCACTGATAATAGCACATTAAATGGTTCTGCCATTTAATAAAGTATTTATCCAACCCAACCATTTTTGCACTTACTTTACACTCATGTAACCTCCTAAGATTTCTCTGGAATATCATATGCTTTATACCACAAAAAGTACATAGCGCCATACAAAATAGACAATAGAATAATGCAATGTATACCGCAAACATTTTTAATAGTAAATTAAAGTCATACTGCAAGATTTTTCTTGAGCATTTTAGTTTTTGAAGGATGCTTTCAAAACTAACCTTTCTTTATTCTATCTCCTCTGAGTAATTATGTGTGAAATATTTTGATACAATGAGGAGGGACATTGTCTAAACAATTACTTTTTCCTGTTAGTAAACTTTGCATGACTCTATTACTCATAATCTAAATTTGGACAAAGCAATGGATATAGCAGACATTCAATACTATTCTGGATGGATATAACCCAATCTATATAGCAGTATATTTCCTGGAATTGTTTTCCAGAAAAATCATGCACTTTTCCATGAACAGTAGTTCTCATGTACAATGTTAACCAGCAGGTCAGGCATTCCTATCCTCTCATGTCATTAATACTGCTCAAAATCGGAGATTGAATTAACTTCAGTAAAATTCTAGTTAAAAAAACAAACAGATCTGTTTAAAGAATCATCTAAATTTTTAACATTAACCGTTATGATGGTTATTTAGCATTGGAATTTAATGTAATAAATTTTATTAAACGCCAACTCTGTAAGCACCTACACAGAGACTACAAAGAGAAATATAGGAATATCAAAATTAAAATGTTGTGCTCAAGAAAGTTATAATTTTATAAGGGCATATTAAATAATTAAGACAGTGATTTTTATAACTAGTAGCTGTATAAGAAAATTAATATTTATTGAGAACTTACTATATGCCTGGTCCTGATTTTAGCACTTTAAAGTTTTTATGTTGTTTTATATGAAGGAAGTTTATATTTTGCCCACAATACAAAGAAAGGCACAGACTCAAGAGTTTAACAATTTTCTAAAATAGATCCAGTATTCAAATGTCTGTTGGAAGCCTGTGAAACACTGTGGAGCCTTACACAATATTCTGGGGATACTTACCAATACAGTTGCAAGCAAAATGCCACAGGAATTGATAAAAAAGGAAAGAAATCTACATGTTTGATCACAAGTAGTTCATGGAAGTGGTGGTACTTGATATTGGTAGGGTTTTAAAAAAAATTTTATTTTATATTGAAGTATAGTTGATTTACAATGTTAGTTTCAGGTGTAGAGCAAAGTGATTTGGTTATACACATACCTATCTGATTCTTCTCTCACTTAGGTTATTACAGAATATTGAGTAGAGTTCCCTGTGCTATACAGTAGATCCTTGTTTGTTATCTATTTTATATATAGTACTGTGTATATGTTAATCCCAACCTCCTAATTTATCTCTCCCTCCAACTTTCCCTTAGTGTGCAAGTGAGGGCACTCATTATATTTAGAAAGTGAAGACTAAACTAGAATCCAGAAGATGGAAATCTTAAAATTATTTCAATAAACTACAAATGCTAGAGTTTTAGGGTGTCCACAGTGGAGCGGCATGTAGATGGAGCAGAATAAAATAAATTTAGGTTGAGGAGTTTGCTTCTTGTTCATCAGGTAGGTGATATTCACTGTAGGTCATTGAGAGGAAGAATGAAATCATTGTTTATCAAGGTAAATCATAATTCCTTAGGTAGGAAATAACATGGAAAAGAAAGACACTGGAAAGAACAGACATGAGTAGAGTACATATTATTGTAAGAGTTTAGAGAATAAGGTATTAACAAGCAGACAAATGTGAGGAATATTAGGGGAGATAGAATAAATTAAAACTAGCTAAGTATATTTTATAGATCAGGAACAGGGAGGCATTAATTAAATAATAAAAGTTGGGTCACTATAGTTGAGAGAGCAGAGGTGCCCTTGAGGGAAAAAGAGAAAACAAAATAAAGGGTTTTGAGAAGATTATATTTTTAGTATTGGGTACATTTAGTTTGAGGTGAGGATAAAATACCTATGTACATTTATCTATTAAGACATTGGAGATTCTTTTAGATTTGGGCTGAAGATATAGGCAAGGCCAAGTAACATCAATGTAGGAGGTATCTGCAGGCAAATTATCATTGAAACTCTCAAAGTGAATGGAATAACCCAAGAATCAAGTGCATAGGAAACAGAAAAAAAATTTTAAAGCACCATAAATTTAGGATTCCAGAAAATAAACAAAATCAACAGAAGAGAAAATCAGAAGCTGTGTTTCATACAAAATACATATAAGCAAGATTCAAAAAGCAGAAAAATAATTGTAGCTCTCTTTCTTTATGCTTAAGTGCAGTCACATATTATCTCATTTAATCTCAACATTCCTCGGAAGTAGGGCTACTGTCATCCCTTTATAGAGGAGAAACTTGAAACTCTGATGAGCTAAGAAACTTCCCCTGGTCACACAGGAATGGATGGCTGAACAAAGATTCACACAAAGCAGCCTGCATCTAGATTTTATACTTTTAACTTTTATGTTATACTGTCTCTTGGTTATCAAAAAGCTTTTCATTTTCCAAATATGAATAATTGGAGATTTTTAATTATTCTTGTTTATAAGTCCTTATTTTACTCTTGCTATCTTGATAAGCAAAACTGACCAAGAGACAGAGAAGGATTAAAGTGAAGTAGGAGACATTTCAAGGTGGGGCATAATCTATGGGTGATACAGCGTCGCTGAATTAAATATAGATATGGTGCTGTTAACTCCATTTTCCAAGAGTGACCTCTTATACAACTGATATAATTTAAATTCATCATACTCCTAATCAGTACATGGAATAGTTTCTTAGCTTTAATTTATTCATGTCAAACACACAGAATTGTGGATCCTACTAAAAGGTAATTGTTTTTCTGATAGCAAAGAAACTTCATCCTTAGCATAATGACCTTTGTTATGCTTTAAGACATGTTTAATGAGTGGATTGGGGTATCTATATTTTGAGATAAGTGTTGAGAAAAGCATAATGCTCTTTGTTACACTTAGAGACTCTACATGTACTCTACATCATAAACCCCTTGCTCCATTGTGCTTACAGGGGATTCAGCAACTTTTAAATAGCTCATTATACTCTGATGAGATTATACTCTGATGATAGTGAAGTTTGCTTTCAGTCAAGCTTAAAGAAAAGGACTATGGGATGCTCACGTATGAGTCACATACCTAAAGAAGTAGGCTTATGCTTTTATTAACAGAAGACAGAATAGCATGGAAGCTAAGTGTGGGCTCTGGAGCCAGACAGCTTATGTTTGAATATTAGCTTTGCTGCTTACCCTAGCTATGTGATGGTAGATAAATGCTGTGTGCCCCATAGTTTTTTTTTTTTTTTTTGTATGTGTGTGTGTGTGTGTGAGGATTAAATTAGATTATCCATATATGATGCTTAGAATAGTGCCTGATGTGTGGTAAGTATACAGTAATCTTTCCCTTCTCTTAAAAATGAAATTTGAATGAATATTTAAAGCATATTTGCTTAAAGTGGTACCCATTTACTCTGCCTGTGGCAGGACATAGGGTTAATTCTTTATTCCTGATGAGCTCTGTTTGAATTATTCTTACTTAGTAATTTAAATAAATTTAAAAATATTCCAATATTTTCATCACGAAAATGTATTAGAGTTTTAACCTCTTCTGTTACACATCCTTTCTAATTTTAATGCTATCTTTTTCTTGTTACAATTCTCTCTTATTATGGTTTGCAAAAGTTTGTCTATTTTATTGATCTTCTTCAAGGAACCAGCTTTTGGTTATATTCATGAAACCAATTTCCTTATTATCTTCTGTTCCATTATTTTTTGTATTTATCTCTATTTTTTATATTGCTTTTGCTTCTTGTTCTTCAAAGTTTTGAACAATAGGTGGATTCCTTTATTTTCAGTCCATCTTAATTTGAAATTAATACACGTCTTAACATATTACAAACAATACTTTGGCTACATCATACAGCTTTTTTTTTTTTTTAATGGGAAACACCGTTAGTTTTTGCCTGATATATAGCTTATAAAATATGCTTTTAAAAATTATTTTATTGAGGTTTTCCTTTGGACTCTAAGGTCAATTTTGTAACAATTTCATGTGTTTTGAATAAATGCATTTTCTTTGACACATTCAAAATGGTCAGTGGATATATTAGTTCCACACAATTTTGTTATTCATATCTTAATTTTTTTTTAGTTTTCCTTAGTTTGGGGGTTTTGATATGTCAGTTGCAGAGGGAAATTTGTCACATCTTTCAGTATATATTATGTATTTGTCATTTGGCTCCTTTCTTTTCTCTTTTATATTTCAATATATATATTGATGAATAATAAATTTTAGCAAAATATAAAGTGTAGTCCAATTTTGACCTGAATTCTATTTTGCCTGACATTACTAGTGCTAAAATTGGTTTCTGTTAGGAAATATTTCTTGATAGGTATATTTTTTCAAATCAATTATATTTATATGTTGAGATGTATGTAATTTTGCTTTTTTAAAACTTCTCATATATAGATTTTTATTTTCCCACATCATGAATTTTCTTTTAACAGTGTTGCATAATTTGTATCTTTAATGAAGGTATGAACTCAGTCTTATTTGTTAGGATCACTCATAAATTTGGGTTTATTAACATGCTGTACTACCATTTTATTATATTTTCTTTTATGGTTTTGCATTTTTACCAGTTTTTTTCTTCCCTTTATTTTTTCTTTTCTAGTGGTTTAGGGGATGCATATCCTATTTCTAGTTTCCTTGTCACTATTTACTACCATTTAACAGATAAATATTTTTGATCAATATATAAATAATGATCATCTATATCTTTCTTCTGAATAAGACAAGAACTTTGCTATTAACCTTATCCCCAGACCTTCCACCCATATCCTGCCTCAAACACCAGTCATGATCATCTGGAGAGTTAGTGACAGAATTATAATAACGTTTAAACAGAGTATTGTATGGAGTATTAACCTTGAGTATTTTTTTATCTGAAGTATCTTTATTTTGTTGTTTTTGTTGTTTTCACATGTAAATGAAAGTTTAAGTAATTAGTAAAACTTAGGTTTAAAATTATGGTTTCTTACAAATTTGTTAAATGCATTTTTAGGATCCTGAAAAACTTTTTTTTTCACTCTACAAGCTTTTAGGATGTTCTCTTTATCCCTGCAGTGCTGAAATGTCATGATTTATCTAATTGTGTGCCTCTTCTATTAATCCTGTACAGTACTTTGTTCATCCTTCAATCTGAAGACTTGTGCTTTAGTTCTCAACTATTTTCTTCTATTATTTTATTGATTATTTTTACTTTTATTCCCTTTTGGGACTTTTAATTTTCTAATTATTTAAAACACATTTGAGAGCAGTTTTAAGTTCATAGCAAAACTGAGCAGAAGCTACAGAATTTTCTGTATAGCCCTTGCTCCCACACATGCATAGCTTTCACTTTTATTAACATCCCCCACCAGAGTAGTACGTTTGTTACAATCAATAAACCTGTATTGACACATTATAACCACCCTAAGTCCGTAGTTTACCTTAGGGTTCTCTCTTGGTGCTGTATATTCTATGGATTTGCACAAACACATGTAATCATAATTATAGTCTTTTATAGAGGATTTTCACTGCCTTAAAAATTCTCTGTGTTTCACCTTTCATTTTTCCCCTACTCAACCCAGCCCCTGGCAACCACTGATATTTTTTCTGTCTCCATCATTTTGCCTTTTCCAGAACATCATATACTTAGAATCATAAAGTATGTAGACTCTTCAGACTGACTTCTTTCACTTAGTAACATGCATTTAGGATTCCTCCATGTCTTTTTATGGCTTGATAGCTCATTTCTTTTTAGTACTGAATCATATTCCACTATATGGATATACCAGAGCTTATTCATGCATTCACCTACTAAAGGACATCTTGGTGGCTTCCAAGTTTTGTCAGTGACGAAAAAAATCTGCTATAAACATCTGTATGCAAGTTTTTGTGTGGACATAAGTTTTCAACTACTTTGGGTAAATTCCCAAAGTGTGATTACTGGATCATATGTAAATATTCTTCTGGAAATTTTATGAGGTAAAGGTTAGAATAAATGTTCATGCTTTCCATCCTTTCCCTGTCTGAATCTTTCTGAGATGATCTAGAATTCTGATACACCATCAAGCATGGCTGCTAAGAGCACACACTCTGGGGTCAGATTACTTAGGATCAAATGCCAGTTAGTTCTTCTGCTTCTTAGCTGTATGACCTGAGGGTTATTATTTCATCTTTCAAGCAGAAAATTCCTTACCAGTTAAAATAAAATAAAGTGGAACTACTGATATTTGTTATAAGTTATTGTAGAGATTAAATCAGATAATGAATATAAAGTACATAGCATAGTGCCTGTCACATAAATTTTTGATGTCTATTAACTATCGTTGTTGGTTGATTTTCCTGAAATTTTAGGAATTCTTAATATGGGTTAATAGTCTCTAGTGTAGATATGTGGATTATCTTTTCTGGGAATTAGTGGTTACCTAAACCATAGTCCCACTTTTTTTTTTTTTTTCCACATGCACTAGATCCACTGCTATAGTTTGTCTATGAATATCACAATTACTAATGCTTAGGGCAATCAGGGAAAGAAGGAGAATCTGGGCCACCTAACTACTCCAAATGCATCTCTCTGGTTTATCACTCCAAGACAGTGACACTGCTTATTGATTCAAGACCTGGTCTTTCTCCAATGTTTCTACTTTGTCATATTTCAGCCTGAATATGTTTAGGACTCAAGTTTACTCCAGTTTTGTTCTTCAACATATTCATATTCATAGATTTTCTAACTTTAAGAATTCATTATTTATGGACTACTGAAAATGTAATGTACTTATTTATCAGTCAGTATGGATTTGCTCTTCTTTAAAATATGCTTTCTGTTATATCATGAGATTTGGGGTAGAAGGAAGTCATTGACCCCCTTAAACCAATCTCAACTGTTTGTTGGGAGTGTCTTGAATTAAGTTTTTCAGTTTATGTTTGATGTTTTGCCCATCCTCCATGCCTAGTTTCTATGATCTATTCTAAGCAAGGGGCTCTAGTGGAAGTATACCCTTGGCTATGTGGACTTTTATCATGGTTTCCAGCCAGTCAGCGACACCAGAATTCCAACAGTGTTCCTAGGAGAGTTGTCCTGCTTGAAGACCATTACAAACCTTTTCACTTTTTGTTTCAAGAAATCAAACATTTTTCTAAACCTCTTTCCTGTCCTTCAACTCTTGCTGTTCCTCCTCATAGACAGTAATATAACTGCTTGAAATTCATTAACATTAGTTACAGCTTGAACAGGCATTAGGCCATGTTTCTTGCAACAGTACATTATAACATAGAACATAACATTTTCTTTCTTAAGCTAATCTTGAGAAAAAATACAGACATCCCTTCCATGTTGTAAAAATATAAGCTATTTTCTAAATAATCCACTGCTATTTAGTCTTACTTAAGAATTAAAATTCCATTTAGCCAATAATTTTGAAAAGTAAAATAAAGGGACAAACACGTGTTCTTTGGAGGTGTTACTTGCCAAGAACTTTAAAATATTTTATTCTTTAATGTTCAAAATAATCCTATGAAGTAAGTGTATTCTCATTTTACCAAAGAAATAGTTGAGGTTCAAAGAATATAAGTAACATGTCAAAACACCAGGAAAGGCTACAAAATGGGTCAGATATAAGGTCTGCTGGACAACAATGCCCATTTCACTTAATTTCACAGTTACAGATAGGCAATTAATAAATGAACCCTTTAAGCAATAGAGGTCACTTGCTTCTTTTTAAGATTTACATGAATGTCATATATTACAATATAAAATATATATATGACTACAAATTAGACTCAAAAAAGACAATTAGAGAGTGTGATATTTCTATATCAGGGGAGGAACTTATTGAAAATGTACACATAAATCTTTGGCCTGAGACTAAAAAGAAAATAAAATCTGTTATACATCATTCCCTTAATCTAGTTAACTTTAATGATAAAATTCTAATATGTTTAATTCATTTTTCTTTTTTAATTGAAACATAGAAAAAGATTAATAGTTTACATACTATAATACACTTAAATTCTTCCATTTGCTTCCCTATGAAAATGCATTTTGGAATATGGGGTTAAAAGTACAATGCCCCTAAAATTAATTTGTATGATTAGGCAAGTTATGTTTTAGCTAAAGCACTGAGTGAAGTAATACGTGCAAAATAGTATCATAATATTTATAGCAAACAGAGTTGAGCTTTGGTACAAAGAGGGAAATGAGATTCCCAGATCAATTTCAAACTATTGTATTGTATGAGTCATTTCAAATGTCTCTTCTGGGACTATTTAGATTGTGGGGTTCAGGGTAACTATGCCTTCAATACACATGAACCTTTTCAGGATATAATCATTAGTAAATGTGGCTTATGTGATTAATCATTTGTTAAGGAAAAAATTCATTGGAAAATTGAATAATAAAAGTGCCATGTTTCTCTATAACTTAATAACATCAGTTGAAATTAGTTTGGTGGCAATTACATATATCAGTTAACACTGAAGAATGTCAACCCAGGCTATTATTTTAAAAATTGTCATAACTTGAATGGAGTCAAGATATACTCACTGAATGAGTTTAGTTTCTGAATCAGTTACAGTATATTCCTTGAAAAATAATTTATTTTGTTTTTATAAATTGTTTCCTTCACTATCTGAGGAGAGATGAATGTGATATCTTCCAATCCTGGAGTATATTGTTTCAATTTAGATGATAGAAATAAAGATGATTTATAGGTAATCCAAAGGAAAAAAGAAACATTTTAAAGAGGAATGTTTGTCACATAGGGCAGAAGGTGAGAATGTTTATTTAAGAATTTCATTGAGAGCACCGTTGTGTTGTGATGTAAGTGATTTGAACTTTGCGCTAAAGGTAAGGTTTCCTTATCACACCTTCCAATATTTAATTTTCAAAAACCTTGAAATAAATTTAGAAATATGAATATATTGTTAACCAAAAGGTTTTTTTCTTTTTATAACCTAAATTATTTAACTTACATGAAAACATCATTCACTATAGCATGCGTTCTAAAGTATGGAGGGAATTCTAGTTCAAATCAACCACTAGCTTTACCTAAACTTAAGAAAGTGAAAGCATTCTCAAAAATAACACTGCCAGAGACTAAACTGTTAACTTCCACTTCAGCTGGCAGATCCTGTATTTTATTGTTCTTAGTGTACTAAAGCACAATTGTGTGACTGTGTTCCCTCTGGATCCTCTATAAAAATAGATATATATCTTAAAAAGCTGTCTAAGGAAGTAGAGTTTTAAGTAAACAATATAATAACTTGTCTTAAGGCTAATCAGCATTTTCAAATATCAGAAAAGAAGCAGCTGAATTGAATTTTTAATTACTGTTTCTTTAGGTGAAACAAATACTGTCTAAATCTTTTGAACTGTAAAATAATATAGCTTATTTGAAATTCTCATAATTATAAAGGGTTAGAATTTTGTCTGTATATCTCATTTCTCCTTTTAAGTGTCTCTAGCATACACTGTAAGCTAATGGACAATACATTTATGAATATGTGGAATCACAAATAAGTTAGTAAACACAGAAAGCATTTTGAGAAGCACTGAAATATAATAGATATTAGATAATGACACATTTCAACTGCGAGTTTGCAATAGTTATCTTCCAAGCAAAGTGTAAAAGCTTGAGTGAACAAAAGATAAAGCTAATACTATCTAATAAGAACAGACCATTATAGATCAGTGAAACTGCAAAACAGATTTGTAAGACAAGGGGCAAGCCACATTATCTAGATTAACATTTTTCCAGCTCAAACAAGAAGGGCCACTGTAGGAAAGTAAGAACTAAGTAGTATGGCCTGCATTTAGTCAACCTGAAATAATTATTAATTTATGGTTGTCTGTGATTTTAATGAAAATGAAAGCTGTGAGGAAAGAATTGAGAGAGATAATGTGCCGTGAAATTGTGTTTCATTTACTTAGGGGCCACCTTTTCCTTTTTTGTTGTTGTTAAAGGAAAGAAAGTTAAGGCAAGATATCTACATTAAAATCTCACTAGGATTATGTAACCACCAAGTTAAATGGTAATCATTATATTCAAGGCAGAGTTAATGCAAAAGAAATTGAAGCCTGGATTTAGAGCTTATTGGCAAGGGCAGAGTAAAAAAAACCACCAATGGGCTGCAATTAATGTCAAAGTTATAATTATTGTCTTTATAAATATGAAGAATCCAATAGCTATTTCATCAGACATTTTATTCTTATTGTCATCATTAAATGCCCCTTTCGGTGATGTCATTGTTGGAAAGAATGTATTTCAAGAGTAAGGAGGAAGCCATAGGAGGCAAAACAAATCATCAGAATGCAACCTCTTTCTCTGACCTCAAACAAAGTGTTTCTAGAGAGTCATAGAATGACAAGCCTTCCAGAGAATAACAGGCACATCTAGTGTAATAGTGTGGAAAGAACAACTGTTCATGAATTAAATTTTGTAGCTTCCCTCTACAAAAATAACAACTCTGTTCCAAGAATCATCTGCAAACAAGAAGTCAAGTGATAGGTCTAAATTCCTCTTACTAATTGTAATGGGAAAAATAATGTTCAATGACTTTTCAACATCTTAGTTCTTTCATGAAAGAAAAACTTATTTTCTGATATTTTAATTTTCAGTGTTAAGAAATAATAAGAAAACAGTCTAAAATTGGGATAATGTCAGTGCTTATTCCCATCTTAGATGTGAAACAGTTACCTTTGCTCTAGAAAATGTTAGGTGAAGTCCACATAATAGAATGCATACATGACACCTGATTTTTCTTGAAAAGCTTATTATAAAATATACTTTACCACATATATGTTATGACTTTTTATTAGGCATTTATTAAGTGCTTGACATTGTGCTGAAGTGTTGGGAATACAAAATTAGATAAGCATTACCTCTATTATTAAGAAGCCTACATGTGTACAGATGATTTAGTGCTGAATATGGTAAGTTTCTGCAAAAGAATAAAGATCTAAACGAAGCTTAGTGAATGCAGTCTTGCTTTCTAAGGTGAGAGGGAAGGATTTATGTGGGTATG
Source organism: Monodon monoceros (assembly GCF_005190385.1). NCBI lineage: Eukaryota > Metazoa > Chordata > Mammalia > Artiodactyla > Monodontidae > Monodon > Monodon monoceros. Next base: position 33,821,217 of record NW_021703785.1, read on the forward strand.
AGCATTTGAAAAGCACATTTTTGAGGTATCCAAGAGGATAGAGCATTTGAGGATGTTTATAGAAGGCAATAGAGAATGAACATTTACTACTAAATGAGAGAACTGGAATTCAGAATAATATCCTCCAAGGATTGCCAGAGACCTGTGATATTGGAAGTAATCCTTAGAAGAGTGTACTAACAAAGCTGCAGTATCAAATGAAGACTGGAATTTGAGAAATAGCTATAAATCAGCTGATTTAAGACAACAGCGAAAAGTGGAGGTTGGTAGTGATGGGGTATAAATTTCCTCTCCTTGCAGAAGAAAAAGAAATATTATCCATTTCTTGTTTATTGTATGTAAGTTATCTACTGGGATTGAAGTGCAGGGAAAGCAATGTGGAAGCAAAAGCAACAAATATGTTTTACTCCATGAGGCAAAGATAACTCTGATTTCTCAAATGACCTAGGAGGACTCAAATAGTAGAAATTCTGGATGGTTCTGAACTCAAAGATCCAAAGCATCTAGATACCTACATGGTACTCCAATTCAGAAAAGAGAGATAGTTTGTATTGACATGTTCTTATTAACAAATTCCACATGTATTTTTTACATTTGAACAACTCTCTATATAAGATTGATATTTAAAATCCTGTACTGACTTGGAATATTTAGCCAATGGCTAAATGTTGCTCTACTACAGCACTCCAAATTCTGGGCATTAGACCCTCCTGAAGTAATAGCTTCCCAACCCAGAAGAGAGTTGTCATGTTTGACACAATATAAGGAGCAGAGGATAACCCATTTGAATAGAAAACATTCCTTTGCCTGTTTACATAAAACAAGGAGAAATAGAACCTCTCCCTTAAAATGAAAAAAAAAAAAAAAGGTTTTGTAATACCACCTGAGTTGATCTTACTTGTACTGTGCATTGACTAAGACACAAAATCAAACAAAAAAACAAACAAACAAAAATCAGAAACTTGGCAGCAGTAACAGAAAAATTTACAACCTGTTCCCAAACTTCCTTCATTTTCTTCTTATGCCTTATCACCTGGTAACAATCTCTTACTACAAGAAAGAGCAGCTCCTGATTTCCTGAACAAACAATGCAGTTTGAACCTTCTCTTTCCGAAAATTCTTGAACTGAATGCTCTTTTTCAGTTTCCTACTCATCTTGAACATGTCCCTAGTGAAAACTTTCTTAGGATTCTCTCTCAAAGTAGGAACTCTTTCTCTGTGCTTTCTTCTTTCTGAAAATGTAACCATATCATTTTTTGTTCAAGTTAGTGGTATCTAAGGTCCTTCAGCTTTTCAACCATACTTCATTCATTTTTACAGTACGGACCCATTTTTATCATTTAAAATAATTGTGCAATACATGCTAGTTGAATGCTGAAAACTAAGGAAGCCATACCATAAAAAAAATTTCTAAAGCTCAAGATTTCTACTGCCTAGACAATTCTATGGATTTGGAACACTCATGACTCATCTTAAAATAAAAATTAAGAGTTGTCATCATTCTTTAAAGACTAAGTACCTTTGTCCATCTATGAGGGCATCATAGGCTGGGAAGCGCAAACATTATTAATAGAAAGACATTCAGCAAAATATGAGTGTATCTATTATTATTTCCATTACTCCACTAAGTTTCATCAATAAAACAATAGAAAATAAAAATTAAAAAATACTTTTCAATTAGAAAAATTACTAAAAAACAGTATTATTGAAGATGGGCTGAACCATTTGTCAGAAAATGATAGAACTGATTTGTATTGGCACCATGAATTTTCTTCAGAATACACTTTCTTATTGAAGAGAAAGAAATAATGAGTCTTCATTTTTCTATCTTCAGTAGGTCACATCCTAATACTAGGTTTTTAAAAAATTAATTAATTAATTAATTTTTGGCTCTGTTGGCTCTTCATTGCTGTGCGCGGGCTTTCTCTAGTTGAGGCGAGTGGGGGCTACTCTTTGTTGCAGTGCACAGGTTTCTCATTGTGATGGCTTCCCTTGTTGCAGAGCATGGGCTCTAAGCTTGTGGGCTTCATTAGTTGTGGCTCGCTGGCTCTAGAGCACAGGCTCAGTAGTTGTGGCACACGTGCTTAGTTGCTCCGCAGCACGTGGGATTTTCCCAGCCCAGGGCTCGAACCCGTGTCCCCTGCATTAGCAGGCGGATTCTTAACCACCGTGCCACCAGGGAAGTCCCCTAATATGAATTTAATGTTTATATTCACACAATGGTAAATGGAAAGGAATTTCTTACACTGTTAGATATTTGAACCTAAGAGAACATCTATTACATATTACTGAGTCAAAGTGCAGGAATCTGAATCTGATGTATCTGCAGAGACCAGGAAAAAAACCCACAGCAATTAACTTTGTTTTTCATTCTTGTATTCCATTATGAATACTTTCAAAAAGATTTCCCCTCTAGATTTGCCTACCTGCTAGAGTCCAAACACCTCTTTAAACAAAGTGGTAATAAAAAGCTTTAATAAGTGCAAGCCTTGCTGAGTGAGGAATCATTAGTGTAGAGGTGTAGAAAAATACACTTTCTTATTTGTAGAAAAGTGTCAGGAAAGCAGAGTGTGGAAATAAGAGTCATCAAAATGCAGATATAATAAGCCACTTAAATAAACAAATCTCACACTAATGTTGTGCACTAAATCCTGTTTTCCCTAGCCTTCCCTGAAGTAGAATTTTCATTTCTTCTCCTATCTCAGCCTAAATTTTTATTTACTTTAGACTCTGTTGGAATACTTCCACCTTAGCAAGGTTCACATGTGAATAAACTGCAGAGTTTGACCTTCTAACTCTGATAAGTTCTTTCTTCTTTTATAGATGTCTGTTTACAAAGGGAGCAGGTTTTTTACTCTTACTACTGGCCTTCTTAATGGTACACCTATCTTACAGAGTCTTGAGGAAAAGAAAAGCATGGCACTTGAAATTAAAGAGTTTAAGAAAAGTGATTTTACTAGCTACCCCAGGTCAGAGGCTGAGAAATGTAATTAAAATGACAACTCTAAATCATTCTAGATAAAATAAAACAAAACAAATTTTCTTAATCAAACAAGTAGCAGTATTTTGGCACCTTCATAATATCAATCAATTTTTCATTTTATATAAATGATTGGTGCACAGAAAATGATGCTTAAATAATAGCCCGTATACCTGACTACCAAAATAAATAGATATTCTTGGTCCCATCAGAGCAAGGGATAGAAAGATCTAAAAGCAAAGAGTGGAGCTAAAAAAATTGCTTGAAAGGTGTTTTAAAAGATTTTTGTCATTGAGATATGTATCTGGTTGTGTGTATTAGGAGTTAATTTAAGAAAAGAGCTGAGGTAGAAATACATACCTGAGAAGAAACAATATTTATATGTATAATTCATGGAAATACATACATTTTTTCTTAGACCCGAATGGTAATTTCTTATTGGCAATTTGCATCTGGTATTACTCTTTTTATTTTGGGGTAAAAATGGTAGAGAGAGATGAACAGAAAGGTAGCCTGAAGTTTGAAAGGGACACAATTCTCAATTTCCATGAGTTTTATGATATATATTTATGTTACCTCTTACTTGATTAAGATAGAAAATTATGAATGCCAGAATTATGAATTTGATTCTCATATAATTTTTATTTACTTTTTCTTGTTAGTCATTGATTATACAAATTTATAACTCTAAAATGTTGTAAATATTGTTCAAGAGTGACTAGACCACAGGGCATATTTAGATAGATACAATCCAACATCCTATTCTGAAAAACTGAGTGTTTATTTCCTGCTGCTTCTGAGATAATACTAGTACTACCATTTGCATATACAGTATAATTTATTATAATGAATATCATCTATCAATTATTTATAATGTGTCAGGCACTGTGAAAAGCATTTTTTTAATTCTCAGAATGATTCTCTGATATAGGTATCATAATTATTTTTTCCAATTTACGGAAGAAAAAAAAGCAGGTTAGAAGCATTTTAAAATTTGAGCAATGCTGTAAAATTACTCATTGAAAGAGCTAGGATGTGAATCTATGTTGTCCAATGTGATATCCAACCTATTGACTAGAACTATACAGCTATTGCTACCAAAAACAAATGTAAAAACAAGAAACTTTTAATAGTGCTATGAAAAGATAGCAATAGGGTAAATTCAATTATAAAGTATTAAAGATGAACAAAACATGTTGGTGGCTCTATCTTCCAGCAATTCAACTGCAAATATAAGATATGAAAAATAATGGTTTAAAGAAGATAGTGACTTAAAGAAGACAGAGGTTTTTATTTATTTAGTTTTTCTCTTGTAAAATAAGTGCAAAGGTAGATAGTCCAGCACTGATATGGAGGCTCTTCTGGCTGACCTCATAAATGTTCTGAGTGCCTTCAGTCTTTTCTCTCTCTCTATCTCTATCTCTGCCTGGTTTTTATATTCTATCTGTGGTTACAAGATGGCTGCTGAATCTCAAGCAATTACATCCACGTTCCAAGTAAGAGAGATTAAAATCAAAAAGAAATAGAGGGACTAAAACTACCTTTTGGCTAAGTCAGATACCTTTATAAGGAGTTATCTAGGAAGCCCCCATTAAAACCTTAACCAGCCTCATACAAGCCACAAGTTAGTCACGTGGCCACTGCTATCTATAATGATAGGAGTCAAACACTATTTTTCAGTGAGCATGTTTCTTATTCATTCGCCCCAAAAACGTGTGTTGTTAAAGAAGGAAGAGTGAATTTTTTTTGAGGTTTCAGACATAATTTATTATTATTACTTTTAGTAATAATAATTACTCAATAGTTATCTATTTTATACATATAAGTGTATATATGTTAGTCCAATATCCCATTCCATCCCACCCCCTCTTTCCCCCCTTGGTGTCCATACATTTGTTCTCTACATCTCTGTCTCTATTTCTGCCTTGCAAATCAGTTCATCAGTACCATTTTTCTAGATTCCACAAATATGCGTTAATATACGATTATTTGTTTTTCCCTTTCTGGCTTACTTCAGGAAGAGGGTATGTTTATCTTGTAAATAATCAACTGACTCTTCCCAATGCCTAAAATTATGGAAGCTTTTTTTTAAAAACTATACGTAAATATGTATGCATAACTGTATATTTGTATGTTTCATGTCTTTTTTTTCTCCTCCTTAGGTAAGACCCAACAAATTGTATATTTCATTATATTTTAAATATAGTGTAAAGAAAGGATTATAAGGAAATCTAATTCTAATAAAGGAAAAAAATCTGTAAGAACTATTCTACATCCAGAAAAAGGCAACTTTCCTCAAGATCCACTGGTTCTTGGCTTCTCCAGGAGGACCCTGTTCTGACTGTCTGGGAAATCAGGAGGGCATAGCTAGGTGATGGCCAATTCAAAGTGGGATCACAGAAAAAAAGACACACTCGATTTTTAATTTTATTATTATTACTATCATTTTTTAAAAACTCGGTGAGGGAGCACTCAGTTCAGATAAAATAAATACATGCAATTTAGAGTAGAGTTAACACACACACATTCTATCTTTAATAAAATTGTCACTGTAATTTTATCTATGCACACAAAGTTAACCACTTCTTGTCTCTTCTGGTTCTTTGGTTTTAGGAGAAGTTCACTCTGGATAACTTAAGCAAACAGAAAAACTTATGGGAAAATTATGAGCATAAATGAAGGAAGAGCTGAGGGAAAAAGTTTGAGAAGTCTTGAAATCAGGACAGCTGTACACTTCCCAAGTTGATGGCAACGGCAATTGAGGGACAGCTCTTTAAGATTAAACCAGCCCCAAGGTCTCTAGTTTTTTGTTTTTTTTAAATTTTTATTGGAATATAGTTGACTTACAATGTTGTGTTAGTTTCAGGTGCTCATTAAAGTGATTCAGTTGTACATATATGTATAAATATATATATTCTTCTTTTTACATTCTCTTCCATTATAGGTTATTACAAGATATTGAGTACAGTTCCCTGTGCTATACAGTAAGTCTATCTATTTTATATATTGTAGTGTGTATATTTTAATCCCAAACTCCTAATTTTTCCCTCCTGCTTTGGTAACCATAAGTTTGTTTTCTATGTCTGTGAGTCTATTTCTGTTTTGTAAATAAATTCATTTGTATCCTTTTTTTTAAGATTCCACGTACAAGGGATATCATATGATATTTGTCTTTCTTTGTCTGGCTTACTTCACTTAGTATGATAATGTCTAGGAAGTTTCAGTTCCAGGCAGAGAGAAACCAACTAGCTTATTGAGCATCATTCCTTGGTAGGGACAATCACTTGGACTGGCAGAAGGACCAGACTGCAACCAATGGAAAAAAGATGGTTCTCTAATACAAATTCACAGTGCTTTTACCTAAAGTGGCAAAAATGACTCACATTTAGTTTAGCTTCTGAAGATTTTAACTTTCTCTGAGGTAGCATAGTAAGTTTTCAGTGATTCAAAAGTGTGAATATTGGGAATATTTGGAAAAACAGAATAATAGGCCCATTGTAAAAGAATAGGCTGTCCTTACAACTTCCTTTAATGTTTAAATGCCAGGTGCTGTGGAAACTTTTTATTTGTCTTATTATATCAAGATGAAGGTCACATTTTTATGACCATTGATGTCACCCTGTTTTCCTCCTCATTCCTTGTATATTTTCAGGCACTGTGGCCAAAAATGAAAAGCACTTCCCTTCATTTTCCTATGGGATCCCATACAACACAACAGTGGCAAAGGATCCAAATGACGTTTTCCTACTGTGAGCCTGGCACCAGAAACTATTTCATCTCTACACAAGCAGTTGCAATTGAAATTGCTTCTTGATCCACAGATATATTTATTTTCCTGTTTTCTTCTTGCTATTGCTTTTGTTTCTCTTCAAACACACAAATATAATACAGATATTTAAATTCACCTCTGAAAAGAGAGGAGGCAAGTATGCCTTTTGTATAAACTGGGTGAACATTCACATTTACAGGTCAGCTTGTTTTATTTGTAGGAATGATAGGCAGATACCAACAATGTGACCAACATTTTACTTTTCATTTCTTTATGTATTTCTCTTTTATTTCTATACCCACAACTTTATGTTTTCAAGTGCATTTCCTGTTTTTTCAGCCACTTCAGACAAGTTTTGCATGGGTGAAGGTTTGATAACTTCATGGCCCACTATTATAAATTTTATGGAAATCATGAGGAAAACCTGAAAGTTAAGTTTGCTGCTGGAAAGCTATAGCAGTTGACCTTGGACCTGGAACATGTTAAAAAAACAGTGGTTATTAAGAAATTAAATTAAGGAGATGTATGAAATATATTCATAGGTAAAGACACAGAGGACCAGGGCCTGAAATATATTTATCAACATATATCATTATTAATATCTTTGCTATCTTTTTAATATCTTTTTTGTCAGAATGTTAATTCCACTAATATGATTGCTGTAGATCCTTGTAGGAGACTAGTCAAGAGCTCCTCTGGATGTATATTTCTATTCACTCATCCAAATTATAAAGAAAATCCTCAGTTATCAGAAAAATGAGATGAAATGAGATATCTGCTAAATATTTCTGCTAAAATTCTTTTTGAATTGTCTTTTTTTTGAAAAAACTTTAAATTAATTATGAATATAATGTCTTTTTTGGATATTTATGAAAATACAGACAGTAAATTACTTTCATGGTCTACAGATAGAAGATTATGTAAAACAAGATAAAACCTAAATAAACATGGTTAGCTGGCTCACAGTTTGAGTGAGGTCATAACCCTAAGCAATATTCTTAGATATCATCAGCAATACTTCAAAAACAAAGACTGAGAATTTTTCACAAAAGGTCAAAATTTATAGGAAAAATAACACACAATAAAATTGAATACATGTGCTATACTTCCTTAGTTGTAGAAAAACAAGATTTGTTCATAAAGTCACTTAGTTAACTCATGGGATTTGAGAAGCTGTGAAGAAGAACATGGAAATGCTAAGGTATAGACTTTGGCCTGGGGGATTTGAGTAGAAGCTACTCTAAGAAGAGGGCAGGGATGTGGTAATGACATAAATATTTGCAAGTGGCAGTGAAAAGGATGTGTCCCATCTCAGGCTAGTTGCTAACTACATTATTATTACACACTTAGTTTGGAAGAACAAGTTCTGGAGAAGTAAAATCATACCCATTCCCTGAGATGGACCTGTTTCTGAAGAACTGCTCTTTTCTGTTATACACTTACCCAATTTGCCTAGGATTCAGTGTTAACAGTTGACTGTCTTCATAAATATGCAAATAAAAGCTGTGTGTGTGTGTGTGTGTGTGTGTGTGTGTGTGTGTGTGTGTGTGT